>NW_024070186.1:143860522-144374757 GCF_014754425.2 Oryx dammah
CTGCTGCTGCTGCTGCTGCTGCTGCTGCTGCTGCTGCTGCTGCTGCTAAGTCACTTCAGTCATGTCTGACTCTGTGTGACCCCAGAGACTGAAGCCCACCAAGCTCTCCAGTCCCTGGGATTCTCCAGGGAAGAACGCTGGAGTGGGTTGCCATTTCCTTCTCCAATGCATGAAAGTGAAAAGTGAAAATGAAGTTGCTCAGTTGTGTCTGACTCTTAGCGACCCCGTGGACTGCAGCCTACCAAGCTTCTTTGCCCATGGGATTTTCCAGGAAAGAGTACTGAAGTGGGTTTCTGTTGCCTTCTCCGGCATCTAATCTTACCATAGTATAATTCATTTTCAAGTTACTTAGATGAAGAAACAGCCCATAAAAGCTGTTTCATATTTATTCTTCAATTCAGTTCAGTCGCTCAGTCGTGTCCGACTCTTTGCGACCCCATGAATCGCAGCATTCCAGGCCTCCCCGTCCATCACCATCTCCTGGAGCTCACTCAGACTCGCGTCCATCGAGTCCATGATGCCATCCAGCCATCTCATCCTCTGCCGTCCCCTTCTCCTCCTGCCCCCAATCCCTCCCAGCATCAGAGTCTTTTCCAATGAGTCAACTCTTTGCATGAAGTGGCCAAAGTACTGGAGTTTAAGCTTTAGCATCATTCCTTCCAAAGAAATCCCAGGGTTGATCTCCTTCAGAATGGACTGGTTGGATCTCCTTGCAGTCCAAGGGACTCTCAAGAGTCTTCTCAACACCATAGTTCAAAAGCATCAATTCTTTGGCTCTCAGCCTTCTTCACAGTCCAACCCTCACATCCATACATAAGCACAGGAAAAACCATAGCCTTGACTAGATGGACCTTAGTTGGCAACGTAATGTCTCTGCTTTTGAATATACTATCTAGGTTGGTCATAACTTTTCTTCCAAGGAGTAAGAGTCTTTTAATTTCAGGGCTGCAGTCATCATCTGCAGTGATTTTGGAGCCCCCCAAAAATAAAGTCTGATACTGATTCTACTGTTTGCCCATCTATTTCCCATGAAGTGATGGGACCAGATTAGATTAGTGTTATTTTAAATGTTACCTCCTGGTTCAACGTTGTTCGTAATTTTCTGGTGACCTTTATGTTTAATCTATTAGAATTTTTTTCTTGTTTCCCTGCATCTTTACAGGATTTATATTTCAGAATCAATCACTTCTTTCTCATCTCTGAAGTTTGATCATGTTAATATTAAGCCTGAAAATTAAACTTTAAACATCTAAGTATATGTCAATATTCATTTTTGTTTCTAAATATAAATGATTATTTTAGTCAGCTTGGGCTGCTATAATAAAATTCCATTCAATGGGTGCTTTCAAACCAGACATTTGTTTCTCTCAGGTTTGGAGGCTGGGAAGTCCAAGATCAAGATGCCAGCATATACATTTTCTGATTGCATCCCTCCTTTTTTGATTGAACTTCTCATTGCAGTGCTCATTTATTCTTATATAAGGACACTAATCCTATCACCAACCCAATGACTTCATTTAAATCCAATAAACTTTGAAAAGTTTTACCTTTTAATAACATCACTTTGGGAGTAAAGATTCAGGATATGAATTTTGGGAGGACAGGATCATTCAGTTCTTAACAATGATTTAGATCAATTTACAGGGAAATAAACTACCTTGTGGTAGAATTGTTGTTGTTGTGTTAATCACTCAGTCATGTCTGACTCTTTGTGACCCCATGGACCATAGCCCACCAGGCTCCTCCATTCATGGAATTCTCCAGGCAAGAATACTGAAGTGGGTTGCCATTTCCTTCTCCATGTGGAAGAAAAACTAAATATATAAAGGGAAGTTGAATGTTTAAAGGGTAGGATATAATTCTAATAGTTAATATCACTGTTAGCTCAGGCACAGCAGCAGCTCAGGCACCAATGAGCTTCTGGAGCTCTAACATTTCTGTAAGTTTAAAGAGGTGAGTCAAAATACCTCAACACTCCTCTGCAACAATAGCAGTAATGAATCTTTCTTTCTTCCTAAGAGTTTGATTGAATAAAAGCCCTTTTCTAAAAATCTGATGCTACACTAATTTTACTGGTTAGCAGGTTGGCTTTCAGCTCACTGGACAGGTGTTCCCTGTTGTTCCCTGTTGGTGTTCCCATCCTAGGGGGTGGGGGGAGCTTGAAGGACAACAAAATCTTCTCTTACCTTTCTCTTTGTTTCAAAACTGAACTTGAGAGTGTCAAAGTGAAGTCTTTTAAAGCTGCTGCTTGAGAATCTGATCTTGACCAGAAATGTTGATGTCATGTGATAAAAGTGAGTCATAGACACCTAAAGGAATGTGAGAATGTGAACAAAAGGTAAGAATATTTCTGTTGTACTTATGACAGTGGAAGCATAAGATAATTTATTTGAAAATTACTTTTGGGTCTGCTCATGTTACTAAGCAATGTATGTTTCCAATACTGGGTATAGACAAGGCAGTCAATATTTCGTCAGTTGTTATTTCCAAATGGATGAATAAAAACAATTGCACAAGGTACTATTTTGAGTAATAATAAAATATAAGTGCACACAACCTGTGCATATTGTTTGATAGGAAAAGTGGATATTATATTGAACATTGTTAGGCAAAGACTGGACATGTAAATTGCTCTACTAGAGCATAACAAGAACACAAAAGTATCTTCTCTTTTGGCCTAAACATCATATTACTTTCTGGTATAATAGTCAAATGTCCTAAATCTTTTTTAATAACATCTTCCTGAAAACACTGTGTTTCTTACATTTAATAATGGCAAGAATTTTCACTCTAGGGTTTACATTTGATTTTGCTATATAATAGACAATTCCTAAGGCAATCTGTAATTCTAACCCATTAGTCTAATGGATTGCAGCTGCTGTGAACCATGAGTATGTCATTTTTGGATAATAAAGTCTAGTAAGACATAGAATATAAAGATAAATAAACTAAAAAATTACTATATACCTCACATAAATGATTCTCTTTAAATAAAAATTTATCCATTTTTCCTCCAAAATTCTTTATTAATTATACATAACAAATTGAATTTTTATTTTTATTTTTTTATTTTTCTTTCAGTCTGTTAATATGGTGTATCACATTAATTTGCATATATTGAAGAATTCTTGCATTCCTGTTATAAACCCAACTTGATCATGGTGTATGTGTTTTTTGGTGTGCTGCTGAATTCTGTTTACTAAAATTTTGTTGAGGATTTTTGCATCCATGTTCATCAGTGATATTGGCCCGTAATTTTATTTTTTCTGTGTGTTGTCTTTGTCTGGTTTTGGTATCAGGGTGATGGTGGCCTCGTAGAATGAATTAGGAAGTGTTCCTTCCTATGCAATTTTTTGAAAGCATTTTATTATTTTTTTATAGTAATTTTATTTTATTTTTTTAAACTTATTTATTTATGCATGTACACCCGTGGTGGATTCATGTCAATGTATGGCAAAACCAATACAGAATTGTAAAGTAAAATGCAAATTGAATTTTTAAAATATTAACTTCTAATATAATGTATATAAAATATTCAAAAATTCACTAGAGTAATGGATTTTGTTTTAAAAGTCATCTGTTATCAGTATTTTTTATTTCCTTCCTTTCAATTTCTAGTTTTATAAATCTATTATAATGATTTGCCTTCACTTATTTATTTATCCATTTTTTTTTTTTTTTTTAATAGATTTTGTTTCACCAAAGCACGTTATGCTATCAAATTTTTCAAGTGTTCTCAGTAGAGTCCACCTACTCATAGGTAGATTGATAACTGGCATTACAACAGTACTGCTAGAGTTGATGAGCTTTCTGAGTCCTCAGTATCATTTCAAGGAAAACAAATGCATTTTCCCTAAATACATTTCCTGGAGATAAAAAGGGTGATTTTACACGTTTTGTATCACATCTGCTTTTTTGTTATTTGAAAACTGAAATTCTTTCTCTTCATTGAAGAATGAAGAGGAAATGTAAAGTACAAAATATTTAGCCTCTAATGAACTATTCCATTAAGAAAAGAACTCAAGTGCAGGGAACTCTACTCAGTACTCTGTAATGGCCTATATGGGAAAAGAATCTTAAAAAGAGTGGTTATATGGATAACTTGGAGAAGAAAATAACAATCCACTCCAGTGTTCTTGCCTGGAGAATTCTATGGACAGAGAAGCCTGGCAGGCTACAGACTATGTGTTTGCAAAGAGTTGCTCACTACTAAGCAACTGTCACTCACTTACTCTTGTGGATAACTGATTCACTTTGCTGTATAGCAGAAGCAAATGCAATGTTGTAAATCAACTATACTCCAATAAAAAGTATTTTTTAAAGAAGAGCTCAAATAAATATTAAATATTAGATTTAGTTAATAGAAAATGATCTCCTTAAAAATAAACTTTCTTCCTCCCTTCTATAATACTTGTTGTTGTTGATCAGTCATTAATTCATGTCCCACTTTTTACAACCCCATGGATGGTAGCACGTCTGGTTCCTCTGTTCATGGAATTTCCTAAGCAAGAATACTGGAGTGGGTTGCGATTTCCTTCTCTGGGGATCGTCCTGGACCAAGGATCAAACCTGTGTCTCCTACATTGGTAGGTGGATTCTTTACTACTGAGCCAATACTTAGTCTCTCTAATTGTAGTTAAAGTTTATTGCATAATAACTGATAGAGCCTTTATTTTCCTCAGCCTTATTAAATTGTGTATGTTATTTTCAGTGTTTAAGTTTTTATTCTAAAAAGATATATATCAATATCAGTCAATATCAATATACATTTGCATTGTTTGTGGAGAAGAATCCTAAAAGATAATGCATGAAAGTGCTGCACTCAATATGCCAGCAAATTTGGAAAACTCAGCAGTGGCCACAGGACAGGAAAAGGTTAGTTTTCATTCCAATCCCCAAAAAAGGCAATGCCAAAGAATGCTCAAACTACCGCACAATTGCACTCATCTCACACACTAGTAAAGTGATGCTTAAAATTCTCCTAGCCAGGCTTCAGCAATATGTGAACGGTGAACTTTCAGATGTTCAACCTGGTTTTAGAAAAGGCAGAGGAAAAAAAAAAAAGAAAAGGCAGAGGAACCAGAGATCAAATGGCCAACATCCACTGCATCATCGAAAAAGCAAGAGAGTTCCAGAAAAACATCTATTTCTGCTTTATTGACTATGCCAAAGCCTTTGACTGTGTGGATCACAAGAAACTGTGGAAAATTCTGAAAGAGATGGGAATGCCAGACCACCTGACCTGCCTCTTGAGAAACCTGTATGCAGGTCAGGAAACAACAGTTAAAATTGGACATGGAACAACAGACCTTCAAATCAGGAAAGGAGTACATCAAGGCTGTATATTGTCACCCTTCTTATTTAACTTACATGCAGAGTACATCATGAGAAACACTGGGCTGGAAGAAGCACAAGCTGGTATCAAGATTGCTGGGAGAAATATCAATAACCTCAGATATGCAGATGACACCACCCTTATGGCAGAAAGTGAAGAGGAACGAAAAAGCCTCTTGATGAAAGTGAAAGAGGAGAGTGGAAAAGTTGGCTTAGAGCTCAACATTCAGAAAACTAAGATCATGGCATCCGGTCCCATCACTTCATGGCAGATAGATGGGTAAACAGTGGAAACAGTGTCAGACTTTATTTTTTGGAGGCTCCAAAATCACTGCAGATGGTGATTGAAGCCATGAAATTAAAAGATGCTTACTCCTTGGAAGGAAAGTTATGACCAACCTAGATAGCATATTGAAAAGCAGAGACATTACTTTGTCAATAAAGGTCCATCTAGTCAAGGTTATGGTTTTCCACTAGTCATGTATGGATGTGAGAGTTGGAGTATAAAGAAAGCTGAGTGCAGAAGAATTGATGCTTTTGAACTGTGGTGTTTCAGAAGACTCTTGAGAGTTCCTTGGACTGCAAGGAGATCCAACCAGTCCATCCTAAAGGAGATCAGTCCTGTGTGTTCATTGTAAGGACTGATGCTGAAGCTGAAACTCCAATAATTTGGCCACCTGATGTTAAGAGCTGACTCATTAGAAAAGACCCTGATGCTGGGAAAGATTGAGGGCAGGAGAAAAAGGGGATGACAGAGGATGAGATGGTTGGATGGCATCACCGACTCAATGGACATGGGTTTGGGTGAACTCCTGGAGTTGGTGATGGACGGGGAGGCCTGGTGTGCTGCAGTTCATGGGGTCACAAAGAGTTGGACACGACTGAGCAACTGAATTGATTGATTGATGGAGAAGAAATAGACTACTCTGGATTTTTACCAAATGTGTACATATGTAGATGAGACACAGAATAAAGAAGGGAGAGGAGTGAAGGAGAAGGAAGTATGAAAAATACAGGCCTTGAGATGTAGAAAATATTTACAAATATATTCTTCCTAGAGATTTACACATAGACATGTACTAGTTTACTGGATCAGAGAGGAATGGTGTGAGAAAATAGGGCTAATAAATTCTACCTTATGCAAAGAACATTAGCAGCATCTACCTTTCTTAAAGAAACAGAGGTGGAAGTGGGAGATGAGCTATTTTGGGAGATACCACCATATGTCCTTATCCCATGAAATTCCCAAATGATGATATATAAGGAATCTAATAGGCCAACTACCTAGATCAGAAATGTGCATTTATGGTGACATTTTGGCTCCAAAGGGTACTCCTTAAGAGAAGGCTTTGGATGAGAATGAAAGAAAAATGAAAACTTATGACAAAATGTGTCCCCCATCAACAATGGAATCGGTGATGCTGGAACTACTCCAAGTTATGACTTACTATCATTGAATCATTTAATTCTTCAGGCAGTAATAGAGTGACAAACACATTAGTTGAGACTTACATGCCTTCCCAGTGAAGGAGGATGTATAACTCTGAGGGACAAGCAGATCTTTTAGAGTCCAGCTGCAGAAATAGATGGAATAGAATGTGTAGGCTGGCAGGGAGTTTGGGTGAGCCAGCTTTGGCATCTGTCTGGCTAGAGGTACAGGGGACATACATAGAAGCCTTTTCCTGCAGTGGTTCTTGGGCATCAATGAGACACCCTTCTCATCTTTCCTCAAAGGAAGGTTAGATATAGGCTCATCCTTTGTGTGCAGTTTCTAGGGAGGGAAGACAGTAAGAAGGGCCCTTATCCACATTCCTTCCTTGCTCTGGCCCTTGTATGATATATCAGAGAAGAAAGATCCCATTAAGGCCAAGCAGAAATGGCCCACGGAGACCTCCAACTTCTTCCAAGGGTAAATTGTCAGGGGGCAAGTGTAAAAATGAGGGACACGTAGGATGAAAGCAATAAGAAAACAAAACAGAAAAATATTTATATCAGCAAAACATATAACAGACAACTCACTAAATAAGACACATGGATATCAAATAAGCATGAAATTATATTTAACACTTCTCCTGAGAAATCTGTATGGAGGTCAAGAAGCAACAGTTAGAACTGCACATGGAACAATGGACTGATTCCAAATTGGTAAAGGAGTACATCAAGGCTGTATATTGTCGCCCTGCTGATTTAGCTTATATGAAGAGTACATCATATGAAATGCTGGGCTGGATGAAGCACAAGCTGGAATCAAGATTGCCGGGAGAAATATCAATAACCTCAGATATCCAGATGACAACACCCTTATGGCAGAAAACGAAGAAGAACTAAAGAGCCTCTTGATGAAAGTGAAAGAGGAGAGTAAAAATATTGAGTTAAAACTCAACATTCAGAAAACTAAGATCATGGCATCTGATCCCATCGCTTCATGGCAAATAGATGGGGAAACAATGGAAACAGTGACAGACTTTATTTTTATGGGCTCCAAAATCACTGCAGATAGTGACTGCAGCCATGAAATTAAACGATGCTTGCTCCTTGAAAAAAAAGCTATTTATCAACCTAGATAGCATATTAAAAAGCAAAGACATTACTTTGCTGAGAGAGGTCCATCTAGTCAGAGCTACGATTTTCCAGTAGCTGTGTACAGATGTGAGAGCTGGACTATAAAGAAAACTGAGCACCGAAGAATTAATGTTTTTGAATTGTGGTGTTGGAGAAGACACTTGAGAGTCCCTTGGATGCAAGGAGATAAAATTAGTCAATCCTAAACGAAATCAGTCCTGAATATTCATTGAAAGGACTGATGTTGAAGCTGAAACTCCAATCCTTTGGCCACCTGAAGTGAAGAACTGACTCATTGGAAAAGACCCTAATTGTGGGCAAGACTGAAGGCAGGAGGAGAAGGGGCAACAGAAAATGAGATGGTTGGATGGCATCAGCAGCTTGAAAGACATGAGTCTGAGCAAATTTCAGAAGGTGGTGATGGACAGAGAAGCCTGGTGTGCTGCAGTTCATGGGGTCACAGAGTCAGACATGACTGAGTGACTCAACTGAACTGAACTGAATGTTTATCATTATTTGTCATTAAAAATTGCTAATTTAAGCAAATGAGATAGCAGTATATACTCATCATGATGGATAAAGACTGCAAAAATATCAATACAGAATGCTGGTAAGGATGTGAAGTAACAGGAACTCTCATTCATTGCTGACTGAAATGTAAAATAATGCAGCCACTCTTTGAGATAGGGTTTTAATAATTTTCATACAAAACTGAACATAGTCTAAACCTATGAACCATAGGTCCTCGCCCTAGGTTGATCTGGTTTATCTGAGAACATGATTGCATAAATATATGCATATGAATGTGTCTAACAGTTTATAATCTCCAAAAACTAGAATGAACCAAGATATCTTTGCATAGTTGAATGGATAAAGAAACTGGTGTACATATGTGAAGGGACATTTTTAGCATCATAAAGAAATGAGTTGTTACCTTATGCGAAAAAATAAAGGTTATTGCTAATGAATGATGCTAGTCTGAAAAGACACTGTACTCTATGAATCCAGTTATATGTCATTCAGGAAAACACAAAAGTATAGAGACAGTTAAAGGATCAGTTGCTATCAGGAGTTCAGTGGGAAGGATAAAAGGTTGAATAGGTGAAAGATAGGGGGCTCTTTTAGGATGTCAAAACTATTTTATAAAGTATTATAATGATAATTATAGGTGCTATGCATTTTTCACATCCGTAGAATTTTATAGCACACTGAGCCTTAATATATGCAAAAAAATTATTTTTTTATGATATGGAAAGATTCCAGGAATTATAGACCATGACAAGAGAATATAGTTTTATTTAAAATATATGAGAAAAACTTCACAAATGATGAAGGTGTACAAGGTGCTGACCTAAGTAAAATAACTTTGGAAATTAGTGGAGTCTGTAAGATCAAAGGCAAAATTAACTGAACATTATTAGCTGAATAATAATTCCCTTCTGTGATTAACTAACTTTAAGGGGAACCTCTACAGCTCCCCAAGAGATACAGTTGTACATGTTATAGGGATTGAACACTTAAGACAATGAATAACAGTTTGTAGGAGCCACGTTTTTCACAGAATGGAGTGGAATTTTACAGAAAAGCAGTGAAAGGTTAGAATGATCTATAGGCAATGGATTCAAGTTGGAGACATTAGTAAGAACTCATGTTCAACCTAATATAAATAAACATGGTTACACATAGAAACATTTACAGATATGTGAACATACAAGGGTTGGTGTACATACATATATTTAATTTCTCTGAAAGTGTCTAAAAATATGATACCTTATTAACACTGGATGCAACTATTAATAGTATCAATAGCATGTGTGTGTGTTTTTTTTTCTCAGTAATAAAGTCCATTACATTATTTTAAAAGCATATTTAGCAGCTTTATTGAACTATAGTATACAAAGTCATGCAAGTATTTAATGTGTACAATTCAATGAGCTCAGACTTGTGCAAACATCGTGATATTATGTTTATTTCTTTTTACTCATTCTGTCAATATCTGCCTTTGGATTGCAATATTTTTTATTAAAATTTTTAAATTGAAATATAATTAATGTACAATACTGGGTTATTTTCAGGTGTGGTGCATAGTGATATATATATATATATATATATATATATATGGATATGGATGTGTGTGTGTGTGTGTATATATATTCTTTTTCAGGTTCTTTCCCCTTTTACTTATTGCAAAATTTTGAGTATAGTTCCCTGCACTATGCAACAGGTCCTTATCGGTTATCTATTTTATGTATACCAGTGTGTATATATTAGTCAGAACCTGCTAATTTATCTCCCTTACTCTTTCCCCTTTGATAACCAGAAGCTTATTTTCTATGTCACAATAAGTTGTTTTTTTTTTATATATATATATATCATTATCCAATAAAAAGAACCAGTACTCCTTGGAGAAATGGCTAAATATAGAACTAGGACAGAAAATATACAGGGTGAATCTGAGATGTATTGTACTGTCTTAAAGTAAAGAAGTTCTTAAAACAAAACCAAAAGAAGGTAAGATTCACATTGATGTAAGGGGGATGGAAGGGACAGAGCCAGGTGCAAGGGTTTCCATTGGTCAGAGGTAGAACAACCTAAGCAATAAAGTAACTAAAGTGATATTAGATTACAATGCAAAGTATAAAATAAACATCCATTTAAGTTGCTATAAATGATTAAATAAACAAGTCAATGAGAGAGAAGAGAAAATGCTAGATCTCCCATGCAGTAGAATTACAGATCCTCTGCCATCAAGGATGCAAGTAAAACTGTCACTTCTTAAGTGTGGGGTGTGGTCTGTGACTTCCACCCAATGATTACAGGATGAAAGGAGATGAAAAAACAGAAGAGTAACTTTTTAAACCTATAACAGTGGAGAAAACTGACAACCACTATTTCAGTTAGGTGTTCAAGGTCAACATTAAGTCATACTGACAAAAACAAAATTGAAAGTTATTTCTATGATCTTCCTCCCCATTCCTCACAATCAGTCTAATCATGAGAAGAACATTAGACAAATTTCAAGGGAGAAGGTCCTATAATATACCTAGCCAGTACTGCCCAGAACTCTCAAGGACATGAAAAACAGGAAAGGTTAAGAGACTGTCACAGCCAAGATGAGCCTAAGGAAACATGGCAAGTAAATGTAATGTAATATCTTAGATGGGATCTTGGAATAGAAAATTGGCATTATTTTAAAAATAGACAAATCTGAATAAACTGGCCTTTATTAAATAATAAAGTGACTGATCATTAATTTTAACAAATATACCATACTAATGTAAACATGTAATACCAAAGGGAAACCGAGTACAGAAAGGAGTAGGGAGTGCATACGATAATTCTATATTATCTTCTCAGTCCTTCTCTAAAACTAAAATTGTTCTAAAAATAATGTCCATCTTAAAAAAAAAAAGTACCTATCTATATGCTTTTTAAATTCTTGGTCACTATTCTATGGAATTCAGGAAGAGTATCAAAAGTGTGGACAAAGGATTAACTAGAGGAAAAAAAAAATAGGTATAATGGAGAAAACCTTCATTTAACAACAAATAAGGAATAATTTTCTTTTTCTGTTTCTACTTCTTTTCTAATGGGAAGAACTGGAAATATTCTAAATAAATTATATCCTTGTACCTTGACTGAATCAGGGGCCTTTAATTTTTTTTTTTGATAAACATAGTACATCATACAGAATGAGATATGTTACAAATGAAGGTCAGGTGACCAATTCTATTTAGGCTTGGAAGGATATTCTACAGACATTCCAAAATAATATCACTGACCTATCCACCGGATGTGAAGAACTGACTCATTGGAAAAGACCCTGAAGCTAGGAATGATTGAGGGCAAGAGGAGATGGGAGCAACAGAGGATGAGATGGTTGGATGGTATCACCAAATTTGTAGACATGCGTTTGAGCAAATTCCGGGAGATACTGAAGAGAAACCTTTCCAGGCAGGAAAGCCTGGCATGCTGTAGTCCATGGAGTTGCCAAGGGTTGGACACGACTTAGTGACTGAACAATAGCACATACAAATACATATCAAATTCCACCAACTTTAGTAGATATGACTTAATTGTATCCAAATCTTAACTCTTCATCATTTCATTGGACTTCCAGACTAATTTTATGAACTGAAAAAGACAGATATTTTTGTACCCAATTTATATTTGGAAAGAAAAAATAATTCCTTGATGATTAAGTTGTTTTTCTTCACACATTGATAATAAACAAACCTAGGAGTAAAACCAAAGATCCAGCAATCTTACAGTTCAATCAGTATTGCAGTAGCAACTATGGAAGTTGAAATGCTGCTGCAGTAGCAGAATAGGTAACACGTACCTCAGATGTCAATAAAAATAAATGTTACTAATTCTGTGTTAGAACACCCTCCATCTCCATCCTCCAAAACAATGCAGTAGAATAACCAATCTGCCACGATTGCATCTTGGTGAGTTTCTCCAATTATCATCACACAGATAGGGAATTTGTTTTGACTAGGATAGCATGTAACATATCATTTTGAGGCTAGAGAAAGAGACAGCTGAAAAGGAGTTTTGAAATGGAAATCATGACACTTACAATGGCAGCAATAAGCTTACATAGAAGTCAGGTGGTTCTTGGTTACCACACAGACAGATGAAAGTCCTACAGTAGAATTCATTTTATTGTTTCTGTTTTTTATTTTCCCTATTAGAAAAACAGGCTTAAATAATTCAAGCTTCTTGTTTTATTCCCTGCCAAATTTCTGCTCTGTACAGAATTAAGTATTAAAGACTTTTTATACTGGATAAATGTAGCCCTGTGGATATTGATTTCCTTTAAAGATACTACAACTGTTTTAGCCATTTCAAGTTTTTATAACATAATAATGATAGTTTACATGCTCAGATGGTAATAAGGGTGCAATGCAGCTATATTTATAAAGATTTGTACCAATAATAGGATCTATACTCAATCAGGAAAATTCCCTAAAACTGACTTTCTGTATATCTTTCAGGCAGCATGGCTGCTATAACAATATTAATTTTTTGTACACATTTGGCTTATTTGCCCAGAATTTTATTGCCAGCTCTTTCGTTAAATATTTTATTTTAAAAGGTCTTTGCATTTTATTCCCCAAATTTTCTCTTTGAAGTGCTACATTACTATCCATGTTTGTTTGCTTTGTTTGTTTGTTTGCTTTTGTATGGAAACCCTGTAGTTAGAGTCTGAAAAAGCACAGATGGATGAGAGATTTTGATAGTTGTAGTTTCAGTTCAGTTCAGTGGCTCAGTCATGTCCGACTGTTTGCAACCCAATGGACTGCAGCATGCCAGGCTTCCCTGTCCATCACAAATTCCTAGAGCTTGCTCAAACTCATATCCATCGAGTCAGTGATGCCATCCAACCAATTCATCCTCTGTCATCCCCTTCTACCTTCAATCATTTTCCCAGCATCAGGGTCTTTCCCAGTGAGTCAGTTCTTCACGTCCGGTGGTCAAAGTATTGGAGTTTCAGCTTTGGTATCAATTCTTCCAATGAATATTCAGGACTGATTTCCTTTAGGACTGACTGATTGGACTTTCTTGCACTCCAAGGGACTCTCAAGGGTCCTCTCCAACACCACAGTTCAAAAGCATTGATTCTTTGGTACTCAGCTTTCTTTATAGTCAAAATCACACATTTGTACATGACTACTGGAAAAACCATAGCTTTGACTAGATGGACCCTTCTCAGCAAAGTAATGTCTTTACTTTTTAATATGCTTTCTAGGTTGGTCATAACTTTTCTTCTAAGGAGCAAGTGTCTTTTAATTTCATGGCTGCAGTCACCATCTGCAGTGATTTTGGAGCCCCCCAAAATTAAAGTCTGTCTCTGTTTCCATCATTTCCCCATCTATTTGCCATGAAGTGATGGGATCAGATGCCATGATTTTAGTTTTTTGAATGTTGAGTTTTAAATCAACATTTTCACTCTCTTCTTTAGCTTTCATCAAGAGGCTCTTTAGTTCTTCGTTTTCTGCCATAAGAATGGTGTCATTTGCATATCTGAAGTTATTGATATTTCTCTTGACAATCTTGATTCCAGCCTGCACTTCATCCAGCCCAGCATTTAGCATGATGTACTGTGAATATAAGTTAAATAAGCAGAATGACAAAGTAAACCTTGACATATTCCTTTCCCAATTTGGAACCAGTCTGTTATTCCATGTCTGGTTCTAACTGTTGCTTTTGATCTGCATGCAGATTTATCATGAGGCAGGTAAAGTGGTCTGGAATTCCCATTTCTTGAAGGATTTTCCACAGTTTCTATGATTTACACAGTCAAAGGCATTCGTGTAATCAATAAAACAGAAGTAGGTTTTTGTTTTTTTTCTTTTTGGAATTATCTTGCTTTTTCTATTATCAAACAGATGTTGGCAATTTGATCTCTGGTTTATCTGCCTTTTCTACATCCAACTTGAACATGTGGAAGTTTGTGGTTCATGTAGTTTTGAAGTCTGCTTGGAGAATTTTGAGCATTACTTTGGTAGTGTGTAAAATAAGTGCAATTGTATGATAATTTGAATATTCTTTGACTTCATCCTTATTTGGGATTGGAAGGAAAACATATTTTCCAGTCCTGTGACCATGGCTGAGTTTTCCAATTTTGCTGGTATATTGAGTTCAGCTCTTTCACAGCATCGTCTTTTAGGATTAGAAATAGCTCAACTGGAATTCCATCACCTCCACTAGCTTTGTTCGTAGTGATGCTACCTAAGGCCCACTTGACTTTGCATTCTAGGATGTCTGGCTCTAGGTGAGTGATCACACCATCGTGGTTATTTTGGCCATGAAGATATATTTGTGTATTCTTTCCACCTCTTCTTAATATCTTCTGCTTCTATTAGGTCCATACCATTTTTGTCCTTCATTGTGCACATCTTTGCATGAAATGTTCTCTTGGTATCTCTAATTTTCTTGAAGAGGTCTCTAGTCTACCCCATTGTATTGTTGTTGTTGGTTTGCTTTTATTTATTTATTTATTTTACTTTACAACTCTGTATTGGTTTTGCCATACTTTGACATGAATCCACCACGGGTGTACATGCGTTCCCAAACATGAACCCCCCTCCCACCCCCCTCCCCACAACATCTCTCTGGGTCATCCCCGTGTACCAGCCCCAAGCATGCCCTATCCTGCCTCGGACATAGACTGGCGATTCGATTCTTACATGATATTATACATGTTTCAATGCCATTCTCCCAAATCATCTCACCCTCTCCCTCTCCCTCTGAGTCCAAAAGTCTGCTATACACATGTGTGTCTTTTTTGCTGTCCTGCATACAGGGTCATCATTGCCATTTTTCTAAATTCCATATATATGTGTTAGTATACTGTATTGGTATTTTTCTTTCTGGCTTACTTCACTCTGTATAATCGGCTCCAGTTTCATCTATCTCATTAGAACTGATTCAAATGTATTCTTTTTAATGGCTGAGTAATACTCCATTGTGTATATGTACCACAGCTTTCTTATCCATTCATCTGCTGATGGACATCTAGGTTGTTTCCATGTCCTGGCTATTATAAACAGTGCTGTGATGAACACTGGGGTACATGCGTCTCTTTCAAAATGGAATCACAGATAAATAACCTAGAGACAAGGATTGAGAAGATGCAAGAAAGGTTTAACAAGGACCTAGAAGAAATAAAAAAGAGTCAATACACAATGAATAATGCAATAAATGAGATCAGAAACACTCTGGAGGCAACAAATAGTAGAATAATGAAGGCAGAAGATAGGATTAGTGAAATAGAAGATAGAATGGTAGAAATAAATGAATCAGAGAGGAAAAAAGAAAAACCAATTAAAAGAAATGAGGACAATCTCAGAGATCTCCAAGACAATATGAAATGCTCCAATATTCGAATTATAGGAGTCCCAGAAGAAGAAGACAAAAAGAAAGACCATGAGAAAATCCTTGAGGAGATAATAGTTGAAAACTTCCCTAAAATGGAGAAGGAAATAATCACCCAAGTCCAAGAAACCCAGAGAGTTCCAAATAGGATAAACCCAAGGTGAAACACCCCAAGACACATATTAATCAAATTAACAAAGATCAAACACAAAGAACAAATATTAAAAGCAGCAAGGGAAAAACAACAAATAACACACAAGGGGATTCCCATAAGGATAACAGCTGATTTTTTTTTTTTTTTTCCTATTTCTTTGCATAGATCACTGAGGAAGGCTTTCTTATCTCTCCTTGTTATTCTTTGGAACTCCACATTCAGATGGGTATATCTTTCCTTTCCCCCTTTCTGTTTCCCTTCTCTTCTTTTCTGAGCTAATTGTGTTTTCCTCAGACAACCATTTTGCTTTTCTGCACTTCTTTTTCTTAGGAATGATCTTGATCACTGCTTCCTGTCCAATGTCACAAACCTCCCTCCATAGTTTTTCAGGCCCTCTGTCTATCAGATCTAGTACCTTGAATCTATTTGTCACTTCTGCTGTATAATCATGAGGGTTTGATTTAGATCGTATCTGAATGGTCTAGTGGTTTTCCCAACTTTCTCCAATTTAAGTCTGAATTTGGTGATAATGAATCATGATCTGAGCCACAGTCAGTTCTTGGTCTTGTTTTTGCTGGCTGTATAAAATTTCTTCATCTTTGGCTGCAAAATATATAATCAATCTGATTTCAGTTTTGACCATCTGGTGATATCCAAGTGTAGAGTCTTCCCTTGTGTTGTTAGAAGAGGGTTTTGCTGGTGCATTCCATTGGCAAAATTCTGTTAGCCTTTGCCCTGCTTCATTTTGTACTCCAAGGCCAAATATTTGGCTATTACTCCAGGTGTCTCTTGACTTCCTACTTTTGCATTCCAGTACCCTATGATGAAAAGGACAGAAGTAAAAGTGAAAACAACTACCCAGCTGTGGATGTGATTGACCATGGAAATAAAGTCCAATGTTGTAAAGAGCAATATTGCATAGGAACCTGGAATGTTAGGTCCATGAATCAAGGTAAAAGTGGTTAAACAGGAGATGGCAAGAGTGAACATCAACATTTTAGGAATCAGTGAACTAATATGGACCACAATGGGCAAATTTAATTCAGATAACCATTATATCTTCTACTGTGGGGAAGAACCCTTAGAAGAAATGGAGTAGTACTCACAGTCAACAAGAGTCTGAAATTCGGTACTTGGGTGAAGTCTCAAAAAAGACAGAATGATCTCTCTTCGTTTTCAAGGCAAATCATTCAATATGACAATAAGCCAAGTCTTTTCCCCGAACAGTAATGCTGAAGAAGATGAATTTGAATGGTTCTATGATAACCTAAGGGAGAAGGCAATGGCACCCCACTCCAGTACTCTTGCCTGGAAAATCCCATGGATGGAGGAGCCTGGTAGGGTACAGTCTTAGGGGGCGCTACCAGTTGAACACGACTGAGTGACTTCATTTTCTCTTTTCACTTTCATGCACTGGGGGAGGAAATGCCAACCCACTGCAGTATTCTTGCCTGGAGAATCCCAGGGATGGGGGAGCCTGGTGGGCTGCCCTCTATGAGGTCACACAGAGTTGGACACGACTGAAGTGACTTAGCAGCAGCAGCAACAGCATGATGACCTAAAAGACCTTTTAGAACTAACATCCAGAAAAAGATATCCTTTTTATCATAGGGGACTGGAATACAAAAGTAGAAAGCTGCAGTTTAAGTATTTTGAAATATGAGTTCAGTACTAGAAGGAAACAGATTCATCTATTCTAACACATGTGGCTAAATGAAACTCAAAATTATTTCATAAATTATTTCTTTTCTAATTCCTTCAAAGTGTAAATTCTAAAACCTGACAACCTACCAGTGTTCCTGATACATTAGAAAAAGGATGAGTAAAAGCCATGGTAATAAGTAAAAAATGACTTGTTAGGAGACTGTGATGTAGTCAGGAACAGCCTACAAGTAGTAACATAATCACAGCTCATCTGACAGAACAGAGGCCTCTTAAAACTTCATCAAAAAAATAAATTTAAGGGAACATGCCAGTTTTAGACTTCATGGAATCTTCCACCCTAGTCCAAGTGGAAACTTAGATTTCCACTAAGAGCTGATTTCCTCTAAACCTTCTAACATGACTTCTCTTTTTCCCTTCTGATTTTTAGTTTCCATGGATGGTATATGTGCATGTGTGCTAATTTTCTTCAGTCGAGTTCAACTCTGTGTGACCCTGTGGACTTAGCCCACCAGGCTCCTCTGTCCATGGGAAAATAATTGGAATGGGTTTCCATGCCCTCTTCCAGGGCATCTTCCCAACCCAGGGACTGAACTTGCATCTCTTATGTCTCCTGCATTGGCAGGCCAGTTCTTTACCACTAGTGCCACCTGGGAAGCTCATGGTATTTTAAGAAAGCTAAATATTCTGTTCCTTTTTGCGCTTATGAATAGCAAAGCTGTTTTCTTTCTTCATAAGTCATGATCATTTAGCTCTGCTTCACTTAAACATAACATGTCCATGTCCATGGCCACTGAGTACACTGGTTGTTCAATGGAAATGGAACATAAGAATAAAGTGTATGATTTAATTAAGCTTTTAAGTTGAACTCCCTCTTTCCCTTTTAGTCCCTTATTTCTGGACCTTTTATATCTGTTAATTGGCAGACCATGATCAGGCTTGTTTTCATAGTTGGCTCACATTTGAAATTCTGTATCTTCAGATGAAGTTTCACTGTTATCTTCTCAGCAACATTTTAGAATATTTGAAAATGCACTTGATAATTTAAAACCTTATCTCTATGAATATTGACAAGACATCGCCAATTTCTACTTTTTTTTTGTTTTGTATAAAATGCATATATATATATATATATTAAGAGTTCAAAAAAGAGAATTGTCTTTTTAACATGTTTCTATCTAACAGTAGAATAAAATGATCATTTTTGCTTTAGATCATTAAACTATTTGCTTTTTTATTTTAGTTGCTTCATCATAAAAATTTAAAACATCTTGATAAGTAGTAAAATTGTTGTTGAGAGTCAAAATACACACACACACACACACATTCCACCAATTTTTCTGGCAAAGCCATTTGGCAAAAACCCATTACTTTCTACTTATGCTTTCAGTTTTCACATCCATGGTCAAGCTATGTTGAAGGAGTATTAATTTAAAATAACCTGAAGTCAAGTCAGGTGCATATTTGAAAAGTCTTACACTAACTCATCAGCCAGATGGAGAGGGTTTATTTTACCAAAAAAATGGCAGTGAGATATTTCTGTGAAGCATGAGTATATAATTTTAGAGGTGGCACTGAAAAGTACTGAGAGATTCATATATCAAAGAAGATTCAGTATGTACAAACAGGATTTTCAAATCAGAATATCATATAAAGCTTTTTCAGTGTGAGAAAATATGAGTGAAATGTAACTATAGAAATGAAAATTTAGAAAAATTTATTATGGTCATGTTTCATGAACTAAAAATTGAACTATATACCAAATCATTTCAGGAAATTAACTTGGAAACAAAATCAAATTTATATCCTTTTGGATAGTTTGTTTAGATTTTCATGGAAAATTCTGTGTGTTCTGAGCCTTGTAAAAGTATTGCACCTAGTTGGTTATCTTTTTCTTATCATAGTAGCATGCTGAAGAGGATCCAGAAAACGAAGATCATGGCATCTGGTCCCATCACCTCATGGCAAGTAGATGGGGAAACAGTGGAAACAATGTCAGATTTAATTTGGTGGGGGGGGCCTCCAAAATCACTGCAGATGGTGATTGCAGCCATGAAACTAAAAGACACTCACTCCTTGGAAGAGAAGTTATGACCAACCTAGATAGCATATTGAAAAGCAGAGACATTACTTTGCCAACAAAGGTCCGTCTAGTCAAGGCTATGATTTTTCCAGTGGTCATGTATGGATGTGAGAGTTGGACTGTGAAGAAAGCTGAGCACCAAAGAATTGATGCTTTTGAACTGTGGTGTTGGAGAAGACTCTTGAGAGTCCCTTGACTGCAAGGAGATCCAACCAGTCCATTCTATAGGAGATCAGCCCTAGGTGTTCTTTGGAAGGAATGATGCTGAAGCTGAAACTCCAGTACTTTGGCCACCTCATGTGAAGAGTTGACTCACTGAAAAAAGCTCTGATGCTGGGAGGGATTAGGGGCAGGAGGAAAAGGGGACGGCAGAGGATGAGATGGCTGCATGGCATCTCCAACTCGATGGAAGTGAGTTTGAGTGAACTCTGGGAGATGGTGATGGACACGGAGGCCTGGTGTGCTGTGATTCATGGGTTTGCAAAGAGCTGGACATGACTGAGTGACGGAACTGAACTGAACTGAAGAGGATTAATATAGACTCTATAAGGATAGCCTTTTTCAGTGCAAAACATGAGGCCTACTAAGTAATGAGAAAAAGTATGTTAATTAAATCTTAGGAGAAATTGCTAAAGAATTTTAACCCAATTTATATAGAAATATAGCATTAGCTGTATGGTCTAGTAGGGGGCACAGTTTATCTACAATATTCAGAGCATTATTCTATTACTGCAAAAATTTCTATTTATATAATTACACACATATATGGTGGCACTATTGGTAAAGAACCCGCTTGCCAACGCAAGAGACATGAGAGACATGGGTTCGATCCCTAGGTTGGGAAGATCCTCTGCAATAGGAAATGACAACCCACTACAATATTTTTTCCTGGGAAATCCTATGGACAGGGGAGCCTGGTGAGCTACAGTCCCTAGGGTTATGAAGAGTCAAACATGACTGTGGCAAGAGATGATGAGATTGATGCTTAAGGGGATGAGTTAAAAAAAAAATTATCATCACGTGTATTCCTTAGACACTATCAAAGATAAGTAAAGTCAAACACTAGGTAAAATGATAAGGGCAGATATTAACCGATAATTTATTTTCACAATTATGAAGAGGTCCAGTGTGAATTGAACTCAGCTTCTATTTGAGCTGAAGTAAACTGTTGTTTTAAGAGAAGATGAGAGTATAGAAAGCATGGGAATGTTTAAAACTTTAGCGCAGTTGAGGAAGTGAAAATTACAGAAAGCAGGAAGTTTGAGAAGGAGTTGGTTCCTGTGAAATCCATCTGGGTTTGCTAACTGACTGTTATCAAAATTAGGCTCCTGCCATCCCAGAGACTGGGAGAGATGTTGCCTGGAACAAATAGTAAATGATTTCAGCAGACTTGAGTTTTCACAGGCAAACACGGTAAGAGGGATTAGGACCACCTCAAGGATGAAGTTCTAAGCTGTTTGTTCAAATGTTTATAGGCCAAGGCTGAGGCCGAGTCCAGAAGAGGCTTCAGTAGTGGTTAACTAGAGTTAGGTCAAAGAAAGAATCTCTTCAGCACACAAAGAATCAGAGGATGACCAGCCATATGTCTATTTTCAACCAGTGAGTCTGGATACCTTGGCACCTGCTTACGAGTCCTTTGGTGTTGCCTGAGATGCAGAAAGCTCAGTTCATTGCTCTGTGATGACCCAGGGTGAGTGGGATGGGGAGGGGATAAGAGAGAGGCTCCAGGGGGAGGGAATATATGTACAGTAATACTTATGTCTGGTTCTCATTGTTGCGAAGTGGAAAGCAACAAAATATTGTAAAACAAATATCCCCCAACTTAAAAGAAAGGAAAAAGGAAAAAGAAAGGATGGAATTCAACCACTGTTCTTCTAAAACCAGTATATAGGCATTAATCATTAACCCCCATCTTTACTTGCAAAAGGGTAATAGACATCAATTAATTTTTAGGTCAACTGATGAATATTAAGCTGGCTGGGTTGGTAAGTAGAAGGGTTTGAGGCAAATGGAAGAGTTTGACGACAACAGTAAAAATGGAGATTCTTCAGAAGGACCAGCTGGAGATGTGAGTTTTCTGGGAATGGTGGAGATCTAGGCTCTGCCTACATGTAGGAAAGTTGCTGTGAAAAGAAGAATAAACACACCACAGTCTTGAGAAAAGTCGCCAGGATTCATGGAGGCATGTCTTGATCTTGGGTCCATGTAAAGCTGCTGGTAGTGGGACCTGTCCTGAGGGCTCTGGGTCACATTGCCAAAAGACACAGAAGGAGCCCACACAGCAGCACTGAGCAGTTATGAAACAAGAAATCCCAATGATGACATCCTTTCTGGCTGGTGTGGGCTCCTGCATGAGTCTTTTTGTCACTGTGGTGCCTGAGCCACCAAGTTTTGAGGTCTAAAAATATGAGACAACCATTAGGATTCAACTTTGCTACAAGCTCACCTAGCTCTATGTTGGTGTTGGTGGTAGGTTAGTCACCAAAGTCGTGTCCGACTCTTGTGACCCCATGGACTGTACCTTGCTAGGCTCCTCTGTCCATGGGATTATCCAGGCAAGAATACTGGAGTGGTTTGCCATTTCCTTCTTCAGGGATCTTCGCAACCCGGGAATCTAACTCAGGTCTCTTGCATTGCAGATGGATTTTTTACCTACTCTGCTATGAGAGAAGTCCACCTAGTTCTAACAGTTCAGTTCAGTCGCTCAGTCGTGTCCGACTCTTTGCGACCCCATGAATTGCAGCACGCCAGGCCTCCCTGTCCATCACCAACTCCCGGAGTTCACACAAACTCATGTCCATTGAGTCGGTGATGCCATGCAGCCATCTCATCCTCTGTCATTCCCTTCTCCCCCTGTCCCCAATCCCTCCCAGCATCAGAGTCTTTTCCAATGAGTCAACTCTTTGCATGAGGTGGCCAAGTACTGGAGTTTCAGCTTTAGCATCAGTCCTTCCAATGAACACCCAGGACTGATCTCCTTTAGAATGGACTGGTTGGATCTCCTTGCAGTCCAGGGGACACTCAAGAGTTTTCTCCAACACCACACTTCAAACAGCATCAATTCCACAGCATCAATTCTTCAGTTCTCAGCTTTCTTCACAGTCCAACTCTCACATACATACATGATCACTGGAAAAAACATAGCCTTGACTAGAGGGACTTTTGTTGGCAAAGTAATGTCTCTGCTTTTGAATATGTTGTCTAGGCTGGTCATAACTTTTCTTCCAAGGAGTAAGCATCTTAATTTCATGGCTGCAGTCACCATCTGCAGTGATTTTGGAGCCCAGAAAAATAAAGTCTGACACTGTTTCCACTGTTTCCCTATCTATTTCCCATGAAGTGATCGGACCAGATGCCATGATCTTTGTTTTCTGAATGTTGAGCTTTAAGCCAACTTTTTCCATCTGCTCTTTCATTTTCATCAAGAGGCTTTTTAGCTCCTCTTCACTTTCTGCCATAAGGGTGGTGTCATCTGCATATCTGAGGTTATTGATATAACTTCTGGCAATCTTGATTCCAGCTTGTGCTTCCCCCAGCCCAGTGGTTCTCATGATGTACTCTGCATAGAAGTTAAATAAGCAGGGTGACAATATATAGCCTTGACGTACTCCTTTTCCTATTTGGAACCAGTCTGTTGTTCCATGTCCAATTCTAACTGTTGCTTCCTGACTTGCATACAGATTTCTCAAGAGGCAGGTCAGGTGATCTGGCATTCCCATGTCTTTCAGAATTTTCCACAGTTTCTTGTGATCCACACAGTTAAAGGCTTTGGCATAGTCAATGAAGCAGAAATAGATGTTTTTCTGGAACTCTCTTGCTTTTTTGATGGCTATACATAGCTCTATAATTGGGGATAAAATATTTGGGGAGATAAAATGTTTTGCATTGTGGAAAATAGTTTAATGTTTCTTTTTGTTTGCTAATATTGCTAAAACCAAAATATTTGAGATCCAGTTAGCCATATTTAAAACTCATTAACTTTTTATGAACTAAGTTATGGCTAAGTTATGTTTTAAAAGGATACACACACACACACACACACACACACACACACGTAGGGTTTCCCAGCCAGCACTAAAAGTAAGGAACCTGCCTGCCAATGTAGGAAATGTAAGAGATTCAGGTTTAATAACTGGGTTGGGAAGATCCACTGGAGGAAAGCATAGCAACCCACTCTAGTATTCTTGCCTAGAGAATCCCATGGACAGAAGTCTGTAGGGCTATGGTACATGGGGTCACAAAGACTCAGACATGACTGAAGCAACTTAACACAAATACACACACACACACACACATATGTAGATAGATATAGATATATAGATAAGTATAGCTAGCTAGAGTGAAAGAGAGACAGATATCAGAGTTTTACTTAGGTAACTTTGCTAAACCAAAGGACTATTTATTTCAAGTTTAAGACTATTCATTAATGAGTGTAAACCCCAAAACAATGCACCAACATGATTTTGTGCATTTCAGTTCAGTCGTTCAGTCATGTCCGACTCTTTGTGACCCCATGGACTGCAGCACTCCAGGCTTGCCTGTCCATCAACAACTCCTGGAGTTTACTCAAACTCATATCCACTGAGTCGTTGATGCCATCCAACCATCTCGTCCTCTGTAGGCCGCTTCTCCTCCTGCCTTCAATCTTTCCCATCATCAGGATCATTTTCAATGAGTCAGTTCTTCACATCAGGTGGCCAAAATGTTGGAGTTTCAGCTTCAGTGTCAGTCCTTCCAATGAATATTCAGGACTGATTTCCTTTAGGATGGACTGGTCCATGCGTTTAGAGGGGAAATATTTCCTGGTTAAGTGGAAAATTGTATGGATATCTCCTGGAAGATCTTCATTCTAAGCAGCTTTAGAGTGAACCATTTGTTTTCGAAGTCTGAACCTTCTTTCTTCAGTTTGCTATAAGCTACAGTCACTAAAAAAGCTTGTGCTGATCATTGGGACCCAGTTTATTCCATGCTTCTGGATTATCCTTTCTGTCTCACGTTGACTAGACTGAATGATGCCAATCATAAGACATACAGTGCTGCTTCAGCACCTCCTGCTCCAATAAATAGGAAAAAGGAGAGCAAGCTAGAATTCTTGAACAGACTGTTGATCTGGCAGAGCATGGTAGTGACAGAGGTCTTGAGTCTAGATGGAGAGAAAAAGAAAGTTGCAAGGCCTCGGTCTAGACACCTCTGAGCTGAGCAGAAGTAGATGTCCAAAGTCACTCCTCTTACATCCAAAAGATATTTTTAAAATATCTATTGAATTCGTTACAATATTGCTTCTGTTTTATGTTTTGTTTTGTTTGGAGTGAGGGCACAAGGCATGTGGAATCTTAACTCCCCAACCAGGGATTGGACCCTCACCCCTGCATTAAATGGTGAAGTCTTAACCACTGGACTGCCAGGGAAGTCACTAAAAATATTTTAATGTTTTAAATTAAATGTATAAAGAGAAAAAAAGTAAAAAAACTTCACTATGGGGGTGAAGAAGCTAAGTGGATGAATGCCAATGCTCACTAGCCAGAAGAATAAAAATGTACATTGTCTAGACTCTCAGAGTGGTAAGGGATAAGACATCTTTAGGGGACCTCTATTTCAGTTTGCATTTGATGATGAATTCCCCATCCAACAGCCTGCCAGATGTGTGCTGGTCCAGCCTGTGTCTGAGTGCTTTCAGTGATGCAGAAAATATTACTGCCCGAGGTCTTGCCTCTCTAGAGGATGTCTGAGGTGTCTTTGGACAGCTGTGACTGGTACAAAATTCTTTTTTACATTTAGCAAAAATTGTACTCCCTGGAGTTTTGAGTTTTTCATTCCAGTTTGAAACTGCAGGGCCACAAAGAACAAATCAAATGCCTCTTGCACAGGAAAGCCCTGGGTCTATTTAAAAGGGGCTCTCAAGTTCCCCTTGAGTCTTCCCTTCTACAGATTCAATATCCACAAATGCTTTAAGGAGGCTTCATCTGTTATACTGTCAGTTCCCTTCAAAATTTCCATCTCCTTGGCTCTGAATGTCTTCTACTTTGTCAATATCTTTCTTAGAATCTGGGGTTTGGGGCTGGACAAACAGATTCAACCAACTGCAGGCAGAGTACTATCATTTTCCATCTTCTGTGCTCATATCACATTTCTCATTTTATATGCCTGTCAGTGTCACCAAGATCAAAAAAACTTCTCAGCAGGATGACATATGATGATTCACATTATCACAATGACTTTCCATTGTCTGGCACTGAATTTACTCTCAATGCATCGTCGTGTTTTTTTTAACCAATACTGCTCCTCTCCAGGATTTATGTCAGTTCAGTTGCTCAGTCGTGTCTGACTCTTTGTGACCCCAGGGACTGCAGCACACTAGGCTTCCCTCTGCATCACCAACTCCTAGAGCATACTGAAACTCATGTCCATCATGTTGGTGATGCCATCCAACCATCTCGCCCTCTATCGCACCCTTCTTCTCCTGCCTTCAATCTTTTCTATAATTTTTCTACAATACATGAGTAATATATGCTGCTGATGCTGCTGCTAAGTCGCTGCAGTTGTGTTTGACTCTGCTGTCCCTGAGATTCTCCAGGCAAGAACACTGGAGTGGGTTGCCATTTCCTTCTCCAATGCATAAAAGTGAAAAGTGAAAGTGAAGTTGCTCAGTCATACCCGACTCTTCGCTACCCCATGGACTGCAGCCTACCAAGCTCCTCCATCCAGGCAAGAGTATTGGAGTGGGCTGCCATTGCCTGCTCCGGAGTAATATATGGTTCTGAAATTATCCTCAAAGTTCCATGAAGGATGGACCGTATCTGTATCTTTTCACCAATATACTTCTCATCTAGCACACAGAGACACTCTGTAAATATTAGTGGAAAACTGAATCAACACCTTCAATATGACTTAGGCTGAATGCCAAAATTTAGAACTTTAGAGGCACAAAGTGATTTCTGAGCACCTGTTGGAAAGTTGCTTAAAGTTTAAATATTTAGAGTTCTAAAAGGAATTAAGCTAAATATTACTTTTTGGTAATTAAAAATGAAATTGTATCCACAGATTGACCAATAAAGGAGCATTATCCTCCCATGATCTGTTGTTTTGTAACTTTCACATAATCTCTGGCTTCCAAAATGTTTCCTAATCTAATATTTCCTCATTTGCACATCATCTGTGCTCTTTTCTTCATCCTACTGTCAGCTACCAAAATTAGCATGCAAACTTTCAGTATTCCAAACACACTTAAGCCCAAAAGCACATTTAATGATTTTTAAAAATTTGATTAGTAAGAAGATAATGAATAAACACATAATCTGTTTCTGATTTGTGTAAACCCAGAGTGATTTGCCTTTTGTTTCCTGTTCTGGTTTGGCTTTATTTTCATTTCTTTCACTGCGGTACTGGATCTCTTTTGTTCCACACCATCATACAAGTTCTAGTTTGTTTACCAACTACTGCTCTCCTTAGATTTATTTATAAAAATTTCACAAGGTCTTTTCCTTTTCAGTTATTTCACAAGATTTTAAGAAACATGCATTTAATTATTATAGTTTCAAAGTCAGTAATTTTATATTGATGGATTTCCAAAGCTTTTAAAAGTTATGGTTCAACTTATGTATTTTCTTATTTTCCCAGAAATCAAGCAAGAAATAAACAATTATTAAATCAATAAAGCCATAATTTAAAACCAAAATTTAAACAATATAATTCAGAAAAAAAACTTCACAGTTATATTATATATTTCCTATGTCTACTTAACACCCTAATTCTCCCTTATGAGACCTTTCTGCTATAGCCAAACATTTGTATGCATTCATACTTTGTTTTGTCCAGCTCTTTGCAATCTTAAGGACTGTAGCCTGCCAGGCTTCTCTGTTCATGGGCTTATCCAGGCATTAATACTTGAGTGGCTGCCATTTCTTCCTCCAGAGTATCCTTCTAATTCAGGGATCCAATCCCCATCTCCCGTGTTTCCTGTATTACAGGTGGATTATTTTCCCAATGAGCCATGGGAGAAGTCTTTAAAGTAGTGTTAAGATGATCTAGTCTTGTCTTTTCTCCATTAATGCATTTCATTTTCCATAAATCCATTTTATTGTTCTTATTTCAGAACAAGTAATATGACAAATCACTTCAGTATTATTGCCTTGAGAACCCCTTGAACAGTATAAAAAGGTAAAAAAAAAAAATAGAACATTGAAAGATGAACTCCCCAAGTCAGTAGGTGACCAGTATAATACTGGAGATCAGTGGAGAAATAACTCCAGAAACAATGAAGAGATGAGCCAAAGCAAAAACAACACACAGCTGTGGATGTGACTGGTGATGGAACTAAGGTCCAATGCTGTAAAGAGAAATATTGCATAGGAACGTGAAATGTTAGGCCCATAAATCAAATCAAATTAGAGGTTGTCAAACAGGAGATGGCAAGAGTGACATCAACATTTTAGGAACTGGCAAACTAAAATGGACTGGGATGGGTGAACTTAACTCAGATGACCATTATATTTACTACTGTGGGCAAGAATCCCTTAGAAAAAATGAAGTAGCCATCGTAGTCAACACAAGAGTCTGAAATGCAGTACTTGGATGCAATCTCAAAAAACAACAGAATGATCTCTGTTTGTTTCCAAGGAAAACCATTCAATATCACAGTAATCCAAGTCCAGTAACACTGAAGAAGCTGAAGTTGAATGGTTCTATGAAGACCTAGAAGATCTTTGAGAACTAACACCCAAAAAGATGTCCTTTTCATTAGAGGTGATTGGAATGCAAACGTAGGGAGTCAAGAAATACCTAGAGTAACAGGCAAATTTTGCCTTGGAGTACACAATGACTCAGCGCAAATGCTAATAAAGTTTTCCAAAGGAGAACTCACTGGTCATAGCAAACACACTCTTCCAACAACACAGGAGAAGACATGGGCATCACCAGATGGTCAATATCAAAATCAGATTGACTATATTTTTTTGCAGCAAAGATGGAGAAGCTCTATACAGCCAGCAAAAACAAGACTGGGAGCTGACTGTGGCATAGACCATGAACTCCTTATTTCCAAATTCAGACTTAAATTGAAGAAACTAGGGAAAACCATTAGACCATTCAGGTATGACCTAAATCAAATCCCTTACTATTACACAGTGGAAATGAGAAATAGATTCAAAGGATTAGATCTGATAGACACAGGGCCTGAAATCTATGGATGGAGGTTTGTGACATTGTATAGAAGGTAGTGATCAAGACAATCTACATGGTAAAGAAATGAAGAAAGGAAAAATGGTTGTCTGAGGAGGCCTTACAAATAGCTGTGAATAGAAGAGAAGCAGAAAGGAAAGGAGAAAAGGAGAGATATACCCATTTGAATTCAGAGTTACAAAGAATAGCAAGGAGAGATAAGAAAGCCTCCCTCAGTGATCAATGCAAAGAAAAAAGAGGAAAACAATAGAATGGGAAAGTATAGCGATATCTTCAAGAAAATTAGAGATACCAAGGGAACATTTCATGCAAAGATGGGCTCAATAAAGGACAGAAATTGTATGGACCGAACAGAAGCAGAAGATATTAAGAAGTGGTGGCAAGAATACACAGAGGAAGTATGCAAAAAATCATGATGTTGTGATCACCAACCTAGAGACAGACATCCTGGGATGTGAAGTCAAGTGGGCCTTAAAAAGTGTCACTACAAACAAAGCTAGTGGAGGTGATAGAACTCCAGTTGAGCTGTTTTAAATCCTAAAAGGTGATGCTATGAAAGTGCTGCACTCTATATGCCAGCAAATATGGAAAACTCAGCAGTGGCCACAGGACTGAAAAAGGTCAGCTTTCATTCCAAGCCCAAAGAAAGGCAATGCCAAAGAATGCTCAAACTACTGCACAATTGAATTCATCTCACACGCTAGCAAAGAAATGCTCAAAATTCTCCAAGCCAGGCTTCAACAGTACGTGAACAAAGAGCTTCCAGATGTTCAAGTTGGATTTAGAAAAGGCAGAGGAGCCAGAGATCAAATTGCCAACATCCACTGGATCATCAAAAAAGCAAGAGAGTTCCAGAAAATATCTACTTCTGATTTATTGACCATGCCAAAGCCTTTGACTATGTGGATCACAACAAACTCTGGAAAATTCTTAAAGAAATGGAAATACCAGACCACCTGACGTGCCTCTTGAGAAATCTGTATGCAGGTCAGGAAGCAACAGTTAGAATTGGACATGGAACAACAGACTGGTTCCAAATAGGAAAAGGAGTACGTCAAGCTTGTATATTGTCACCCTGCTTATTTAACTTATATGCCGAGTACATTATGAGAAATGCTGGGTTGGATGAAACACAAGCTGGTATCAAGATTGCTGGGAGAAATATCAACAACTCCAGATATGCAGATGACACCACCCTTATGGTAGAAAATGAAGAACTAAAAAGCCTTTTGATGAAAGCAAAAGAGGAGAGTGAAAAATTTGGCTTAAAACTCAGCATTCAGAAAACCAAGATCATGGCATTCTGTCCCATCACTTCATGGCAAATAGATGGGGAAATAGTGGAAACAATGTCAGACTGTATTTTGGGGGGCTCCAAAGTCACTGTGGATGGTGACTGCAGCCATGAAATTAAGATGCTTACTCCTTGGAAGTAAAGTTATGACCAGCCTAGAGAGCATATTAAAAAGGAGAGACATCACTTTGTCAACAAAGGTATGTCTAGTCAAGGCTATGGCTTTTCCAATAATTAGGTATGGGTGTGAGATTTGGACTATAAAGAAAGCTGAGTGCCAAAGAATTGATGCTTTTGAACTGTGGTGTTGGAAAAGACTCTTGAGAGTCTCTTGGACTGCAAGAGGTGCAACTGGTCCATCCTAAAGGAAATCAGTCCTGAATATTCATTGGAAGGACAGATGCTGAAGCTGAAACTCCAATATTTGGCCATCTGCTGCAAGAAACTGACTCATTTGAAAAGATCTTGTTGCTATCAAAGATTGAAGGAAGGAGGAAAAGGGGACGACAGAAGGTGAGATGGTTGGATGGCATCACTGACTCAATGGACATGAGTTTTAGTAAACTCCAAGAGTGGTGATGGACAGGGTGTCATGGCCTGCCGTGGTCCATAGGGTTGCAAAGAGTCAGACATGACTGAGGGACTGAACTGAACTGAAGCGCACTGACTGAATATCACAAATCAAAATATGTATTCTTCGGTCATATGAACTGAAGATTCTTTTTTTTTTCAGTTTTTTTTAAAATTTATTTATTTTAATTGGGGGTTAATTACTTTACAATATTGTATTGATTTTGCCATACATCAACATGTATCTGCTACAGGTATACACGTGTTCCCCATCCTGAACCACCCTCCCTCCTCCCTTCTTGTACCATCCCTCTAGGTCATCTCAGTGCACCAGCCTCAAGCATCCAGTATCATGCATTGAACCTGTACTGGCGACTCATTTCATATATGATATTACACATGTTTCAGTGCCATTCTCCCAAATCATCCCACCCTCTCCCTCTCCCACAGAGTCCAAAAGACTGTTCTATACATCTGTGTCTCTTTTGCTGTCTCCCAGACAGAGTTATTGTTACCATCTTTCTAAATTCCATATATATGCATTAGTATACTGTATTAGTGTTTTTCTTTCTGGCTTACTTCACTCTGTATAATAGGTTTGAACTGAAGATTCTTGATGTCAGGTCTCTCTTCATGACCTTTAGAGAAATTGCACCCATTTTTCATTATATTTTCTTGCTCTGATTAACTTTTTTTTTTACAAATTGGAAAATGTTTTCCTGTAACTACCAAGTCTATATCATGAAGTCCTTGTAATTTTTAAGACTCTTTTCTTTTCATTATTTTCCTTTATAAAAATTACTTTTATCCTGATACAAACACTGAACATGAAATCTAGTTTCTTAACACACTTTTAAATGTGCAATACAGTGAAATAGAGTATGAATCCAATGTTGTGCTGCAGATCTCTAGAATTTATTCATCTTGTTTAAATAAAACTTTATGCTTATTGCTATTAACTTCCCACTTCTCTCTTCCCTCTTGCCCTGGCAACCACCATTCTACTTTTTGAGTCTATAAAAACATGTTACCATTAGTGATACTTCATTTAAGTGCAATCATGCTGTATTTGCTTCCCTTGTGGCTTGGATGGTAAAGCGTCTGCCTACAATGCGGGAGACCCGGGTTCAATCCCTGGACCGGGAAGTTCCCCTCGAGAAGGAAACGGCAATCCACTCCAGTATTCTTGCCTTGAAAATCTCATGGACAGAGGAGCCCGGTAGGCTATAGTCCATGGGATCACAAAGAGTCAGACATGACTGAGCCACTTCACTTCATGCTGTATTTATCTTTCTGTGACTGACATCTCACCTAGCATAATATTCTCAAAGTTCATCCATGTTGGTACATATTGAAAGTTTGAATATTGTTCAAACATTTGAATATGCAATTATTGCATCTTTTTTTTTTTTTAATCCGCTAATCTATCCATGGGCATTTAGGATGTTGCCATGTCTTGTCTATAGTGAACAATGCTGCTGTTTTTCCAAGCAGTGTTTGTGGTTGAGAACTCACCTGTCAAAGCAGGAGACGTAAGAGAGTGGAGTTCAGTCCCTGGGTCAGGAAGATCCCCTGGAGGAGTGTGTGAAAATCCACTCCAGTATTCTTGCCTGGAGAATCCCACAGACAGGTGAGCCTGACAGACTAAAATCCATAGAATGGCAAAGAGTCAAACATGATTGAGCATACATGCACACTGCTCTTTTAACTAATTTAGCTATCAACTTCTTATTTTTCGTTTCCTGAAGTCAATGTAAATTATATCTCTATCTCTTATTTATACCACTTCATGTTAATGAACAAACCTACTCATTTTATTTATTAGGAATACAATAATGATCATATTTAACCTCACAAATATGCCATAATTTTATTCTGTTCTACCTTTCCTTCTATTAGTTTAAAACTTCTAGTGACAGTAAGTTTTAAAATAATAATTTCTGCTCCATAATACATATCCAAAATAATTGAAATTAATATCTCAAAGAGATGTCTGTACCTCAACGTTTATTATAGTACTAACCACAAGCCAAGATTTGAAAACACATCACATGTTCATCAACAAAGGATGGATAAAGGAAACACAGTATGCACACACAATCAAGTTTTCTTTAGCCTTATAAAGAAAGGAAATTCTATTACTTGTGACAACATAGATAAACCTGAAAGACATTATACTAAATGAGATAAGTCACAAAAGGACAAATATTGCATGACTCCACTAATTTGAGTCATGCAAAATAAGCAGAAAAGTTACAATGAAGCTTGGTGTCAAATAGAAAAACTTAATCAATGGTACCAGAAGATGCAGAGAAATTAGGGAAGAAAGGCCTGAAGTGCACCTTTTGTATTTAGCACCCAAGAAGACACTGACAACTTTATCTAAAATAGCTTTAATAGAACAATAAAGGTTGGTTCTAGGTTACAGTTAGTTGAGGTGTCAGTGCATGGTGTGGCAGGAACAACAGTGACTAGTCTGTTTCCTAAGAATCTAGTAGGAGAGATATTTTTATCTGGAAGAGCAGCATGGTAAGTGAAGAAATGTTTGTGATTTGTGTTGTTATTTTTTTCCCTGCTGTTGCAAGATGAGAGAAATTAGAAGTCTGTGTGTTTATCCAGAGAGGTACAGACAGACAGAGACAGAGTGAAAGTGCAAAGAAAAGAAAAGGGGAAGACGGAGGTGACTTGAGGAGATGGGATAGGATAGGAAGGAAAAGGAGTCAAAGAATAAGGAAGAAAGCAGGTACACAGTTGAGTGTGGTGTTAAAGAAAACAGAATTAGATGCGGCCATCATATAGGTGATGATAAGGATCAAGATGGGTCTGCCTTAAGTATTACAACGAACATTCTATCCTTTGGAAAAGGAGAAATAGAAGTAAGGAAATTTGTATGTGTATATATAATTAAATATATAAGAGCTTAAGGCATTTTCACAATGGTCTTGAATTTTTATTTTTATGGGAAATAAGGATAAAAACAATCTCTTAAAGATGAGGAAGCTAAGAAGTATTCCCTTGAGAAGACTAGTAACATCTGAAATAGCTAGATAAACTGAAAGTGCATTTTGCAAGAGTAATAAGTAGGACTTTTTCAGCAAGACTAAACTTGAATATCATAAATTTGAAGTGGCAAAAATCCACAAAATTATACAATTTTCTCAGTCTTCAGAAGATGGCCATAGAAACAAAAAGGCAATTGGTGAGGTTAATATATGGTTGGGGTTTATATAACAAGGAAATCAGAAAAAAAAAAGAAAAAAAAAAGAGAGAGAGAGAGGCTTAGGAAGTAAGGTACATGCAAATGATGATTATAGAACTACACCAGAAAGTCAAAGTAATTTGGAAAAGTAAATAAGTAATCAGACACTTGAAAAGTCTGTGATGATGGGAAAGATTGAAGGTCGGAGGAGAAGGGGACGACAGAGGATGAGATGATTGGATGGCATCATTGACTCAATGGAGATGAGTTTGAGTAAACTCTGGAAGTTGGTGATGGACAGGTAGGCCTGGCGTGCTGCAGTCCATGGGGTCACAAGGAGTCAGACACGACTGAGTGACTGAACTGACTGAACTGAATCAGACATTGAAAAAAAAAAGAAAGAAAGAAAGAAAGAAAGAGCTAATAGACAAGAAAAGAGAAAGGAGCCAAGGGATTAATGATCAGAGTGGGGTTAAAATATATGTGTGGCAGACAGGATTTCTTTTAATATTTAAGGGTACCGAAGGCAAGAAAGGGCTTCTCTGGTGGCACTAGTGGTAAAGAACCTTCTTGCCAATGCAGGAGTGGCATGAGATAGGTGTTTGATCCCTGGGTCAGGAAGATCCCCTGGAGGAGGGCATGGCCACCCACTCCAATATTCTTGCCTGGAGAATCCCATGGACAGAAGAGCCTTGTGGGATCTGGTCCAGAGGGTTGCAGAGTTGCACACCACTGAAGCTACTTAGCTGGCATGCAGGACAAGAAAGCTAATGAAAGGCCCTTATATAACTTACCTTGAGAAATGTAATACTTCCTGATATCTTTCACAGTCATCAGAAATTGCAGTCGCCAACGATGTTGAGCTGGTGAGTCCTGAGGTAACTCAGGAAGGAAAAAATACCTGCATTCTAGCAGCCATCAGACTGATAGACGGTCCCACAGCAAAGAACCAGGGTTAATGAGAAGGAAGAAGGGATGGGAGGAAAATGTGGGTAAGAGCCTTTATTGTAGTTTCCATGGGAAGAAATGGGTGAAGAAGAATAAGCAGGTTTAGCATTGGCTAGTTTGAAACATTTCAGTGGAGTCTTGGGTGTGACTCTATCTTCAATTGTCTGGTAGCTGGATATGGGGTGGTTTGGGAAGAGTGTTGGAGCCTGAGGGAGGAGGTGAACATGAGGGTATTATTCTGAATTTGTTGTTTTACATAAAACTCATGCTTCCTGGTGAATCCTTTACTATCTATCTCAAGGCGCTGGCTAGCCCAGAGAGGGGCAATCGCCCCAGGATCAGTAAAGCCCTAGATATCAAAATATCAGAATAAAAAGACATACTTTATACAAAAGGACAGGAAACATAGGAGAAAATCCAAGAGGAGCTGGTCTCTTGGAAGAAAAAGATGAGATTTTTTTTTTTTTTCAGGAGGGAGAGATCAACATTGGTAGATGTTGCTTAGAGTCAGAAATAATATGGATTAATAGAGTTGTATTAACTTTAGCAACAGGTAGGTGATTTTGATGCAACCAGATCAGTATGAGTAGAGTCACAAAAAGTAATTCTGATTTTTGAAGACTGCAAAATGCAGAAGTAGAAATAGTGAGCATAGTCTATGTCAACTTTGGAATTCTAGCTTTGTGAGCAAGATTGGCTACTTACAGGAAAACATTTTTTAAAAGGTTTTTTTTTTTTTCATTAAATTTTAAATCTAATTTTTAGAAGACAAAGATATAAGCTATATAAGAGCTTAAGGGAAGGAAGAGACATGTGAAGAGTGAGAGGTTAAATACACATAAAGGAAATAATTGATTTGCCCCTGAAAATGTGGGAAGTAAGGAATGAAGAGCACCGACAGAAAAAAATGAACTTTCTGCAGCTCAAGGGGAAAATGATTCTTTCTAATAGGAAATGAGAAAGAAAAGATCAAATGAAGGTTCCTATAAATTTATAACTTCAGGGATAGGAGGTTGAGGGAGTTATCTTCTGATAATTTCTATTTTACTTTTACTTTTTTATCCCCCCTAAGAGGAAGATGAGCTCAACTGATAAAAATAAGGTGGGAGGAAAAATAGATCTGAAATTCAAGGAGAATTCAGAAAGTTGGAAATAGCTGTGTGGAAATTGAGAAGAAAACCAATTAGAGAAACAAATCCTAAAAAGGATGAGGTGTGGGATTGTCTAAAATGTGCAGTGAATACATTTAGAATTTTATTGTAAGCTTTTTCTGCCTCTTAAATGATAAAAATAAGTGTACTGAGAACACATGTTTCTAAAGGAGGTAGTGCCTAAGAGTTTCTCATGAGAACTTTGTGGAAAAGATTACACAATTCCACAGGAGGGGGTGGGGTAATGAACACTTTAGGATAGAGGTGAAAGACTTTTCCCCAAGATAAATCTTAAAAACTGACAAAGTATGTAACTGTTCATATCAAAAAGTAGAAGTTAGAAGCTTCTTTGAAACTGTACATAATATATCTACACTTGAGATTACAATTATATGAGTTGATGTTTTTTATCCAGTTGCACCTGTTGTGATGGGTTGTGTCCAGGACATATGTATCCAAACCAAATTAGCAATAGTCAAGTTTAACAAGTTTAATGCATTTTTCACCCAAAATTGATCAAAGGGTTATGCTCTGTTTGCTAAAGCCTTAACAATTTACATAAAATTTAACGAACACCAGTTACTATCATTCCCCTAAGTCTTTCCTTTCCTAGATGTGGAACTTAAGGAAGGAATGGGAGCTTCGTGCTCTAAAGAAAAGGTGCACATGAGTGCAGAGTGATTGAAAACAGCTGCTCTATCAGCAGTTACTTCACCTTAAGGAGTCAATAACTAAAATGTAAGCTCTCAGTCAGTTCAGTTGCTCAGTCATGTCCAACTCTTTGCGAACCCATGGACTGCAGTACACCAGGCTTCCCTGTCCATCACCAACTCCCAGAGCTTGCTCAAACTCATGTCCATTGAGTCAGTGATGACATCCAACCATCTCACCCTCTGTCATCCCTTTCTCCTCCCACCTTTAATCTTTCCTAGCATCAGGGTTTTTTCAAATGAGTCAGTTCTTTGCATCAAGTGGCCAAAGTATTGGAGTTTCAGCTTCAACATCAGTCTTTCCAATTAATATTCAGGACTGATTTTCTTTAGGATTTACTGGTTTGATCTCCTTGCATTTCAAGAGACTCAAGTGTCTTCTTAAACATCACAGTTCAAAAGCATCAATTCCTCAGCGTTCAGCCTTATTTATGGTACAACTCTCACATCCATACATGGAAAAATCATAGCTTTTACTAGATGTACCTTTGTTGGCAAAGTAATGTCTTTGCTTTTTAATATGCTACCTAGGTGTAATATGCTGTCTAGATTGTAAACCCTCACTCTTTCCAAAGTAGAGTTTAGAGATTTCTGGTTGTTGCAAATTGAATTCAGAAAACATTAAGACACTAGCTGTGTTCTGTGAAGAGAGAAGACAAAGTACAGAGAAGCTAGCCATCACATTTTGGAGACTGAGGAGTATGTATAACACACAATGACTGCTACAATTTGGCCTTACAACATAATGATTCAAACATGAACTCTAGAGTCAGATACCTTTATTGATAGCTGGTATAACCCTCTTTAAACCATATAACTTGTGATAAATGATTTATACTTTGTAAGTCTCAGACACTTTTCCAGAAAATGAATCGTTAATATGTACTACACCATGTGTGAGCGCATGCCTTCTAAGTCATCTCTGTCATGTCTGACTCCTTGAAACCCCATGGACTGTAGCCCACCAGGCTCCTTGGTCTGTGGAATTTCACAGACATTAATACTGGAGTGGGTTGCTATGCCCTCCTTCAGGGAATCTTCCCGACCCAGGGATCGAACCTACATCTTTTAGGTCTCCAGCATTGGTAGGCTTGTTCTTTACCACTAGTGCCACCTGGGAAGCTCCCACTTCACCATGTGGAATACCAATAAAATAAACAAATGTCCATGTGTTTATCCTGATGCCATCACATATTAATCATTAACAAATAGGAAAAGTATGTAAAAGTATTGAACCAGACCAGAAGTAATGGGGTCTAGAAAGAAATGGTGTCTTTTTCCTGAAGTTGCAATTTCAGCTAAGACTGAGTACAAAATTTGAGTCATATCCAACCAGAAAAAAAAAAAAATCAGTTTTAAAGTTGATATCAGCCTCACCATATTGAAAAATAAATTCCCTGATGCAGGTCATCCCTCTGAGAGAGGTTTTCCATTTTGGGAGCCAAATATATTAGATTTTGCTATCAGAAAATCCCCCACCTCCAAACATCTAAATTACATCAGCTATAATCTGATTTCTCTGAATTTACTTGAATGGCAACGAAAAATATGTTTCCATCTTCAGTGCTTATTTCACTACCATGACAAATACCAATGGGGGAAAAATATAGTCTTTTGGATTTAGCCTCAAACTTTATAACACATCTCTTGGGGTTCATGACCTAATATGAAACTAGTGAATATAGTTTCATCCACAAAGGCATCCATAACCTCAACAAAGCATCCCTTCCAAAAGAACCTGCCTGGGTTAAAAACACAAAATAGAAAGGAATATTTAGCTTCAACTCTTCCCTTATAAATCACCTTGAACACATCTCAAGCAACAATGTGCTCTCAATTATAATAGCACTTATGTAAAAATTAAGTAGCAATTTGCAATAAGCCAAGAATGGCCCAGTAATATTCATTTATTTTCTTAGTTTTAAGAGCACGTGTAAACTTTCTGGGTATAATGGATCCAGATAAGAAGCATGCATAATTAGCATTTAATAAGCATCTATGTGGGCTTCCCAGGTGGCACACTTGTGAGGAATCCACCTGCCAATGTAGGAGACACAAGAGATATGGGTTTGATAACTGGGTAGAAAAGATCCCTTGGAAGAGGAAATGGAAACCTACTCCACTATTCTGGCCTGGAAAATCTCATGGACAGAGGAGCCTGGTAGACTACAGTCCATGGGGTTGCAAAGAGTCAGACATGTCTGAGAACACACACATACACACACACACACACACACAGGTGGTTCTAAAACTTATTCTCAAAACCATTTGATTCAAGTAGTCATTGGTCTTGTTACTGTTGAGGAAATGCACTTAAAATCACACCCATCATTAAAAAATCTAGGTCTTACTCTGATCCTAAATCTCAGGCTTTTGCTTCATCATGATACTTCTTAAATGAGAGAAATTAGGAAACTTCTGTCTCAATATATCTCTGATGGGATTTATTTCTATGAGGACTACATAAAAACCAAGAAGCTTTAGAAAGATATAGAACTCAATTCTACATTAAATCTATACCTTCATGTAATATTTTGTCATCTAGCAGAATGAAGGACAAATCAGATAATATTGCAACTAACAATATAAAAATGACTATATTATGTGGAGGCAGAAATTGTGTGTATTATTTAATAAAATTAATAAAGCACATAAATATGTGGTAATAATTAAATTTTTTGGAAAAATGTCATGTATTTGTAGCTGTAAAATATTCCACATCAGTGATTATTAGAGAAATGCAAATCAGAATTACATTTAGGTACTGCCTCACATGAATCATAACGGCCGTCATTTAAAAGTCTGCAAATAACAAATTCTGGAGAGGGTTTGGAGAAAAGGAAACCCTCTTAAACTGTTGGTGGGAATGTAAATGGGTGCAGACACTATGGAGAACAGTATGGTGGTTCCTCAGTAAACTAAAAACAAAATTGCCTTATAATCTAGAAATCCCAGTCTGGGGCATAAATCCAGACAAACTGTGATTCAAAAAAACACATGCTCCCCAGTTTTCATAGCCACACTCTTCACAATAGCCAGAACATAGAAGTACCCTAAATGTCCATCAACAGAGGGATTAATAAAGAAAATGTGGTACATATATAGAATAAAATATTACTCAATTATAAAAAAGAACAAAATTATGCCATTTGCAGCAACTTGGATGAAACTAGAGGTTATCATTTAAGTGAGGTAAGTCAAAAAAGAGAAAGACAAATATCATATGGTATCGCTTAAATATGGAATCTAAAGTGTTAAAGTGTAAGTTGCTCAGTCATGTCCAACTCTTTGTGACCCCATGGACTGGACTGTAGGCTACCAAGCTCTCTGTCCATGGAATTCTCCAGGCAAGAATGCTCTAGCAGATTCATGCTGATGTATCGCAAAACCAATACAGTATTTTAAAGTAATTAACCTCCAATTAAATAAATTTATATTTAAAAAAATAAATGAATAAAAATAAAATAAAAAAAGAAAACCCTAAAAAAAAAAAAAAAAGAATGCTCTAGTGAGTTGCCATTTCCTTCTCCAGGGGATCGTCCTGACCCAGGGATCAAATCTGGGCCTCTGGCATTGCAGGCAGATTTTTTACTGTCTGAGCCACCAGGGAAGCCCATGGAATCTAAAGTATGATGCAAATGAATTTATCTACAAAACAGGCCCACAAACAGAACAGATTTGTGGTTGTCAAGCAGGAGGATCCAACTGTATAGCACAGACAACTATGTTTAATATCCCATGATAAACTATAATGGAAAAGGATATGAAAAAGAATATATAAATGTATAAGTGAATCAATTTGCTGTATAGAAGAACATATTTCAGAAATGGTTAATGTATTTTCACAATGGACATATAAACTCCATTATAATAGGATATGAGAAATTTTCTATCCTGTATAAAATATTAATTTTAATCCCCAGAGGATTCTATGAAATGCTTAATATTATCATTTTCATTTCATAACTGTAAAAATGAGAACTCAGTTTAAGTAACTTCCCCAAATTCACACAGTTAGTGAGTGGCAGACCTAGAATTTTAACCTGTCAAAAACTTAGCTGTTTTCCACAGTCTTTCACTTGACCCAAAATAATTACACATATTCCTTTGTCAAATTCCCCTAGAGTTTCCAATTTGTGGCCAGTTTTTGTTACATATAGTTAGGTATACTTATGATTTGCCAAAACAGGAAGAGTTAGTCCACCTCAAACAAGCCTTGTCTTAAGTTAGAGTTATAAATGTATAAAATTCTTTAACTCTGTTGTTAGGCAGGTATTAAATAAAAATGGTTAAAAAACAAAAATGAAACAAAAAACCCTCCAAAATCCAGATTTTTCTGATAAGAAGGGAAATCATATTATTGGATTCAAAGTGAAATTTAAATGGATATTCTGGTCTTTCAATCATAGATTTCAGTGGTTACAAGGAGAGATAAGGCAGGTATGCACTGGTGCTTTAAGAGATGGATCAGACAGATCATAAGAGAAGAGGCCATTGAAAAAAATAGTAATCCACTTATTTCAAATAAATGAGGAAAAGATAAATTACTTATTAAAGAGCACTGGAACAATTGAAAAGTTGCTTGGAAAATATCACACTGTATTTCAATTTTGTCTCCAAATAATTAGGCTTTCCTGTTGCCTCAAGTGGTAAAGAATTTGCCTGCAATTCTGGACACCTGGGCTCAATCCTTAGGTTGGGAAGATCCCATGGAGAAGGAAATGACAACCAAAATAATTAGATTGACAAATGATTTAAACACAGCAAAACAAGAAATATTTGAAGTACAAGAGGAAAGAATGAGAAAATTATTATTATTTTATCAGAATACTGAACACATATAAAACAAAGTAAAAAGCTGCAAAAAAAAACACAAAACTTTACGTTAAAAACTGATCATTTCTGGAAGAAAAAAAATCATAAAGGTAAAAGTGAAAGTGAAGTTGCTCAATCATGTCCAACTCTTTGCAACCCCATGAAGTGTAGCCTGCACCAGGCTTCTCCATCCATGGGATTTTCTAGGCAAGAGTACTGGAGTGCGTTGCCATTTCCTTCTCCAGAGGATCTTCCCAACCCAGGGGTTAAACCCAGGTCTCCCACTTTGTAGGCAGATGCTTTACTGTCTGAGTCACAGTCTGCCTTCATGGACTATACAGTGCATGGAATTTTCCAAATACTGGAGTGGGTAGCTGTTTTTTTCTCCAAGGTATCCTCCCAAACCAGGGATTAAACCCAGGTCTATAATAAACTGGTACAAATCTTTGCAACTGATATCACAAAAAGAGTTACAGTTTATCTAAGAGATGAAGAGTATAAGAACAAAAATCTTAATGGCATATGGTGGTTTAGTCGCTAAGTCGTGTCTAACTCTTTTGACCCCATGGACTGTAGCCTGCCAGACTCTTCTGTCCATGGGGATTCTCCAGGCAAGAATACTGGAGTGGGTTGCCAGTTCTTTCTCCAGAATGGCATATAGAAAAAGTAAATGAACTGAGTGTTAGTAGTAAAGAAAATACAAATGGGATGTCTTTTAAACATATGTAAATTTTCTCAAATTATTTTTCAAACAAAATCTATAATGTGGCACTGTTACTTCATTTCTACCATAGCAAACGTTAGAAATAGTTTGATAATGCATTTTGCTTTTGTGGGGAGAGGTGTATGTGAAGTGGGATAGGGAAGGCGAATTTCCTTGCATTGCTACCAGTATGTAAACTGGCTTGATCACTGTGATAACACATACCATAAATTGTGGGATACAACTGAAACTATATTTAGAAGAAAATACATAGATATTGTTGGAGTAGGAAACAGGAAACCACTCCAGTATTCTTGCCTGGAGAATTCCATGGACAGAAGAGCCTGAAGGGCTACGATCCTCGGGTCCATGGAGTCACAAAGAGTTAGTCATGAGTGAGTGACTGAGCAAACATGCACACAGGGAACATACAACATTTAAAAATGAAAAACAAAAATAAGTTGAAAAGCTTGAGCTAATATCTATCTCAAAGAGTCAGGAAAAAATAAATTAAGAGATTATACAGAAGAGAAAAGAAAGTAGAGATTAATACAATAGGAATTAAGATCATGAAAGAAGGAACAAAACAGCCACATATTAAGGCTTTTAAAAGATTAATACAAATAATAGATTATTCTGAAACTCAACAAGTGAAGGGATAATGTGGCCACAATAGGGAAAGTGGAGATGTGCTGCTTACAAACAAGATGTTCTGCCAAGGAGACGGACACAGCCTTGAGATTAATGGTGCCTTGCTAACGAGGGAATCTTTCCTTCTTGTGATAAGGGCTCTGGACAGACTTTGCAGTAGACAGGAATTTCACTCCCCTTTTGCTCTACGATAACATGTATGCACCTGCGCTGTACTGAAAGGGCTTATTCATGCAGTCTGGAATTCTGCCTAGGGGGGCTTTATAATAATAAACCGCAAATAGTTTGTGCAGTTCTGTTTCTCCAGCCAGAGTGTGCGTGTCGTCTGTCTCTTGTGTGTGTCTTGTTTTGTGTCATTTCACTCATAATCTCCAACAAACAAGATAAAAAGCAGTAACAAATAATCATTCTCAGTAATAATACATAAGATAATGCAAAATAAAGTTTCAGTTCAGTTCAGTCGCTCAGTCATGTCCTACTCTTTGTGACCCCATGAATCGCAGTACGCCAGGCCTCCCTGTTCATCACCATCTCCCAGAGTTCACTCAGACTCATGTCCATCGAGTCCGTGATGCCATCCAGCCATCTCATCCTCAGTTGTTATATATCAATAATATAGTTTTTGACAAAATATGAAATATAAGATAAATGGACAAAGTCTTATTAAAACAAAATTTACTAAAATGAAAGAATAAATAGAAAAGCTTGATAGTAAATAGATATTAAACTAAATACAGAATGAAATATTTCTCACCAAAAAATACTAGCTACCGTTATCTTTATAGTGATTTCTACTCTAGAAAAATAAAAAAAATTTAAAAAGTCTAATATTACAAAAGTTTTCCCATAGACTCTAAAACTACTCCACAACTAGGTTTATTATGAATGACTTCCTGAAAATAAAACATATAAGGACTTGTCAAGAGAAAAAAATCAGGGATTATATTTACCAGAAATTCAAAGCAAAATATTAGCAAAGCAATCCATCAATATATATAAAGAAAAATAGATCACAACTATATTGGATTTTTTATGGGAATGTAGAGCATATTTAACACTTAAGAATGAATCATTTTATTCACAAACTTAAAGGAAAAATGTTATAATTCATCTTAATGAATTCAGAAAACCTATAAATGAATCTATCAAACACAATGATGACAAATATCTAGCAAACTAGAAATTTAAGGAATCCTCCTTGATTTAATAAATTCAATGGCAAAATGACAAAAATTTATTCTTAAAACTGAAGTGAAAGAAACATGTCTATTATAATTTCTAAACAGTCTTAGAAAAAAATAGAAGGGATTGAAAAGTAATAAAAATGTCATTCTCAGAAAATATTGAAAGATTTTAAAATAAGTCAAGCACATTATTAAAACTCTGCACTGAACACAATGATTTGGTTAAAAAAATGACTCAAATGGAAAACAAACTTTAGTAAACTGGGTAAAGAGTTACAAAAAATTAAATATACACACATAATTATATGCAATAAAATAAAAATAACTATGAATAAATCCAGCAAAACTTTTCAAGACTATTGAAAGGTATTAAAAAACAACTAAATCAAAGATGAAAGAAACCTAAATCAGCTTATTTCTGATCTGATTCATTAGGTCTAACTTGGGGCTTGAGATTTTTGCATTTCTAACAGTTTTCTGGTAATTATGATTTTGGTTTGAGATCCATCTTTGAGTCCACCTTCCTGGTGGCTCAGATGGTAAAGAATCTGCTTGCAATACAGGAGACCCAGGTTCCATCTTTGGGTCAGGAAGATCCCTTGGTGAAGAAAATGGCAACCCATTCCAGTATTCTTGCTTGGAAAATTACATGGACAGAGGAGCCTGGAGGGCTACAGTCCATGGCGTCTTAAAGAGTCAAATATGACAATGACTAGCACTTTAACTTTGAGTAACAAGGTAATAGAGTTTTTATTATCATAATTCCTGGGCACTATCTGTATTTGATGGGCAAGTGCCAAGGGTACTGATCTTTGTACAATGTATGGTTTCAGAATCATTTAGTCAAGATTTTTTCTTTCAAAATAGTAATAGTACACCTGCTGAGACACACTTATAGTCTCAAGTGAAAGATGAAAAAAAAGGTGATAGCCAGAAATGTTAAAAGACTTGTAAAAGGTTACATGCTAACTCAATTGCACATTCCAAGACCAGAACATAGGGCTCTTGTTTTGCACATTAGTGATCCAAGATATATTATATCAGACACACTAAGAACAGTAAAAAAGAAGACTTTATTTAATGTAATTGCAATAGAAGTTAAGACCTACACCAGGGGAGACAGACTGAACTCAAACCTGCTGAAACCCATGGTGAGAGGAATTTTAGACTCCAGCTTGGGCTAATAATAATAAAAAAAAAGTACTGGAAAACACTGGGAAGAAGGTTGGCTGATGGGATAAGCCAACTCATAACCTTAGTTTATAGAAGTTAGGTTCTCCTTACCCCAACACCTGGCAGAAACTATGAGACAGCACCTTTACTTTCAAATTACATATCAAAGGATGACCTTCAGGTCCTTGCAAAATACTTTCCAGGTGGTAGATTTATTTTTCAAAGGAGCAGAGATAGAAATCACAATTGTAGGTTTTCTAAAGTAAATGCTCTAAGCAAGGGAAGACCAGGCCAGCATAGTTAGGAAGAAGCCCATCAAAATTAATCAGATTGAAACAAGTCAGTGCCCCCATTCAAAAATACTCCCTTGCTTTCCATCCCTCCATCCTCCCTTTCTTCCTCCCTTCCTTCCTTCCTCCTTCCCTCCCTCCTTTCTATCTTTGTTTCCTTCCCGATTTTTTCTCTTTTCAAAATTTCTCCTTTCTTCCTTTTTACTTCCTACCTCTTTTTCAAGTTTACACACTCATTTCTTCAAATACCATTCATTTATTTAGAAAAGGATATGCCAACTAGTACCAAAAGACAGATAATTGGTTTGTACGGTACCCAATTATAATTTCAATGAATGAAATGGAGGGAATTATTCTAAAATCTAGATTTTAGTCCTATCCTTCACCTCTTCCAATCTTCTCCTTCCTCTTACAGCTTCTTTCACCTCTGCAAAATTTAGTTGCTTATTCCTCAGAATACAAGATACAACATCTGTGGTGGCTTCCACTGAGATTTATTTAGCCAGATTTTCATTAAAATAGCTACTGAATTGACACAATAAAATGTTGCTTAGCTTAATAAAGCTCTTCAGAGCTTTGCACATTTGCATTTAATACTCTTTAGTGTCATGACAGCATTAATATCTGCCTAAAAAATAATACAAAAAACTTTATACTCTCTATTTAATAAAGGTAGCTTCAAAACCCTGCATTTTCATGCAACTTGGGGGCTTTTAAAGGACCAGACAGGAGCTAAAGAAAGAATATTCATAAGCAAAAACATGGTCAAGTCTCAATGGAATTGCTTACTTAGGCTAATGGAAATTGAGACTTCTAAGATACTGGCCTTGCCACATTACTCTGTCCAGGAAAATAATCCACATCTATCATCTCAGCCTTTCACATGTTTTTTCAACATCTCCCTAAGAAGAAGAAATTGCTTTAAATTTCTTTGACGTCTTCCTAGAGCTAATGACAATGAGATTGGAAGAGAGAGCAAAGAGAGGTGAGGGTGGATGTGTATGTAAGTGAAATGATACCTTGGCTGCTGATTTTAGAGCAGCATTTCAGATCCATGTCGTTAAATGAATCACTAAAAAAGAAAATGTTATGGATGACTTCTGACACCTTGCTTTTACCTCTTTACACCCGATTTCTTCTAGCAGATTGAATTTCCAGAATAAGTAAAAAGAAAAAAAAAATGTTGATGAATGTTTCACATACAGATTTCAAGAAACCACAGTGGGTTTCCTGTTTCCAAAAGCAATTGAGCTGAAGGAGTTATGTAGTAATTTAAATGCACTGAGCAGACCAGCATGTGAACAGGAAAACTGATGCAGGAGGTCTCTCATGTAAACAGTCTTTTAAAGGATGTTTTACAGATGTAGTCAAAAAACAAATCCAAGAAGACTCTATGACTTTACTGGCTGCAGAACACAATGTAGTGGGAAGTTGTTTACATTTTCTGTAGTTTAAGATATATTTAGAGGAATATAAAAGTGTGCATATAGATGCGGGAGGAATCTCATAGAAATCTAAATAAATGACAGGACACTTAGGCCCTTCATTTTTCAATGGTGTGTGCACTGCAAAGGCATAGCACTTTCAAGCCTTCTTCCAGGATGTTTTAAACAGAATCTTGTGAGATCAAGAGACAGCAAAAGAGACACAGATGTATAGAACAGACTTTTGGACTCTGAGGGAGAGGGAGAGAGTGGGATGATTTGGGAGAATGACACTGAAACATGTATACTATCATGTAAGAAACGAAGTGCCAGTCTATGTTCGATACAAGATACTGGATGCTTGGGGCTGGTGCATGGGGATGATCCAGAGAGATGATATGGGGTGGGAGGTGGGAGGGGGATTCAGGATTGGGAGCTTGTATACACCTGTGGTGGATTCATGTCAATGTATGGCAAAACCAATGCAGTATTGTAAAGTAAAATAAAGTAAAAATAAAATTTAAAAAAAATTAAAAAAAAAGACTGACTTTCTTTTTTCCCAATTCAAAATAGGTAATGAAAAAGATCCTAGCCTTTCTACCTGTATGTTTTCATGCTCATAGAATACCATCTCCAACAAACCAGCCAAGAATCTTCTATTAGTAAAACAGAGCAAAGACATTAGGAAAGCAAACAAACAAATAAAATTCAGAGGAAAAGAAAAAATCAGTAAGGGAATACATTGAAATTTGACCAGGACAATAGAAGAATGTCCTTTTACAGGCAAAAAAAGGAGGCCAGCAGAGAAGTATACTGAAAGGGTGTGAGATGAATGATAAAAATCTTCAAGTTAATCAAGAATGTGAGTAAACAAAACATCTACAGATTTACTGCAAAAGAACAAGGACATAAACAACTCCAAATTCCCACTCAGGGAAGAGGCCCTGTCAGAGAAAAGGCAACCTCTGGTGATCCACAGAGAAGACACAAAACAAGCTAGCCTTCTAGCCAAAAGATAGCAAGAGCCTGAGTTAAAACTCAAAGTAACAACAAGGTTTTAAAAAACAGCCTTGCTACAGTAACTTTTCTGAAAAGAAGGGTACTGAAAGGTTCAGAAGAGGATTTGACATTTTTTCAGCTATCTTTAAATGTAATTTATCAATTAATTTAGATACAAGTACAAAGTCTTCCCAGGTGGTGCTAGTAGTAAAGAACCTGCCTGAAAATGCAGGAGACATAAGAGACGCAGGTGATGCAGGCTAGATCCCAGGCTCTGGAAGATCCCCTGGGGAGGGCATGGGAACCTACTCCAGTATTGTTGCCTGGAGAATCTGCCCCATGGGCAGAGAAGCCTGGTGAGCTACAGTCTATAGGGCTGAGAAGAGTTGGGCAAGACTAAAGCGACTTAGCAGGCATGTGTGTAATGTAGCAAAATGTTATATCCTACCTAGTTCAGAAAAATAATACAGTATTTTTCTATCAATTGGGAATGCCTCAGAGCATTGGAGATAAAATAGCCAGAGAAAAATTATATATATATATATCCTACATAGTACCATTTCTTAATTATTTTGTCAATATCCCAAACTTTCTTGTTAATATTGGCATATGGATAACGCCATCTCAATTTACAGCTTATCAGGATCATGTTGTCTTACTACTAGATACTCATTTTCCTGAGGACCAAAATAATAATAAAGGGAGGCACAAGACTGAGATGTCTAATCAGCAGATTCGGGGAGAGAGGCTGTGGATCAGATGACTGTGAGAAATTCAACTGAAGTCATTAGAGTTTAGAGATGATCTAGGAAAAAAAAAAAAAACACTAGAGTTTAAATGAAGCAAGGTAATATCCACAATGCCAGTTTGTCAAGAGATAAGAATAGTCATTGAAAGAACTGATCCTGAAGCTGAAGCTCCAATACTTTAGCCACCTGATGCAAAGAAGTAACTCATTAGAAAAGACCCTGATGCTTGGGAAGATTTAAGGCAGGATGTGAAGCAGACAACAGAGGACGAGGTAGTTTGATGGCATCACTAACTCAATGGGCATGAATCTGAGCAAGCTCCGGGAGATGGTGAAGGACAGGGAAGACTGACGTGCTGCAGTCCATGGGGTCTCAAAGAATCATACGTGACTGAGTGACTGAACAACAGCAAGAACAAGAATGGTCAAAGTTCATGGGTTTCCACCTATTTGTGACACAAACATTCTCAGAGTAATATGAAGAATTTTTGTTGAAAGTTTCAAAAAAAATGTCAGGCACCTATCAGGGGTCTTGCAATTAGAGAAAAACATTCCAAATGTCCACCTGATTGAGTTGCAAAAGTCACATATCTGTATAACTAGAAACTGCTCTCCATGTTTAAGTGGAGATGGTTATCTGTCTTCAAGTTGAATTTCTAAACCAAGATAATTAAGGCAGAAAAGTAACATGAACAAGTTTAGCTTATACTATGCAATATGGCATGGTAAAAAGAGCACATGTTTAAGTGCCAGAAAGATCTGGGTGTGAATTCTAGTTCCAAAATTGCCAACAAATGTGCTGAACTTTGCAAGAAAAGAAAAAAAAAATTACTTAGGATCCCTTTTTGAAAACATAGAGTGAAATATGATATAAAAATGAATTTATTTACAAAACAGAAACAGACTCACAGATTTAGAAAACAAACTTAAGGTTACCAAAGTGGAGGACTTTCTAGGTAGCTCAATGGTAAAGAACCCTTGCAGGAGCCATAGGAGGTATGGGTTTGATCCCTGGTTCTGGAAGATCCCCTGGAGGAGGACATGGCAATCCACTCCAGTATTCTTGTCTGGAGAATTCCATGGATGGAGAAGCCTGATTGGCTGCAGTCCATGTGGTCACAAAGAATCGGATATGACAGAGTGACTGAGCATGCATGTATGCCCCAAAGGGGAAAAGAATGAGGAGCGATGAATTAGGAGTTTGGGATTAACAGATACAAGCTACTGTATATAAAATAGATAAACAATGAGGTCCTACTATATAGCACAGGCGGAGAAGGCAATGGCACCCCACTCCAGTACTCTTGCCTGGAAAATCCCATGGACAGAGGAGCCTGTTAGGCTGCAGTCCATGGAGTCCAAAGAGTTGGACACGACTGAGCGACTTCACTTTCACTGTTCACTTTCATGCATTGGAGAAGGAAATGGCAACCCACTCCAGTGTTCTTGCCTGGAGAATCCCAAGGACGGGGGAGCATGGTGGGCTGCCGTCTATGGGGTCGCACAGAGTCGGACAGGACTGAAGCGACTTAGCAGCAGCAGCAGCAGCAGCATATAGCACAGGGAACTATATTCAATATCTTGCACTAACCTACAATGGAAAAGAATATGATAAAGGTATATATATGTATATATATATATACATATATATATATATAACTGAGTTGGTTTACACCATGAACTAACACATTGTAAATCAACTATACTTCAAAAAGTTTTTTTAAAATAAATAAATGCAAAAATAAAATATTATATGACTCATTTATAATCACATAAACGTATATTGTTTTCTTAGTTTTTTTTGTGGGGGTGGGGGGCATATCTCATGGCATGTGGGATCTCAGTTTTCTGACCAGGGAAGGAATCCACACTCCTTGCATTGGAAGTGTAGGGTTTAACCACTGGACTGCCAAGGAAGTCCCTCTTATACTTTTTTATTTTGTAAAATTATAAAAAAAAATATTTTAGTGTACAAGTCACATGTCCTTGAGTGAATAATAGATTCAGAGATTCATTTACTTCTAGAGTAACTCTGGTAAAATCCCAGAGGTCTAGTTGTCTGTGTACTTGTACAAGAGTATTTTGTTTTGTTTACCCTGTGTCTCAAGACTAAGAAGTAGCTGTCTTTTAGGAAATATTTTTAAGCCTGATGTGCAATTACCCATTAATTAAAGAACACTCTTAACTTTGTAGAAGAAAGCAATACAATTATTGAGATAAATAGTTGCATCTAGAGTATTTAATTTGTTTCCACATAGTGAAGTCTGTGACTATGCCTTGGTATAGAAAAAAAAAAAAAAAATCTGTTGAAATAGCCTTCTATTCTCTGGTGAATATAGACTTCTTCAGAGCAAGGCAACTGCAGTTTCCTAATTAGTTACAGAATGGAAATAGAAGTGAAAGAAAGACTAGAGATTCTATCTTTTTAAATTTCACTCCCTGTATTAACTGCATCTTCAGAACTGTTAAAAATCTATTTGTACATAAACACAAACATACGCGCACACACAGAAAATAGGAATTACAGTATATCCACCTCCTTCGAGGGGACTAAGATGAACATAATAAACACATAATAAATGCATACATGTAACATGTGTTATGTATTACATGTAATATATGTAATATGTATTAAAAAGCCATCATGTTTAAAAGATCTTCACCTGCTTTGATATCTTTACCTGAGACTGTGCTGAAATGAAGATAAAAGATTGATGCCAACAACCTTCCAAAAATTCGAGTTTCTCCAAAATTTTCAAATTCTACTCACTGAGGTATTCTATAAATGTGTGTATTTATTAACCATAAAAGTTTATTCAAAAAACATGAAAAGAAATCTTGTGTATTAAAGTAGAGCACAGATAATCCTCAAGAGAGTAAGCAGAGAATAATATTCATTCCCAGTGTTCTCTGCAAAGGAGTGTGTGAACAGAATTGTGGAAGCAATGTTAACAACAGTACAGATTCTACATCAAGAACGCTGTAATGTCTAGAACAGAGAACTCCACTCAGTGCTCTGTGGTGACCTAAATGGGAAGGAAATCTAAAAAAGGGGCATATATGTGTAAGTATGGCTGATTCACTTCTCTGTATAGCAGAAACTGACATAGCAATGTAAAGCTTCTACACTCGAATTAAAAAAAAAAAAGAGAGAGAGAGACAAGAACAAAAAACACATCCAAATATCACATTTAGGGAGGAAGGCATATTATAGAGTAATATTAGAGAAATGTTAATGGGCATAAGAGTTAAGTAAGAAAGTGAAAAGAGAAAAGTGAAAGTTGCTGAGTAGAATTCTACTCTTTGCAACCCCATGGACTGTATGTAGCCCACCAGGCTCCTCTATCCATAGGATTTTTTTTTTTAATTTATTTATTTATTTTTAATTTTTACTTTACAATTCTGTATTGGTTTTGGCATAGATTGCAGGCAAGAATACTATAGTGGATTGCTGTTCCCTTCTCCATGGGATCTTCCCAACCCAGTGATTGGACCAGCAGTTCTGACATTTCCTGCATTGGCAGGCAGTTCCTTTACCACTAACACCACCTGGGAAAATCTCTTCATTTGTATAGAAGGTGCTATATTAGAATCATGTCCTCCACCAAATTCTTATCTTGAAGTCCTAAACCTTGGTACCTCAGAATGTGACTGTATTTGAAAAGTGAACTTCTATACAAGCAATTATGGTAAATTGAGATCTATGGCTGAGCTCTAAACCCATAGGACTCCTGTTCTTAAAAGTACAGATTAGAGTACAGAGAAACACAGATTTAGGTGTGACAGTGTGAGGTCACAGCAAAAAGATGGTCACTGCCACACCTAAGAGAGAGGACTCAGAATGAAACCAACCTTGCCAGTACCTTAATCTCAGATTTTAAGCCACCAAAACTATGAGAAAGTAAATTTGTATTGTGGAAGCCACCCAGCCTGTGGCACTTGGTGTGGATGTCCTAGGAGACTAATACACAAGATGCTTCTTGTCTTTTTCTCACCTTTTACAGAAAACAGTATTTCTGGAAATGACTGAAAATCCTTTTTTTTTTTTTTTCTAAAAAAAAAGATGAAATATCTGTACTGATTTTGATGCATTTTGTGCTTATAGTCAATGCATATATGAAAAAAACGTTGAGAAAACTTTGTTAAAGTTGAGAATTTTAGTAAAGAAGACTTTTCCAGACAACTTGTTTAAATGTTCTGGCAATGCAGAACATCATTTTGGTTAACAGCTGTGGGAAACTGCAAAAACAGACGCAATCCTTCATTCCTTCCTGTGTCTACACCCATTGATACCTCTTCTGTTAACAGGTAGAAGCTGTATTTCCCTACCCTTGAATCTGTAAGGCCTCCTGCCTTGCCTTGGTTGATAGTGTACACCAGAGCTGACTGTGTGCCAATTCTCAGTCTAGGCCTCCTGAAATTTTGTGTCCTCTTCTCTCTCTTGAAACTTCTCTCCTTCTTGAACAAAAGCCACCCACCTGCTGAATGTCAAGGGACAGTTGGCCCAGGTAACCTCTTCACTTTTGCAGATCACCAACCACCTGGCAGGTACTCCAGTTAAGCTCTATTGATTTATCAGTTCTTTATCTGTCCACCAACTAACCACCAGTCCAGCCAAGAGTCGGAAATGACTGAGTGGCTGAACTGAACTGAATTAATTTTTTAAACAGTTTAATTTGTGTCATTCTATATATCTAAAGTGATTTCTGAAGCATTACTTAGAATATGTTAGTTTAAATGTGTGCTAATTCCTGTTAGAGTTGGAAGTTGTTCTCATCATAAGTTTTTTATATAATCGATCAAGTTCCTTTTGCTCAAAACACACACACACACACCAAGAATAAAAGTTAAATTATTTATTTAGTTCAATTTACTGTTACTAAAATAAGTTTATGAATATTAATCAGTTCAGTTCAGTTCAGGTCAGTCACTCAGTCGTGTCCAACTCTTTGTGACCCCATGAATTGCAGCACGCCAGGCCTCCCTGTCCATCACCAACTCCTGGAGTTCACCCAGACTCATGTCCATTGAGTCAGTGGTGTCATCCAGCCATCTCATCCTCTGTCGTCCCCTTCTCCTCCTGCCCCCAATCCCTCCCAGCATCAAAGTCTTTTCCAATGAGTCAACTCTTCACATGAGGTGGCCAAAGTACTGGAGTTTCAGCTTTAGCATGATCCTTCCAAAGAAATCCCAGGGCTGATTTCCTTCAGAATGGAATAGTCTGTTATAAATCTTTATAGATTATTTCCTTTCACAGCTAATTTATAACCAATATTCAAGAATCCCTTGAATCTTGTTACTTTACACAGTGCAAGTTTTTAATTTAATCAATTGCTTAATTTATTTTGGGCTTACCTGTTTGTAGTTCTCCAACCAGGGAATGAAACCAAGCCATGGCAGTAAAAGTGCTGAGTCTTAACTATTAGACCACCAGGGAATTCCTTCTGCTGTATAGTTTTTAAAATAGTTTATTATACATGGTTGATATTTAACTACAGTTCCCTACCACCACCCCCCAAGATGAATAAAGTGGAAAAAAAATTGAAGAGACTGTGATTTCTTTTGCTATTACCCTCCACATAATGTATTAAGCCAGTAATTACAGTAATAATATAATAATGGATGTTCCTTGAATGTATTTACATGAGAACTGACAGCAAGGCTTACAAGAATGGCCATGCAAGCAGATTAGACCTAGGGATGTTTATTTATCAATAACCCTTCTCAAGTGGAATATAGTGTTGGCATGCCCTCCCACCCTCAGTCTTTCTGAATATGTATGTCTGATTCTCTTCACCTCTTATGGTGAATCAAGACCCTTGGTTTCATTTAAATCTTGAAATCTGTTCTTATTCCTTCAGGTCAATATTTTTAGCTGCAATCCATTTTCATTCATTTTGTTCCAGGTCATTGTGAGTTATCTTGAGGCACAAACCTTAGCAATGGTCCACTAGGCAGGTGCCCAGCCAGTAATAGTTCAGCTCCCTGTTAACTTTTTGGACACCAAACATTTGGCTGAGTCTTGATTCTTTCTCTATAACTTGTTAGCTTAAAAAATAGTCACAACATAGAAATTGAGAGTTATATTTTATTTGGTGGGAATTTTTAGGACTTCAAGCCTGGGAGACAGCATCTCAAATGACACTGAAAGAACTTTTTCAAGGAGGTGGGGGTAGGAGTCAGGTTATATAGAAGTTTGTAACAAGGGGCAGGTAGTCTGAACATTAAATATATATATATATATATATATATTGTTAATTAAGAAAAACAAGATATCTCAAGGAATGTAATGCTTCTGTATGCATGGGAAGATGCAAATGTCTGGGCTCATGGAAATCATTTCTTTCATGTGCATCTCAGCTATCTGGGGCCAAAATCCTTCTTCTTAGCTTCTTAGGAGGCAGCTAACAGCTGCTGGATTGCAAGCATTGTTTTCCACTTTGGGTGCACTGAGGCTCAGAAATTCACATTTGTAAGCCTAAAATAGCTGATGGTTGTGACATCCTTCTTTACTTATATGGCAGGAAATACTCCATTTCACAGACTATTTTATTTCTGGGTTATTGCAAAATAAGCCTAGTAAGAAGAATCCTATTTAATTACTCTACCCCTATAACAATATAGACCATTTCCCCCTGCTTAGAACTCCCCACAGATTCTGGATCCTGGAGCCCTTCCCCAAATGTGAATTCCTTGGCTGTGCCCTGATACTCTGCATAGCACTTAAAGCTATCTCCACTGAGACACCAGATATGTTCCTTTCAGTCATTAGTAACTGACTCTGTAACTTTAATAGCACTACTCTAACACAGTGCCACAGATTGGATTGCTTACAAAACAGAATTTTCTTGCTTTACCATTCCAGAGGCTAGAAATCCAAAACCAGGGGCTGATGGTGGCGTGGTAGCATAATTAGTTTATTTTAACAACTGTGAGGGAACGGATCTGCTCCAGGTTTTATTCATTGGCTTGTTAATAGCAATCACTTCCCTGTAATTTCGCATTCCTTTGTCTGTGTCCAAACTTCGCTTTGTATGAGGAGACCAGTCAAATTGCACATGAACCCACGTTAATGATTTAACCTCAACTTCCAAACCTCTGTAACAACCCTATCTCAGGTATTAGGGGTTAATATTGCAACATGTGAATTTCAAGGGAAGTCAAATTTAATGCTGATGATAGCCCTAAACTGATGACATGAGAACCTGTACTTGACTTTTTAAAAAAATCTTCTTGTTATTAAAACTGGAGGACAAAACTTTATGCTAAATAGAAGCCAAATATAATGTAGGGTTTCAAAAGTGAAAACATATCCCTGTACTCCACCCTTCTCTACTCCAACATCATGACTATCAAAATAGCTACCTTGTTTGAGTTGGTTTGATTTTGAAGACTGAAATGTAAGATTAGATGGGTAAGACATTTAACATTTATTATAACTAAGCATTTGTTATACCTAAGAAACCAACTTGAGTAAAAACACTATTAACTAAAGTTTACACTTAATTTGCTTTTCTACCATTTCCCTAATTGTCCCCTAATGATGAGCTTTCCTGGTGGCTCAGATGGTAAAGAATCTATCTGCAGTGCAGGAGACCCAGGTTCAGTCCCTGCCCTGGTTTGGGAAGATACCTTGGAGAACAGAATGGCAACCCACTTCAGCATTCTTGCCTGAAAACCTCCATGGACAGAGGAGCTTGATCGGCCCCAGTTCATGTGGTCACAAAGAGTCGGACATGATTGAGTGACTAGTACACAATGATGATTTTATTCTCGAATCCTATTCAGGGTACCACGTCACATCCAGTAGTCCTGTCTCCTCATGCGCCCCTGGTCTGCACTTCTCAGAATTTTCTTGATTTTCAGTTTTGAGGATTCCTAGTCAGTGTGTTTTGCAGAAGATCCTTCAATTTGGATTCTTCTGACATTTCTTCAATGGTCAGACTGGTGTTATGGGTGTGGGGGGCAAATGTCCCACAGATAAAAGGTCCTGGTCACATCATATCAGCTGTAGTTGCAGTCTGATTGTTCACCAATGATGTTAACCTTGATGACTGGCCAAGTCATCAAGGTTAACCTCAAACCTTGGTCAGGTTTCTCCATTGTAAAAGTGACTTTTTTTCCTTTGTTACCTATGCAATTCAGTCAATAAGTATAACACACCCTCAAGGTGGGGAGTGGCAAATTTGATTTTTAAAAGATGTTCCTTTTTTTTCTTGCAAGACTTTCATACTACTAGGTGACTTTTTCTCTTCCATACTAAAGTAGGTGAAAAGTATGGTATTTTCAGTTCTTCATTCAATTCAAGTTGCTGAGAAACACAACAACAAGTGAATAACTTTGTAAATACAGTGAACAGATATTCTTACAGAATTCAGAATACATATGGAGAAATGCCTTAAGTTCCTCTGCTTTCCAAATATCTCTTCTCTTGACTGGTGAACATGTTGCAGCACTTACTGAGCAACTGGCAGATTTGAAGGCTTTGGTTGAAACCACTACTGGGTTGAGCAACACAAGTTCAGCATAGAAGTAATGACTTTTTAAAGGATGGTATTTCCTTGACACAAGTAAGGAAGCAAACACTGTCAGACCATAATTTCACGTCAAGTAGCATAAGGGCTTTTTCTGAGCCCTTACTACATTTTTAACTTCTGCCTGAATACACTGAAGCATATTTTCAATGAACAGAAGCCCAGCTTTTTGTCAAAGCAAAAAAATATGTACCTTCTATTGAATCCATAGTATAGCTTTGCTATCAGAAAGAAGAGTGGCTTCAAGATGCAAATCTCATTTTCTAATTAGTCTAATTGAAGAAAACATTATTAGTTTTGGTCAAACTTTCATGGATTTCTGGAGAAGGCAATGGCAACCCACTCCAGTATTCTTGCCTGGAAAATCCCATGGAAGGAGGAGCCTGGTAGGCTTCAGTCAATGAGGTCATGAAGAGTCAGACAGGACTGAGCGAGTTCACTTTCACTTTTCACTTCCATGCATTGGAGAAGGAAATGACAACCCACTCCAGTGTTCTTGCCTGGAGAATCCCAGGGACAGCAGAGCCTGGTGGGCTGCCGTTTATGAGGTCGCACAAAGTCGGACATGACTGAAGTGACTTAGCAGTAGCAGCAGTCATGGATTTCTAGACTGAAATAGTCAATAGTAAACAATCCGTATCACTTAAAAGAACAAATTTGATTCAAAAGCTGCAAATGCAATGTGCAGCTAACTGATTCTGTTCTATATTCTGTGCCTCAAGACTATTCATTATCGGTATTGAGTTCAGCAAGCAAAACCTGATACCTTCCATGTTTACAGCAGCTGTTTCCTGTCCACACAGTATCTGTACAGAGGCAAAGGGTCTGAAATTTTCTGTTAGTATGAACCACTGTGAATTACACCTGCATTATACGGCTGGTGTTTGGAATATAGAAGGATGCCAGACCCAGTGACATCACATTTATATGTTGCCTAAATGGCAACCCACTCCAGTATTCTTGCCTGGAAAATCCCATGGATGTAGGAGCCTGGTAGGCTACAGCCCATGGGATCTCCAAGAATCAGACACAACTAAGTGACTTCTCTCTTCTCTCTTCTCTCTAGTAATCTCTAGCCCTAAATCCTCAACATATCAGAGATGATTATGTCTAACTTATATCACTCGGACTATCTCTAAGAGATTAGAGTGAACTAGAACTGAGATATTCATATTTGGAAAATGAAAGGCAAAGAGACTCCTAGACATAGAAGAGTTAAGCAGAATGAAGATAAACAAATTCTATCCATTGAGGTGATAATATAATTAAATTATACTGTCTCTCAAATTGTTTCCTTTCAATTCCCATGAAACACTATGGATTCTAAGCTAGTTAAGTGTGATGCTATTTCTAGGTTGTTGTTTCCCATATTTCTGAACATAAGCTTCCATTACTTTAATGACAATTAATTGTTGTAACCAAACAATATTTTTACATGAATGGTGTAGATAGTATTATCAGGTTTTTCTGTGACCTACATAATTAAAGATTTGACCAAGATAAGGGAATGTTAAAATGTCCAGTCACATTCATGTCTTTCTTGTTCCTAGCAAAGAACTCATGTTTCAAGCAAGCACTGGTCAAGGTCCAAGAGAAATGCAAACGTGCTATACAAAGAAATTCTTAGAATTTCCTACTGATTCATTTATAAAGATGGGGTGTTCTGCCATCATTGTGAGATCACAGGTAAATTTACTCAGGAGAGACTATTGCAAGACAGACTATTAATCTTAACTCCTGATGGTTTGAAATCCAAAGACTATGTTAATCTCAAACAAGTTATTATGTCCCCTCATAATTTAACTTAATATGACTGATTTCAAGGACTTGCTAGCACGTAGTTGTGAAATATTTTACATTAGAAAATAGTTGAACACTAGTCTTCCCATTCTTGAGGGATTTCTAGTTTAATCTTTATCTAAATTAAGCTATGAAATCTTCAGTTGTTAGCTAACCACTACTTTATTAAAATATTTTGTATTATGTTTGTTCTGATAATCAAGGTCATAAAGAACCAGGAAAGCCATGTGAATAATTCTCAAGTATTAGCTATTAAATATTATCTTGTTTCCAGGGATAAAGCATTACATATTAATATATAACAGAATTTATTAGAAATGAAAATTGCTTTTATCTTGAAGTAATGTCATGAAGAAAGTGAAAGTGTTAGTCGCTCAGTTCTGTCTGACTCTTTGTGATCCCATGGAGACTGTAGCCCCCTAGGCTCCTCTGTCCATGGGATTCTCCAGACAAGAATAATGGAGTGGGTAGTCATTTCCTTCTCCAGGGGATATTCCCAACCCAGGGATTGAATCCAAGTCTCCTGCATTGCAGGCAGATTCTTTATCATCTGAGCCATCAAGGAAGCCCATATATTTTTTTTTTGGTATTAATAAATACATTAACTATCTTAGTCCACACCTTTGGCTGACTGTTACTTCAAGGAGACAACATTATATAAGTGTTTTAGTCAGAGGTGTTAAGACTGATTTACTTGTGTCAAGTCCTAACACTGTCACTTATTAGCCATGTTACCTTGGGAAGGTCCCTAAATTTATGTGGGTATCAAATTTTTGATTTGTAAAATGAGACTTTCAATGTTTTTTTATGCAAACATATTCTTGGGAGGATTAAATGAGATAATTTTGAAACTACCTAAGTCCACCTAAAACCAAATTCTTCTGCCAAGTTTCTGCTTATCCTCTTCATTCAAAACTTTATTCCATTTCTTCTCCTGAACCTGTTACTCTCAAGATTGAAGAATGTCAAGGAAAAGAGGACACTGAAATCATGTACAAGCCTCCTGTGTCTTTGTCCTTTGTGGTAAAAGGTTTTTGCTTTAGTCTCCCAGACCTCCCCTGGATCTCAAAAAGGTTAGCTGATGATTAAGGAAAAGAATTACTGGTGGGCCAGGAAACTAGTAACAATATACACTATAAAGCAATCACATAGCAGGATCATCAAACTCTCCGTTCCCTGAAAGATAGAGATAAAGGCCTGGCACACATTCCTAAGCTGTTTTCAGAGGTTGGCATATTGGAACCAGATGAAAACCACTGACTGGAAACACATATCTCAGACCAGTTGAAACCAGAAGAATAGAGATGCTTGAAACTTAACCTTGATGCCAGCCAATCTGATAATTGTGCATAAGCTCATCAGACATTCTGCAGACCCCTCCCTCACACGGCCTTTAAAACTCCTTCCCTGAAAGCCATCGCGGAATTTCGATCTTTGGAGCACACGCTGCCTGTTCTCCTTGCTTTGTTTTTGTTGTTCAGTTGCCAAGTCATGTTCTACTCTTTGTGACACCATGGACTGAGCCCACCAGGCTTCTTTGTCTATGGAATTCTTCAGGCAAAAATATTAGAGTGGATAGCCATTCCCTTCTCCAGTGGATCTTTCCTACCCAGGGATCAAACTTGGGTCTCCTGCATTGACAGGTGGATTCTTTAACACTGAACTGCCAGGGAAGCCCTCTCCTTGTTTGGTCCCCGTCAGTAAAAGCTGTTCTTTCCTTCACCACGAGCTGATATCAATAGATGGGCTTTACTGTGCATTCATAAGCAGACTCAAGTTTGCTTTAGTAACTATATAGAGATAATATTTAGAAGAGTGCCTGACACTAACAAGACAGAATTTTAAATGTTCTATTTTTGGTTAACATACTCAACAACCTCCTATTCTTTTTGTGCAAAAAAGAAAGACTAAAAATACAATATTGTATATGGGAAATAATGGAAAAAGATCAGTTCAAAGGAAATATGACAAAATGGAACACAGAAAGTTTCTCAGGAACCTGTCCTACAGAAAGATGTGAAATAAGCTGAAGAGTTTTGTACAGTAAGTCACAATTAATCTATAGCCCTAGAGATGACACAGTACTTACTACATTATTGCAATTTATGGATTATAGAGATAAACTAGGATAAGTCCAACTTCTTTTTCTTAACTGTGTTTTGATTATATTTTTTCTTCTTTGCTTTGGTAGATATAGACAGTTGGGGATATAATAAGGTATAAAAGCACAAAGGCTAACACCTTCTTAGAAAAATTAGGTAAAAATAACCTGAACACTTTAGAGAACTCAAGTAATAAGTGCAGCTGCAGTCTTAAAATAGTGCACACAAAATTTCTGAGCTTCTTTATATTCTCCTTTTAAAATGTGCCTATTGGTTACTAAGTAAGTTAGAATAAAGGCAGACAAAACATGGTATTTGAATCAGCATAAATTTAAGAGCAGAAACAATAGAAATCAACCATAAATGGTAAGGATGGGAATTAATCTTACAAGGCTGTCACAGTGGTGCTCTTTTCAGTGTGCCCTAAGGTAGTGGTCCACTTTATTTTTCTCCAGCGTAAATCTCTTACCCAGTAGAAATAATGACATTGTCCACTCTAATTATAAGAAGCACTAGTTCAAAAGATAAAACTAAATTAGGGTTATTTAGAGATGAATATCAAAGAGAGATTAAATCACTACATCAAACCTTAGTTAATCTAATTAAGAGCACATTTTGATTCAGATTAGCAATTAACACAAAGACAACATTCATGAAGATTTGTGTAATGCTGTTGCAAGAATAATAAATGATAATCATGGAAGAAGTTAAGAGGTACATAACAGAAACATATGAAGTATGAGAACCAGTTTCTACTGTCAAGTTCAAGTCTAAACCAATTTGTTTCAAACCACCATATAAAACTTGTAGCTTTATATCTAACTCTGTAAGTTTTAGGGTTATCATTAGAGTCAAGGTTTAAGTCTCTATATTGCTATATTAAAACCATTTCTAACATTTCCTCCAGTTATAAAAAAATGTTGAAGAAGTTTATAAACCCTTCAATCAGAAACTATAGTATAAGCAAATATTCACATATCAGGTGCATTATTAGATCTATTCTGTATCAGCCTTCACTTGTCAAGTACAATTTCAATTGCTCTTTCTAAAACTTCAGTCAGAGCTCTGTATTTATCAGTGCACACTGGCTCCTCATATCAATTCATGACTTTGCAAATATGCATTGTCTGTAATTGATATGAAAACCACAGCATAATTCTGTATTTAAGATTTAATAGTTATAAAACATTACCAAAAATGGGAAGGGGGATACAGATTTTCATTTCTGATTTTATTTAATATTCTCTGAGCTTCTGATGTCTCGTGTGTGGAAACAGACTGGAGAACATGCTACCATTCTGTCTTCAATGATGTAGCCACTATGAAAATGAACTATTGACATTTCTTAATACAGGGAACAGACATAGATAGCGCTGTGATGCTTCTCTAGCCCAGCCATTTCATTCATGATGAGATCAAGCTTTTGTGGATTGCCCCTAGTTGATAACTCTGCACAGTGAGGATCTTAATGTAGCCCTGTTCCTGAAAGACTGGGAGCTCCTCACATGGGAGTTTGGGACTTGAGGCTTTCTCATTAGCCTGTTCAAGCCTTTCTTGGAACTGTGCTGGGGTCCAAGACACTTCTTAGAGGGCTCTTCCATGTTCCTCTCTCCTTCACAGGTATCAGAAGAGCAGCTCCATCTCATTGCTTTTTTCTTCTTATATGACTCTCTCTCACCATATTGAATGGACCTGCATGCATGCTTGCTAAGTTACTTCAGCCTGATTCTTTGTGATCCTATAGATTGTAGCCCATCAGTCTCCTCTGTCCCTGGGATTCTCTCAGAAAGAATACTGGAGTGTTTTACCATGCTCTCTTCCAGGGGATCTTCCCCACCCAGAGACTGAACCTGCATGTCTTACATCTCCTACATTGGCAGATGTGTTCTTTACCACTAGCACCACCTGGGAAGCCCATTGAACAGACATTTTCCCCAGTAAATGTCATGCTCTTCTAATTCCATATCTGATTTGGCTTCTAGAATGAACTCAACTAGCATGTCATTTTCAATATATCATTCTTGATATCAACTGGATGAATGATTATGCCTTAATATTATCCTATGTGATTCAAAGAAGATCAAGCACTGCATTTCTTGTATTTAAATAATTGTATACTTGATAACTTATATGGTCTTGCTATATGTTAGATGTGGACAAAACACCATCTCTCAAACAAGTCCCTTTGCCTAAATCACAGGGTTTGCTAGTGGGAATTATTGCCTTGATAGAAATTTTCAACTTTGATTTTTATGATAGTCAAATGTATCTGTGGGCTTCCCTGGTGGCTCAGATGCTAAATAATCTGCCTACCATGCAGGAGACACAAATTTGTTCCCTGGACTGGGAATATCCTTTGGAGAAGGGAATGGCTACCCATTCCAGTATTCTTGCCTGGAAAATCTTATGGACAGAGAAGTCTGGTGGGCTATAATCCATGGAGTCACAAAGAGTCAGACGTGACCAAGTGACTAACACTTTCACTCTCACTTTCAAATTTATCTATAAAGACAGAAAATTCCCAGGATCATTTTAAATTTATTTTTAATCTGTATTTGTGTATGTAGTTAATTTAGGTATAACCATGAAGTGTGTAAATAGAACTATGTCTTCACAGCTTCTCCCTACCTGGATTACCCAACCTGAGTATGAGAGTCCTATTTAACAATTGTCTCCATTCTACATATCAAAAGTTCTCTGCAAAATATGATAAATGCTCCTTCATTGCCAAATTTCTCAATCTCAGTGTTATTGATTTTTCTAGACTGTATTTTTCTTTGTTGTGGATGCCTGGTCTATGTATTGTGGGATGTTTAGCAGCATCCTTGGCCTCTGCTTACTAGATGGTAATAGCAACCCTCCATTGGTGACAATCAAAAATATGTCAAGAAATTTCCAAATATCTCCTAGGGAGAAAAATTCCTTGTTTGAAAACTACTGTTTTAAAGAACTTCTTTAGGGCTTCAGTGGTAAAGAATTTGCCTGCTAAGCAGGAGATGCAGGAGACATGGGCTTGATCTCAGGGTCAGGAAGGTCCCCTGGAGGAGGAAATGGCAAGCCACTCCAGTATTCTTGCCTGGGAAATCCCAAGGATAGAGGAGCGTGGCAGGCTATAGTCCATGGGGTTGCAAAGAGTCAGACATGACTGAGTGACTAAACACTGAAGACAAATAAAGGGAATGATTGAAACCATAATATAGCAAATTGTTTGCTAACTACATAAACACAATATGAAAAAGAGTGTATGTGTGCGTGTGCACGTGCGTATCACCTAAGGTTTAGGACAGTGTTTGCAGCCTCCTCTGAGAATAAGCTACTTCTTTTTTTTAAATATAAATTTATTTATTTTATTTGGAGGTTAATTACTTTACAATATTGTATTGGTTTTGCCATCCATCAACATGAATCCACCACAGGTATACATGTGTTCCTCATCCTGAACCCCCCTCCTTCCTCCCTCCACGTACCATCCCTCCGGGTCATCTCAGTTAAACCTGATTCTGTTATGCTCTTGGTCTTATGTTATCCTGTTTTGAATTTTTGAGCTGAAATTTAGTTGTTATTGGTATGATCTATTGACATGTATCAGGAAGAAAAATCCATCCATGGAAAATTCTGCCATTTGGTTTACATTCCCTAAGGTTCAGAATTTCTAATGCAGAATTCTTTACTAACTAATATTACTTGTAATTTTCCTTTATTTGAGTAATGGATATTTATAGAGGACCTTCTATGTGCCATCTCTATAAAAGGTACTGGGGAGACATAAGTGGACAGAATACCTTGCCCTTGTGGAGTTTGTATTCTAGTGAACTTGAGAAAGCATGTAAGGAAACAAATCTCCATGTAGTTGAAGGAAAATGCAGAAAAGCAAACATAGGTTGAAGCACTCATAGACTGCACACCTGCAGCTTAAGAAGAACTGTCTCAAAGTATATTGCAGAAACACATAAATCAAAATAATTATGATGTTAAATGCTACATAATAAAAGACTTTGTCCAATTTAATTTTGTAGGTTTATGTTTACGGAAAAGCAACATAAGCATTTTTCCAAGTGACAGCATGCATGCATTTCACCACCTGTATTTTGTTTTATTTATTTTTATTTTTTTAATTTATTTTTTATTTTACTTTACAATTCTGTATTGGTTTTGCCATACATTGACATGAATCCACCACGGGTGTACATGCGTTCCCAAACGTGAATCCCCCTCTCACCCCCCTCCCCACAACATCTCTCTGGGTCATCCCCGTGTACCAGCCCCAAGCGTGCCATATCCTGCATCGGACATAGACTGGCAATTCGATTCTTACATGATATTACACATGTTTCAATGCCATTCTCCCAAATCATCTCACCCTCTCCCTCTCCCTCTGAGTCCAAAAGTCCGCTATACACATCTGTGTCTTTTTTGCTGTCCTGCATACAGGGTCATTATTGCCATCTTTCTAAATTCCATATATATGTGTTAGTATACTGTACTGGTATTTTTCTTTCTGGCTTACTTCACTCTGTATAATCAGCTCCAGTTTCATCCATCTCATCAGAACTGATTCAAATGTATTCTTTTTAATGGCTGAGTAATACTCCATTGTGTATATGTACCACAGCTTTCTTATCCATTCATCTACTGATGGACATCTAGGTTGTTTCCATGTCCTGGCTATTATAAACAGTGCTGCAATGAACATTGGGGTACATGTGTCTCTTTCAATTCTGGTTTCCTCAGTGTGTATGCCCAGCAGTGGGATTGTTGGGTCAGAAGGCAGTTCTATTTGCAATTTTTTAAGGAATCTCCACACTGTTCTCCATAGTGGCTGTACTAGTTTGCATTCCCACCAACAGTGTAGGAGGGTTCCCTTCTCTCCACACCCTCTCCAGCATTTATTGCTTGCAGATTTTTGGATCGCAGACATTCTGACTGGTGTGAAGTGGTACCTCATTGTGGTTTTGATTTGCATTTCTCTAATAATGAGTGATGTTGAGCATCTTTTCATGTGTTTGTTAGCCATCCATATATCTTCTTTAGAGAAATGTCTATTTAGTTCTTTGGCCCATTTTTTGATTGGGTCGTTTATTTTTCTGGAACTGAGCTGCAGGAGTTGCTTGTATATTTTTGAGATTAGTTGTTTGTCAGTTGCTTCGTTTGCTATTATTTTCTCCCATTTGGAAGGCTGTCTTTTCACTTTGCTTATATTTTCCTTTGTTGTGCAGAAGCTTTTATCCTCAGCAAAATTCTAGCAATCAGAATCCAACAACACATCAAAAATATCGTACACCATGACCAAGTGGGCTTTATCCCAGGGGTGCAAGGATTCTTCAATATCTGCAAATCAATCAATGTAATTCACCACATTAACAAATTGAAAAATAAAAGCCATATGATTATCTCAATAGATGCAGAGAAGGCCTTTGACAAAATTCAACATCCATTTATGATAAAAACTCTCCAGAAAGCAGGAATAGAAGGAACATACCTCAACATAATAAAAGATATATATGACAAACCCACTGCAAACATTATCCTCAATGGTGAAAAATTGAAAGCATTTCCCCTAAAGTCAGGAACAAGACAAGGGTGCCCACTTTCACCACTACTATTCAACATAGTTCTTGAAGTTTTAGCCACAGCAATGGGAGCAAAAAGAAATAAAAGGAATCCAAATTGGAAAAGAAGAAGTAAAACTCTCACTGTTTGCAGATGACATGATCCTCTACATAGAAAACCCTAAAGACTCTACCAGAAAATTACTAGAGCTAATTAATGAATATATTAAAGCTGCAGGATATAAAATCAACACACAGAAATCCCTTGCATTCCTATACACTAATCATGAGAAAGTAGAAAAAGAAATTAAGGAAACAATTCCAATCACCATTGCAACAAAAAGAATAAAATACTTAGGAATATATCTACCTAAAGAAACTAAAGACCTATATATAGAAAACTATAAAACACTGATGAAAGAAATCAAAGAGGACACTAATAGATGGAGAAATATACCATGCTCATGGATTGGAAGAATCAATATAGTGAAAATGAGTATATTACCCAAAGCAATTTACAAATTCAATGCAATCCCTATCAAGCTTCCAGCGATATTTTTCACAGAACTAGAACAAATAATTTCAAGATTTGTATGGAAATACAAAAAACCACGAATAGCCAAAGCAATCTTGAGAAAGAAGAATGGAACTGGAGGAATCAACTTGCCTGAATTCAGGCTCTACTACAAAGCCACAGTCATCAAGACAGTATGGTATTGGCACAAAGACAGAAATATAGATCAATGGAACAAAATAGAAAGCCCAGAGATAAATCCACACCCATATGGACACCTTATCTTTGACAAAGGAGGCAAGAATATACAATGGAGTAAAGACAATCTCTTTAACAAGTGATGCTGGGAAAACTGGTCAACCACTTGTAAAAGAATGAAACTAGATCACTTTCTAACACCGCACACAAAGATAAACTCAAAATGGATTAAAGATCTAAATGTAAGACCAGAAACTATAAAACTCCTAGAGGAGAACATAGGCAAAACACTCTCCGACATAAACCACAGCAGGATCCTCTATGATCCACCTCCCAGAATTCTGGAAATAAAAGCAAAAATAAACAAATGGGACCTAATTAAAATTAAAAGCTTCTGTATTTTGTTTTATAAAGTGAGAAAGAATTTGATAACAGATTTGTGGGAAAAAAATCTGTCTCAATTAACTAGGACTGATAAATGTGATTTCTCTTTTTTGATAAGGACATAAACATCTCTCTCTCCTTTCTCACTCTCTTTCATACACACATACCACCCTTAAGCTTCAGTTCAGTCACTCAGTCGTGTCCGACTCTTTGTGACTCCATGAATCGCAGCACGCCAGGCCTCCCTGTCCATCACCAACTCCCGGAGTTTAACCAAACTCATGTCCATCAAGTCCGTGATGCCATCCAGCCATCTCATCCTCTGTCATCCCCTTCTCCTCCTGCCCTCAATCTTTCCCAGCATCACGGTTTTTTCCAATGAGTCAACTATTGGCCAAACTATTGGAGTTGCAGCATCAATCTTTCCAATGAACAGCCAGGACTGATCTCCTTTAGGATGGACTGCTTGGATCTCCTTGCAGTCCAAGGGACTCTCAAAAGTCTTCTCCAACACCACAGTTCAAAAACATCAATTCTTCGACACTCAGCTTTCTTTACAGTCCAACTCTCACATCCATATATGACCACTGGAAAAACCATAGCCTTGACTAGATGGACCTTTGTTGGCAAAGTAATATCTCTGCTTTTCAGTATGCTCTCTAGGTTGGTCATAACTTTCCTTTCAAAGAGTAAGCATCTTTTTATTTCATGGCTGCAGGCACCATCTGCAGTGATTTTGGAGCACAAAAAGATAAAGTCTGATACTGTTTCCACTGTTTACCCATCTATTTCCCATGAAGTGATTGGACCAGATGCCATGATCTTCATTTTCTGAATGTTGAGCTTTAAATCAACTTTTTCACTCTCCTCTTTCACTTTCATCAAGAGGTTTTTTAGTTCTTCTTCACTTTCTGCCATAAGGGTGGTGTCATCTGCATATCTGAAGTTATTGATATTTCTCCCGGCAATCTTGATTCCAGCTTGTGCTTCTTCCAGGCCAGCGTTTCTCATGATGTACTCTGCATATAAGTTAAATAAGCAGGGTGAAAATATAAAGCTTAGTTAAAAACAAAATAAGTGATGCTGTTAAGATCATGTCATAAGTCATTCCTGACTTTACTGCTCCTCACAAGACCAATTAGCCACTATCCACAGATAAAACATCACTGTGAAAATGCTAATCGGTTTCAATATATATGTATATCAAATCATCACTAAACTTACAAAGAATCATATGTCAATTATATCTCAATAAAGCTAGAAAAGTGTTCCTTCAATATACCAGGAGTTGGTATACATGTCATATAAGTCAATAATCTCCACATACATATTCATATTAGTGACCATGTTGAAAAAAATATGATATCATAAAAGACCACCACTTAGTAAAAATCATAAAAACAAGGGTGATTTTTTCTGGTGAAATATACTTGCTAGTTACAGGTTTGTATTAACTTGTTCTACCATCCTTTCAATTTGATTTAAAACAAATTTTAACTATATCCTAATTTCTAAACATTTCCATGTCACAATTTTATAGCTTACAATTGATATAGAAGTAGTCTTTATACCAAAATATTAAGATACTGTAATTTTTAATGGAAATAGAGAAAACAAAGTATTGTTCAGAAGATGAGAACTCTCAGGATTAAGAGGTCACAACTATAAAAAAAACAACCTCCTTCAAATCACCAATTGATATACTATTATAAATGAGGGACCTTGGTATTTAGAATTGTCAAAATCAAGTCACATTTGTCAAAGTTCATCTAAAAGTTATTTTGAAAATGAATAATGTTTAAAAAGCTCTGGTAAGATGTTATGTAGCAACCTGAATTTTCACTATTCCAATACAATTATGATTTTATTTATCATCAGATGTCCATGTTCTCTTCAAAAATATTTTCAAAACTCAGCATGAGACCTCCAAGGAACCATCTGGAAAAAGCTATGTTACAAACGACCGTTCTGTGGATATGCGTATTTTTATACAGTTACCAAGTGGCCCTTTGCAACTAAAAGGAAAGATTTACCAGAGCAATCGGTAGTGGTTCCACACATTATTTTCAATCAGCAGTTTTTCTTGGATAACCTTTGCTGGAAGGGCCATAACGCATAGCCACTTTGATAGACTCTGTTGTGAAGACAGAGAACAGTTATTCTTCCAGGCAAAACACACCTAAGGAGAGTGTGTAACTGTGGTAGATCTGGGAGAGGGGGAAATTTACAATGATTGGAATTTTGTAGAAATGATCAGGTTATATCTGATTAGAATATGAAATAAATAATTGAACATGATGTTTTAGTCCACTAAAATATAGTAAAGTCACTAAACAAGTGTGCTGTCAACCTGAGATCAGTGGAATTAAATAAATACGATTAATTTGACAAAAGAAGACTTTTAAAATATTTTACCAAACAGACATATTTACATTCTTCATTGCAGAAAGCAAGTAAAATAACACTTGTTTACCAAGACATGGCTACAGGGTATGTAACTTGCAGGAAGTAGAGTTTCAAACAAATTAATCTACCTCTTTTTTAACCCTTATAAATTTAAGATTTTCAAAAGTGCACTTTCAAGTTTATGAGGAATACATCTCAAAAAAATAAAAAAAGGTGACTGAAGCTTTTTAATACCAAAGGTTTCTCTAAAATTTAAATATTATTTAACCCACAGCATATGGCCTAGGCCTTGGTCTAGAATGTGAATTCTTAGTAATAAGTTCAGTTCAGTTCAGTTGCCCAGTTGAGTCTGACTCTTTGCGACCCCATGATTTGCAGCACACCAGACCTCCCTGTCCATCCCAACTCCATATTTGCTAGTTAAATCTTTGCTTGACATCGCTAAAGAATAACTGTTAAGTAATACTTATTTTCATCTTCAGATAATCTATATATATACTTATTTTCATCTTCAGATAATATATATATATATATATACACACACACACACACTTAGCCTTTCAATTCTATCCATTCTTAATTATTTCTGTCACAAAATCACCTGCCAACTATAATACAATATCTCCTCTAAATATATATTAAAATAAAATCCAAACATAAAAATGCATAAGAAAAATCACTGATTTCCACTGACTTAACCCAACTTTATAACTGATATGATATTTTTCAAGCAGAATATTTAAAACTGACTACATACTGATTAAACAGCCACTGAAAACAAACAACAACAAAAAGACAGCATTAACATTCAACCCACTTTGTAGTGGTAAAGAACCCATCTTCCAGTGCAGGAGAGGTAAGAGACGCTGGTTCAATCCTTGGGTTAGGAAGATCCCTTGAAGGATGAAATACCCAATCCAGTATTCTTGACTGGAAAATTTCATGGACAGAGGAGCCTGGCAGGCTACAGATGGATCCATAGGCTTGCAAAGAGGAGCTGGACAGGACTGAGCGACTGAGTGCACGTGCACACACACACACACACACACACACACACAGCAGCAGCAAGGGCAGGCTGTAAGTTATCAGCAATTATTTCTGTTTTTAGGGACAAATCCTTGACTTCATAATTTGCAGCTGTAAAAAGAAACAAGAGTAGCAACAACAACAACAAGAACAAATAAATGGTCAGTGAAAATGCACCTTCTACCTTCCTGCGTGGAAGTTGAACTTTGTCTCCAGACAGATCCTCCGTCAGTTAAGAAAGAAAGACAAGAAAGAAAGATAGCCCTAAGTCATGTCTGACTCTTGCGATCCCATAACTGTAGCCCTCCAGGTTCCTCTGTCCATGGGATTCTCCAGGCAAGAATACTGGAGTGAGTTGCCATTTCCTTCTCCAGGGACGCTTCTTGACCCAAGAATTGAACCCAGGTCTCCCGCAGTGCAGGCAGATGCTTTAAAAGGGATGGACCGATTGGTGAGCTTATTCAAGATGACAGTACATTCCCCTGGAAGCTTTACAGCTTGTAATGTGATGACCTATCCTGATCCCATGCCACATAAAACATTCAGGAATCAGAGTAGTGATTTCCCCTGAAGGAAGTGGTGTATCAAGAGATCAATCATTCAGAGCAACTCAAGGCACTTGACTTTAATCTGAGAATAGGGCTTAATTTCTCTCTGAGTCCAAGGGATGGAGCCTGCACTCTAGAGAGGGAAAAACATTTGAACTTGACTCCTGAAAAGTGAAAGCCAACTGTTGAGAAATGGTGGGTGGGTGGAGGAAGGTGACGGAGCAGTGGAGCAAAACCTGAGAAGAATCCTGACAGAGAAGGAACAGTAAAACCTAGTAACCAGTTTGTGTGTATGTGTGGGGTGCTTGTATTTTATTTTTTGCACATTATTGTTCAGTAGCTAAGCTGTGTTCCACACCTTGGACTGCAGCATGGACTGCTGCATGCCGGGTTCTTCTTCTTCTGCTGCTAAGTCACTTTAGTTGTGTCCGACTCTCTGTGACCCCATAGACAGCAGCCCACTGGACTCCTCTGTCCATGGAATTCTCTAGGCAAGAATACTGGAGTGGATTTCCATTTCCTTCTCCCACCAGGTTCTTCTACCCTCCACTATCATCTAGAGTTTGTTTAGAGTCATGCTCATTGAGTCAATGATGCTATCTAACTATCCCATACTCTGTCACCCCCTTTTCTTTTTGCCTTCAATTTTCCCCAGCATCAGGGTCTTTTCCAATAAGTCAGCTCTTTGTATTAGGTGGCCAAAGTATTGGAGCTTCAGCTCAGCATCAGTCCTTCCGACGAATATTCATGGCTGATTTCCCTTAGTTTTTACTGATTTGACCTCATTGCAGTCCAAGGGACTCTCTAAAGCCTTATGCAGCACCATAATTCAAAAACATTTTAGTTTCATTCTAATATCCCCAATTTTTCAAAATGTTATTTATTTTTATTTATGCCTTTAAATCCAACATTCTTATCCTGGCTATTCTTGTGTGTATATGTGTGTGTCCTCACAAAATAGTGTTAGGGGATAAGGATTCAAGTTATGATTGTGATGTAGTGAGATGTGCATAAGGCCACTGCTTGGGGAGACTGTATTAAAATAGTCAAAAGTGACCATCAGAAATGCTCAGTGTAGGCGTGTCAAGCAAGAGATGAGAAAAAGTTACAGAGGATGAATGTGTTACAGATATAATCATTCTTGAGACTATACACAGTTACCAAGGACAAGACATTACAAAAATCAGGGTCTCACAGCAATCCCACTGCTGGGCATACACACCGAGGAGACCAGAATCGAAAGAGACACATGTACCCCAATGTTCATCTCAGCACTGTTTATAATAGCCAGGACATGGAAGTAACCTAGATGTCCATCAGCAGATGAATGGATAAGAAAGCTGTGGTACATATACACAATGGAGTATTACTCGGCCATTAAAAAGAATACATTTGAATCAGTTCTAATAAGGTGGATGAAACTGGAGCCAATTATACAGAGTGAGTTAAGCCGGAAAGAAAAACACCAATACGGTATACTAATGCATATACATGGAATTTAGAAAGATGGAAATGATAACCCTGTAGGCAAGACAGCAAAAGAGACACAGATGTATAGAATAGTCTTTTTGACTCTGTGGGAGAGGGAGAGGGTGGGATGATTTGGGACAATGGCATTGAAACATGTATAATATCATACATAAAATGAATCGCCAGTCCAAGTTTGATGCATGATACTGGATGCTTGGGGCTGGTGCACTGGGATGACCCAAAGGGATGGTACAGGGAGGGAGGAGGGAGGGAGGTTCAGGATGGGGAACACGTGTATACCTGTGGCAGACTCATGTTGATGTATGGCAAAACCAATATAATATTGTAAAGTAATTAACCTCCGATTAAAATAAATAAATTTATATTTTAAAATAAATAAATAAATAAAGTGATGTATAACATAACCACACACACACACACACAAATATATCAGGGTCTCAAAGCCATCACATAGAGAGACAACCCAAGCTATGATCCATATTATACAGGTTATAAAGACAAGGATGATGCCTGAAGGTTTTCATTCAAGTTTTGCTTTAAAGAAGATGTTAAAGTTAGAATAAAATGAAGAAATTCAGGTAGCTACCTACCTCTTTCAATTTACCAGTATTTCCTAGAGACATAAGCAATATGGAAACCCCTGTTTTTGCTGATATTATTTCTTATAGCAGTTGCAAAATCCACTTTTTTCATATATCAGCTTGCCTTATATGATCACTATGGCATAAATCAGAAACTGCGTCTTTACATGGGTTAGGATCATAAAGTAAAGAGAGAATTTTGAAAAACATAAACTACAAATTCAAAGCTTTAAATTGTAATTTCTTTCAGTTTTCATCCACAATATTCCCTTTGTCTTTTTCATACATTATTTTAACTCCCTCAAATGCAAGAGAAAAAAAAAATCAAAGTCTGTAAATCCGAATACATTATCTATAGATAAGCCATTTCCTTTGCTTTAGACAGAACTCTTGCAACAGTGTTATCATTTATATGTTTTAATAATTAAAAAAAAATACCCTGCTCTGCTCTATATTCCAAGCAAGTAGCTTTGTTTCAAGTTTCTAATTCCTTTTGCTTGTCAGTCCCAGTGGGCTATTGATCTTTGTCATTGGCAAGTAACTCTGGGTGTAAAATGAGGGAACTATCGAAACCTGGGACTATATCTGACATTAAAATACCTTCCAAACTCATAATTTTTATGTATTGCCATGACAATAAATAAGTATGATTCCGGGCAAACCATTTATTACTTCTATATGGTTCCAAGGTGTGTTAAACCACCACAAAGAGGAAATTATCTTTAAGGTCTGTATATTTAAAAGAGTATATAAAAGACTCAGATATTTTAACTAAGTAAAATTCTTTTCTAAGTAACTACAAATATTAACAGCTTAACACAGCTTAACAAAGAATAGCTTATTAATATGGGAGCACACTCCTTTGAATAGAGAGTAATTCATTCCAAATGAGAAAGGAGGCAAGATGCCTAGAAAATATTTCATAGGGAATATGTATTGGAATTCAGCCTTAAATAGGATTTAATATCCTAGCAAACATCCACTCAACCTATGCCTTAGTGCGTCTATTCAGCTTCAGCTCAAATGGCATTCTCTCAGTGCACAGCTTTTAATAATTGTCAGGTCCTCCATCTGACCAGAGCTCACATTCTAGGTGCTAATATTCACATGCTACATAATTTTTTTTCTGTAGATAGTATGGCCTTGCTCCAGAATTCTAAGGGAACTACATCTAAATTTGTGCTGTCCTGGTGGGTCACACAGTAAAGAATCCACCTGCAATGCAGGAGACCCGGGTTTAATTCCTGGGTTGGGAAGATTCCCCAGAGAAAGGAACATCTCCCCACTCCACTAATCTTGCCTAGAGAATTCTATGGACAGAGAAACCTGGTGGGCTACAGTCTGTGGATTTGCAAAGAGTTAAACAAGACTGAACAACTAACACTTTTACACGTTTTAATTTAGGCCTTACCATAAGCTTCACATATCTTTTCCAGTTGTAGGACATTCTAGTAACATAAAGCCTAAAGGGTTACATGGCTCAAGATCCAGGGCTATTTTTACTGCAGGCTTGACTATTTTCTACTCTATTTGCTACACAAAGTTATGGGTCTAAGTTTTACCTTTTTTTTTTTTTTTTTAACGTGGTGCAAGGGGTAGATTTTACTGGATACTCTGGTTCTCTGCCCAGATATCCTTTTCAAGGCCAATGTAGTTCATTCTCTAGCTGTTAAGAATATCAGTTGCACTGATCACTGGAATTGCACAGAAAACTGTCTCATGTGTGTGTGTTCAGTTATGTCTGACTCTTGGTTACCCCATGGACTATATGTAGTCTGACAGACCCCTCTGTCCATGGATTTATCCAGGCAAGAATACTGGGTGGGTTACCATTTTTTCTTCCAGAGGAGCTTCCCAACCCAAGGATCAAAACCATATCTCCTGCGTCTCCTGTGTTAGCAGGTAGATTCTTTACTGCTGTGCCACCTGGGAAGCCCAAGAAAGCTGACTCAACCAGAGCTATAGCCCCTCCTAGGATGGTCCTCAGTAAATGCCAGCTGATGAGGTACTCCAGGGGCCAGGCTGCTTTGCATAAGTTTGGGACAAAACTGAAGGGTAATGACAACTCCAGACCTCCCTGTAAAATAAGTCTTTGTTTTCAACTACACTTAAAATAACCTTCTCTTTCTACCCATCTTTTTCTGTCTTTCCCACTTTCTTATGAGTGTGTTTGCCAGAGTGCTTGCCAATAAACTCAGTATAAGGGATCTTATTCTGAGGCACAAAAATATAGACTTATTTGCTTTATATGTATTTATGGGTGTGTATTCCAAATATAAACATGTATTTACTAAATAAAAATATATATGTATTAAACACAAGATACATACACAGCAAATACAAATACATATGTACATACATGCACATTGCTGTTCAGTCACCCAGTCATGTCTGACTTTGTGACCCCATAGACTGCAGCATGTCAGGCCTCCTTGTCCCTCACCATTTCCTGGAGTTTGCCCAAGTTCATGTTCATTCCATCAGTGATGCTGGCCAGCCATCTCTTCCTCTGAAGATCTCTTCTCCTTCTGCCTTCATTCTTTCCCAGCATCAGGGACTTTTCCAATGAGTCTGCTGTTCACATCAAATGACCAAAATACTGGAGCTTCAGCTTCAATATCAACCTTTCCAATAAGTATTCAGGATTGAGTTCCCTTAAGATTGACTGGTTTGGTCTCCATGTAATCCAAGGGTATTTCAAGTGTCTTCTCTAGCACCACAGTTCAAAGGCATAAATTATTTCACTTTCTGCCTTCTTTATGGTCTAGTTCTCACCATATCCTTGACTATATGGACCTTTGTTGGCAGAGTAATGTCTCTGCTTTTCAACACACTGTCTAGGTTTGTCATAGCTTTCCTGTCAAGAAGCAATCATCTTATTTCATGTCTACAATCATCATCCACAGTGATGTTAGAGCCCAAGAAGAGGGTGCCACTAGTTCCACCTTTTCCCCTTCTATTTGCCATGAAGTCATGGGGCCTGATGCCACATTCTTAGTTTTTTCTTTTTTTTTTTTTTTAATATTTAGTTTTAAGCTGGTTTTTTCACTCTCCTCCTTTACCCTCATCAAGAAGCTCTTTAGTTCCTCTTCCCTTTCTGCCATTAGAGTGGTATCATCCACATATCTGAGGTTGTTAATGTTTCTCCTCCCTATCTTGATTCCAGCTTGTAACTCATCCAGACCAGCATTTCTTTTTTTAGACCAGCATTTCTCATGATGTGCTCAGCAAATAGCTTAAACAAACAGGATGATAGCACACAGTCCCATCGTACTCCTTTCTCAATCTCCAAACAATCAGATGTTTCATACACATATATGTGTCATATGCACATATGCACAGATATATGCACATATGTATTCTAAATATTTGATATAAATGTACTAAATACATTCAAACACACAGCTCTAGGATTTAATTTCCATGCTTTCAAATAAGACATCATAAACTACATTGCTTCATTTTACAATGCTATGAGTATAATTTACAATTTTTTATTTTTTTATTTTTATTTATTTTTTTACATCCTCATAGCTTATTTTATTTTTAAATTTTTTTAATTTTTTAATTTTTTATTTTTTATTTTACTTTACAATTCTGTATTGGTTTTGCCATACATTGACATGAATCCACCACGGGTGTACATGCATTCCCAAACATGAACCCCTATTTTTTAATTTATTCCAAAATACCTGTTAATAAGATTTATCTTGAGATTTAGTAGTTTGTTTGCAAATAATATCAAGCATTTGTAAATTAATATCTCCATAAAATACTTTTTAAATGAAGTGTTTGACAACTCTGGAAGATCAAACATGCAATATCTATAAAGTTTATAATAAGATTATTTTATGTAATCTTATTATACAGAGATAAAGTGTATAGGACCATTCCTTTGTCTGCTGAAATGCAAGTGTAAGGGAAAAATCAAATTGTGCAGTGATTTTAAAGATATACTTTAAAATGTTATTTTGAAATCCTTTTAATCAAAGTTGTCAAGTACGAATATTATATGTTATAATAACTTACCATTATCTTTAAAAAAATACTTACATTATCTTTAAAAAATATTTTCCTTGGCAAAAGTCAAGAGGAAGAAAATGAGTTTCTTTTGCACTGAAATAAAAGCTTCAAAGTTATTACTGATCTTTTCACATCACATTAAAACTACACTGATTGTAGACCAGACAGACTATTGAAAATGAAAAGCAAGTTAAGAGTAATTTTAGACTATGTGATCTGGTCTAAGTTAGCAAATGGGGAGATTTGGGTTTTCTAAAGAGGTTTCTCAGAGTTTTGCTTTTAAAAGTTGATTCCAGAAGTCACTGCACCTATAAATGAAAACTCATCCAAGTAGCATACGTGGAGTGTCAGTGCCAAAGACTGAACTGTGTCAGACACTTCCTTTGAGTGAAAAGAATTTACAGTCTCTTCACAGAACTCCAGAATTTCCTATTTATCAAATATGCCAGACATAGTCTCACATTCAGTAGAATGATTATAACCTAACATTCTAAGAAACTGCTAATTTTGCAAGTACCAAAAGTTTTCTGCTTTGTAAGATATAACTCATTATCTACTGAAATCTTAACATCTGAAATTCCATATAACTGTATGAGGTCAAGAAATCCTAGCACATCAAAGACATACTATTTTATGAAATGTCTAAAATAAAATACCTATGATTATCTTGAAATTCCCAGGTGGCTCATTGATAAGAAAAAAAAAAAAAAAAAAAGAAAGAAAACCTGCTTGTCAATGCAAGAGACACAGGTTTGATACCTGGGTCAGGAAGATCTCTTGGAGGAGTAAATGGCAATCCAGTCCAGTATTTTTGCCTAGAAGGTCCCACAAACAGAGGAGTCTGTAGATCATGTGATCACAAAGAGTTGGACAGTTCTAAGACAAATGTATACATGATTATCTTATAAAATATGGTGAATTTGCTTTGAGTAATACCAACAGGGCATATCAAAACATCAATCACCATTACAATTATATAAATTATACACTTCATAGTATTTGCTATGGATAGTGTATGTTACTGTATAAACACAGTAGTACAATATATAAAAATATGTATATATATATGTATGTATACATATTTACAGAAGCATTATTTTTGCTTCAAGCATTAATTTATTTACTGTTAATTATTCAACAAATACTTATTGAACTGTTAGTATGGGCCATGCATTGGAGAAATCATATTGGCAAGAAAGCCATTGCCCTTGCCCAAATAAAACTTACAGTTTTGTGTGGATGATAAGTTAACATTAATGGAAATACTATAACAATATATACTGTTCATTGGGCTATTTACTTGTATTATCTGATATAATTTTTATAGCAGTTTATTGATAAATATTACTGAAGCTTAAAATGGAAACCCAGCTAAAATTATTTAGTTGACAAATAGCATGAAGCCCAGGACCACTTCAGCACAAAGTCTAGGCACCTATTCAATAAGCCATGTCTATGGTTACACACACCCTGGGGATATTGATTAAGCATCTTCATTGTAACAGACTATGTAACAGAACACGGAAAGAAACTTAATTAATAAAACAGATTACCTGCTCATTAGAGCTTACACTCTAGTAGGAAAGATAAAATAATAAACAGGCAAACACAAATTTTCTGTGATTGTAGTTTTCAGTCTGTCTGCCCTCTGATGGAGAAGGATAAGAGGCCTATGGAATCTTCCTCACGGGAGAGACAGACTGAGGGGGAAAATGGGTCTTGTTCTGAATGGCTAGGCTATGCTCAGTAAATCTTTAATCCAATTTTCTCTTGAAGGGCAAGGCTGTGTTTTCTCCCTGTTATTTGACCTGAGGCCAAACTATGGTGGAGGTAATGAAGACAATGGCGACCTCCCTCAAAAGGTCCCATGCACACACTGCTAGACTCAATGCCCTCAACCCTACAACAGGTCACCACTAACACACGCCTCTGCCAGAGACTCCTGGACACCCATGGGCAAGTATGGATCAGTCTCTTGTGGGGTGACTGCTCCTTTCTCCTGGGTCCTGGTGTGTACAAGATTCTGTTTGTGCCCTCCCAGAGTCTGACAACCTAGACAGCATACTAAAAAGCAGAGATATTACTTTGCCAACAAAGTTCCATCTAGTCAAATCTATGGTTTTTCCAGTAGTCATGTATGGATGTGAGAGTTGGACTATAAAGAAAGATGAGAGCAAAAGAACTGATGCTTTTGAAGTGTGGTGTTGGAGAAGACTCTTGAGAGTCCCTTGGACTGCAAGGAGATCCAACCAGTCCATTCTAAAGGAGATCAGTCCTGGGTGTTCATTGGAAGGACTGATGTTGAATCTGAAACTCCAATATTTTGGCCACCTGATGTGAAGAACTAATTAGAAAAGGCCCTGATGCTGGAAAAGATTGAGGGCAGGAGGAGAAGGGGACGACAGAGGATGAGATGCTTGGATGGCATCACCAACTCAATGGACATGAGTTTGGGTGAACTCCACGAGTTGGTGATGGACAGGGAGGCCTGGAGTGCTGCAGTCCATGGGCTCACAAAGAGTTGGACACGACTAAGTAACTGAACTGAACTGAAATGAGAGTCTGTTTCCAGAGTCCTCTGTAAGTTCTGGAAGCTCTATGGTGGGTTAATGGCGACTTCTTCCAAGACAGCTTATTCCATACCCAAGTCTACCACACTAACTTGATGAAAATATGAGCCCTAAGATGGATGGGTCATGGTGGAGAGTTCTGACAAAACATGGTCCACTAGAGAAGGGAATGACAAACTACTTCAGTATTCTTGCCTTAAGAACCCATGAACAGTATGAAAAGGTAAAAAGATAGGACACTGAAAGATGAACTTCCCAGGTCAGTAGGTGCCTAATATGCTACTGGAAATCAGGGGAGAACTAACTCCAGAAAGAATGAAGAGACAGAGCCAAAGCAAAAGCAATACCCACTTGTGGATGTGACTGGTGATGGAAGTAAATTCAGATGCTGTAAGAGCAATATTGCATAGGAATGTGGAATGTTAGGTCCATGAATTAAGACAAATTGGAAGTGATCAACCAGGTGATGGTAAGAGTGAACATCGACATTTTAGGAATCAGTGAGCTAAAATGGACTGGAATGGGTGAATTTAACTCAGATGACCATTATATCTACTACTGTGGACAAGAATCCCTTAGAAGAAATGGAGTAGCCATCACAGTCAACAAAAGAGTCTGAAATATAGTACTTGGATGCAGTCTCAAAAACAACAGAATGAGCTCTGTTCATTTCCAAGGCAAACCATTCAATATTACAGTAATCAAATTCTATGCCACAATTAATAATGCTGAAGAAGCTGAAGTTGAACATTTCTATGAAGACCTACAAGACCTTCTAGAACTAAACCAAAAAAAAAAAAAAAAAGCTGCTCTTTTCATTATAGGGGACTAGAATGCAAAAGGAGGACTTCAAGAAATACCTGGAATAACAGGCAAATTTGGTCTTGAAGTACAGAATGAAGCAGGGCAAAGGGTAACAGAGTTTTGCCAAGAGAACGCACTGGTCATAGCAAACACCGTCTTCCAACCACACAAGAGAAGACTCTACACATGGACATCACCAGATGGTCAATACAAAAATCAGATTGATTATATTTGCAGCCAAAGATGGAGAAGCTCTATACAGTTAGCAAAAAAAAAAAACTAGGAGCTGACTGTGGCTCGGAACATGAACCCCTTATTGCCAAATTCAGACTTAAATTGAAGAAAGTAGGGAAAACCACTAGGCCATTCAGGTATGACCTAAATCAAATCCCAAACTACTATACAGTGGAAGTGACAAATAGTTTCAAGGGGTTATATCTGATAGAGTGCCTGAAGAACTATCGGTTGATGTTTGTGACATTGTATAGGAGGCAGTGATCAAGACCATCCCCAAGAAAAAGGAATGCAAAAAGGCAAAATGGTTGTCTGAGGAGACCTTCCAAACAGCTATGAAAAGAAGAAAAACAAAAGGCTAAAGAAAAAATGAAAGATATATCCACTTGATGCAGAGTTCCAAAGAATAGCAAGGAGAGATAAGAAAGACTTCCTCAGTAATCCATGCAAAGAAATAGAGGAAAACCATAGAATGGGAAAGACTAGAGATCTCTTCATGAAAATTAGAGATACCGAGGGAAATTTTCATGCAAAGATGGGCACAATAAAGGACAGAAGTAGTATCCTAACAGAAGGATACTAAGGACCTAACAGAAGCAGAAAATATTAAGAAAAGGTGGTAAGAATACATAGAAGAACTATACAAAAAAGATCTTCACAACCCATATAATCACAAAGGTGTGATCACTAACCTTGAGCCAGACATCCTGGAATGAGAAGTCACGTGGGCCTTAGGAAGGATCATTATAAACAAAGCTAGTTGAGGTGATGAAATTCCAGTTGAGCTATTCAAATCCTAAAAGATGATGCTGTGAAAGTGCTGCCCTCAACATGCCAGCCAATTTGGAAAATTCAACAGTCATCACAGAACAGGAAAAAGACAGCTTTCATTCCAATCCCAAAGAAAGGCAATGCCAAGGAATGCTCAAGCTACTGCACAATTGAACTCATCTCACACGCTAGGCAAGTAATGCTCAAAATTCTCCAAACCAGGCTTCAACGGTACATGAACCATGAAATCCCAGATGTTCAAGCCAGTTTAAGAAAAGGCAGAGGTACCAGAGATCAAATTGTCAACATCTGCTGGATCATCAAAAAGCAACAGAGTTCCAGGAGAATATCTACTTCTGCTTTATTGACTATGCCGAAGGCTTTGACTCTGTGGATCACTATAAACTGTGGAAAACTCTTCAAGACATGGGAATACCAGACCACCTAACCTGCCTACTGAGAAATTGTATACAGGTCAAGAGGCAAAAGTTAGAACTGGGCATAGAACAGACTGGTTCCAAATCAGAAAAGGAGTATGTCAAGGTTGTATATTGTCACCTTGCTTATTTAACTTATATGCAGAGTTCAGTTCAGTCAGTTCAGTTCAGTTCAGTTGCTCAGTGTGTCCAACTCCTTGCAACCCCATGAATCACAGCATGCCAGGCCTCCCTGCCCATCACCAACTCCCGGAGTTCACTCAAACTCATGTCCATTGAGGCGATGATGCCATCTAGCCATCTCATCATCTGTCGTCCCCTTCTCCTCCTGCCCTCAATCCATCCCAGCATCAGGGTCTTTACCAATGAGTCAACACTTCACAAGAAGTGGCCAAAGTATTGGAGTTTCAGCTTCAGAATCAGTCATTCCAATGAACATCCAGGTCTGATCTCTGTTAGGATGGACTAGTTGAATCTCCTTGCAGTCCAAGGGATTCTCAAGAATCTTCTCCAACAACACAGTTCAAAAGCATCAATTCTTTGGCTCACAGCTTTCTTCACAGTCCAAATCTCACATCCATACATGACCACTGGAAAAACCATAGCCTTAACTAGACAGACCTTTTTTGGCAAGGAAATATCTCTGTTTTTCAATATGCTATCAAGGTTGGTCACAACTTTTCTTCCAAGGAGTAAGCGTCTTTTAATTTCATGGCTGCATTCAGCATCTGTAGTGATTTTGGAGCCCCCAAAAATAAAGTCTGACACTGTTTCCATTGTTTCCCTATCTATTTCCCATGAAGTGATGGGACGAGATGCCATGATCTTCATTTTCTGAATGTTGAGCTTTAAGCCAACTTTTTGACTCTCCTCTTTCACTTTCATCAAGAGGCTCTTTAGTTCTTCATTTTATGCCATAAGAGTGGTGTCATCTGCATATCTGAGGTTATTGATATTTCTCCCAGCAATCTTGATTCCAGCTTGTGCTTCCCCCAGCCCAGTGGTTCTCATGATGTACTCTGCATATAAGTTAAATAAGCAGGGTGACAATATACAGCCTTGACATACCCCTTTTCCTATTTGGAACCAGTCTGTCGTTCCATGTCCAGTTCTAACTGTTGCTTCCTGACCTGCATATAGGTTTCTCAGGAGGCAGGTCAGGTGGTCTGGTATTCCCATCTCTTTCAGAATTTTCCACAGTTTCTTGTGATCCACACAGTCAAAGGCTTTGTCATAGTCAATTAAGCAGAAATATATGTTTTTTTGGAACTCCCTTGCTTTTTCCATGATCCAGTGGATGTTAGCAATGTGATCTTTGGTTCCTCTGCCTTTTCTGAAACCAGGTTGAACATCTGGAAGTTCGCAGTTCATGAATTGCTGTAGCTTGGCTTGGAGAATTTTGAGCATTACTTTACTAGTGTGTGAGATGAGGGCAACTGTGTGGTAGTTTGAGCATTCTTTGGTATTGCCTTTCTTTGGGATTGGAATGAAAATTGACCTTTTCTAGTCCTGTGGCCACTGCTGAGTTTTCCAAATTTGTTGGCATATTGAATGCAGCACTTTGAAAGTATCATCTTTCAGAATTTGAAATAGCTCCACTGGAATTCCATCACCTCCTCTAACTTTGTTCGTAGTGATGCTTTCTAAGGCCCACTTGACTTGACATTCCAGGATGTCTAGCTCTAGGTGAGTGATCACATTGAGTTATATTCAGAGTACATCATGAGAAATGCTGGGCTGGATAAAGCACAAGCTAAAATCAAGATTGCTGAGATAAATATCAATAACCTCAGATATACAGATGACACCACCCTTATGGCAGAAAGTGAAGAAGAACTAAAGAGCCTCTTGATGAAAGTGAAAGAGGAGAGTGAAAATGTTGGCTTAAAACTCAACATTCAGAAAACTAAAATCACGACATCTGGTCCCATCACTTCATGGCAAATAGATGGGGAAATGTAGAAACTGTGACAGACTTTATTTTGAAGAGTTCAAAAATCACTGAAGATGGTGACTACAGCCATGAAATTAAAATACGCTTGCTCCTTGGAAATATAGTTATGACCAACATAGACAGCATATTAAAAAGCAGAGATTTTACAAACATAGGTGTGTCTAGTCAAAGCTATGATTTTTCCAATTTTCATGTATGGATATAAGAGTTGGACTATAAAGAAAGCTAAGCACCAAAGAATTGGTTATTTTGAACTGTGGTGTTGGGTAAGACTCTTGAGAGTCCCTTGGATAGCAAGGAGATCCAATCATTCCATCCTAATGGAGGGGCTGAGGCTGAAGCTGAAACTGCAATATTTTGACCACCTGATGCAAAGAACTGACTCGTAATAAAAGATCCTGATACTGGTAAATAATGTGGGTGGGAGGAGAAGGGGATGACAGAGGATGAGATGGTTGGATGCCATCAAAGACTCAATGGATGTGAGATTGAATAAACTCTGGGAGTTGGTGATGGGCAGAGAGGACTGGGATGCTGCAGTCCATGAGTTTGCAAAGAATTGGACACAACTAAGCAAGTGAACTGAACTGAAACATATATATAATTTTCAAGAAGGTATGAGATCTAGAAATAGGATTGAATCACATAAGGTTAGAGGAAAGTGGAAGTAGGTAATTTTTTATAAGGTGGTCAGGAAACTCTGTACAGTATTATTTGTCCAGAGTCCTGAACGATACAAAGATAAAATCCATGCCAAGGTTTCATAGAGAGATGAAACAGATAAGTCCTCAAATAGGGAGAGATTTCTTGTGTTTAAGGACCATCAATAAAGCTAGCACTGATGAAAGTAAATGAGCAAGCAAGAGAGTGGTAGGAGAGGAAAAGACAGGCATAAACACAGATCAGAGCATGTGGGGTCATACCTACTATGGTTAACAGGTTTAGATCTAAGCGTGAGATCAGAGCTATTACTGATCAAGGAAATCATTATTACCACCAGCAATAGGCTTACTTAGATCAAGGTAGAGTGAAACCACATGCTGAAACAGACTATTGATTGTAAAGTGGAAGTAAGAAATAGGAAGACAAAAGAAATATGACAGAAATTTTGCTGTCTGGATTTATTGTAAATGATTTTGATGACTAATAATATCAATGATAATAATAGTAAATAACAACAATAATAGTAATATTAGAGTCTATTACTCTATTTTGGAGTCTATGCTTTAAAACTGTCAGATGATGTTCTGATGTTCACATCACCCATAGTTGTGGAAAAGAAATAATTTCATATTAAAAAAATATTACAATCCAGATAAACAGCATATAAAAGTTAAAAATAAAACAAATTTTAAACAGCAGTTAAAGCTTAAAGATGAGGCAAAGAATGTCAGAGAAAATCTTCAGAGTCCTATGCACTTGAGCTGGCAGTTATCAGACTGGAATGGGACAGGAAATCTGAGACTGTTGTTCAGTAGCTAAGTAGTGTCTGACTCTTTACCACCCCATGGACTACAGGTCTCCAGGTTTCCCTGTCCTTCGCCATCTCCTGAAGTTTGCTCAAATTAACATGCATTGAGTCAGTGACGCCATTCAACCATCTCATCCTCTGTCATTCCCTTCTCCTCCTGCCCTCAACTGTCCCAGCATCAGGGTCTTTTCCACTGAGTCAGCTCTTAATGCTGGCCAAATTATTGGAGCTTCAGCTTCAGCATTAGTCCTTCCAATAAATATTCAGGGTTCACTAAACAGAGTTTAAAGTAATTGCCTTCTAAAAGCTTTCTCCAGGGCATCAAAGGAGAGGTAAATTTCCCAAAGTGCAGAAAGCTGGAAGTGCATTCATTTGCAAAGTTAGCAGTTCTATTGTAAACCACATTCTCAGCTACAACTCCCTTATAGTGTATTTCCCTTTCCTCCTTCTCATAGACCTTCCTAATGCATTACTCTGTGTATTCTGACAGTTTTGTCAATTAACAAAAATACCACATTGATTACAGTTCACTGTCATTCTACTCTTCAAAAATCAAAACTTAGAGATAAAATAAGATGTACTAAAATGAGAGTCCTGAGGCTAACTCTATTACATCTGTCCCCTGATTCAGGTGATGCTATATCTTCAAACATTTTCTTCTTTTATTGACTTAGACAAAATTTCTAAGCCCAACCACCTGATTGTAATGTCATGAAATATTTATATTTATTGCTGTTGATTAGATTTGCCTTTTTTCTGGCCAGGAACTCATCTCACACACTAGTAAAGTAATGCTCAAAATTCTCCAAGTCAGGCTTCAGCAATACATGAACTGTGAACTTCCAGAAGTTCAAGCTGCTGTTAGAAAAGGCAGAGGAACCAGAGATCATGTGCCAACAACCGCTGGATCATGGAAAAAGCAAGAGAGTTCCAGAAAAACATCTATTTCTGCTTCATTGACTATACCAAAGCCTTTGACTGTGTGCATCACAATAAACTGTGGAAAATTCTGAAAGAGATGGGAATACCAGACCACTTGACCTGCCTCCTGAGAAACCTATATGCAGGTCAGGAAGCAACAGTTAGAACTGGACATGGAACAACAGACTGGTTCCAAATAGGAAAAGGAGTACGTCAAGGCTGTATATTGTCACCCTGCTTATTTAACTTATATGCAGAGTACATCATGAGAAACGCTGGCCTGGAAGAAGTACAAGCTGGAATCAAGATTGCTGGGAGAAATATCAATAGCCGCAGATATGCAGATGACACCACCCTTATGGCAGAAAGTGAAGAGGAACGAAAAAGCCTCTTGATGAAAGTGAAAGTGGAGAGTGAAAAAGTTGGCTTAAAGCTCATCATGTAGAAAACGAAGATCATGTCATTTGGTCCCATCACTTCACGGGAAATAGATGGGGAAACAGTGGAAACAGTGTCAGACTTTATTTTGGGGGGCTCCAAAATCACTACAGATGGTGATTGCAGCCATGGAATTAAAAGATGCTTACTTCTTGGAAGAAAAGTTATGACCAACCTTGATAGTATATTGAAAAGCAGAGACATTACTTTGCCAACAAAGGTCTGTCTAGTCAAGTTTTTCCAGTGGTCATATATGGATGTGAGAGTTGGACTGAAGAAAGCTGAGCACCGAAGAATTAATGCTTTTGAACTGTGGTGTTGGAGAAGACTCCTGAGAGTCCCTTGGACTGCAAGGAGATCCAACCAGTCCATTCTGAAGGAGATCAGCCCTGGGTAATCTTTGGAAGGAATGATGCTAAAGCTGAAACTCTAGTACTTTGGCCACCTCATGAGAAGAGTTGACTCATTGGAAAAGACTCTGATGCTGGGAGGGATTGGGGGCAGGAGGAGAAGGGGACAACAGAGGATGAGATGGTTGGATGGCATCACTGACTCAATGGACATGAGTTTGAGTGAACTCCAGGAGTTGGTGATGGACAGGGAGGCCTGGTGTGCTGCAAGGCATGGCGTCACAAAGAGTCAGACACGACTGAGCAAACTGAACTAAACTGAACTGGCCAGGAACTAGCTATAGATTTTCAATAAAGCCAAGTTCCATATGCTTCAGATCTTTGTATTCTGAGTGTTTAGCTAGCCTTGCTGCCTATAAAGGAGTTTGTCAAGGAGAAGACCATGGTAGTCATGGAGAATGAGGATTGGGTTCTGATTAAGCTACATTTTTAGGGGCAGTTAGACACAAAACAATCTATGAAGGCAGAAGAACAAAGCAAGTTTTAGTCAATAAGTTCATAAATATTTATCCTATAATTGTAAAAAATGTGATATCAAAACAATAAACCAGGATATTCTTATAATACTGAGTCACTTTTGAATCTGTCTTATACTTCTACTTAGCAAATGATGCTTTTTTCCCCCAGCAGTGTCCATCTTCAAATTTCAAGTCTTCTAAATGTAAACATGTTGCAACTTTCCTCTTCAAATTAAACCTGTTGCAGAATCCTGTTATGTTTTTAATTTTATATAATTAACGTTTTCTATGTCTACTAAATCAATATTTTATTTAGAAATCCATCTCAAGCTTAAATTGCTATATCATTCCTTCAAGTGGTTTTTGTTTATATTCTCTCCTGTCTCTTTTTGGAGATGCAGATATTATATGCTTTTTTATTTAATATGCTACTTGTACTAATTTTTGTATATAATATGCTTTACTTGTCCTAATTTTTGTATATGTATGCAATTATATATCAACCATCTGAAGTTTATTTTTCTGTACTATATGAAACAGGTGCTGCTTGTATTTGAAAGAATAGCCAATTACCAAAAATATATACTCTGAATAGCTCACAACTCTAAAGTACTAATTTGCTACATTCATTAATTCATATCAATTTGTTTAGTAACTGTGGTTTGTAGTATGCTGTCATATCTGATCAAGGACATTCTCACTAATTTCTTTCTCAAAGTAATTCTCACACCTTAGTTATCAACAATGTTATCTGTCAATTATATATCAATAAAAATGTAATCTTGATAATTTTTGGCAGTTTTCTTCTCCTTACAGTATTTCTTCTCCTTACAGTATTATAACAAGATCTATTAGATTTCAGTTGGGATTTTGGGTATGATTTATTTGAACATTTAGTTTAATAGGGAGAAGATTGATCTGCTCACAATTTAAATGACTTCTAACCATGTACATGGCTGCTGCTGCTGCTAAGTCGCTTCAGTCATGTCTGACTCTATGCGACCCCATAGATGGCAGCCCATCAGGCTCCCCCGTCCCTGGGATTCTCCAGGCAAGAACACTGGAATGGGTTGCCATTTCCTTCTCCAATGCATGAAAGTGAAAAGTGAAAGTGAAGTAGCTGAGTTGTGTCCGACTCTTAGCGACCCGTGGACTGCAGCCTACCAAGCTCCTCCATCCATGGAATTTTCCAGGCAAGAGTACTGGAGTGGGGTGCAATTGCCTTGTCCATGTACATGACATATCTCTTGTATTATTCTGGGTTTTTCAGAGAAAACAGAATAAATTATATATATATATATGTATACACACACACACATACATGTGTCTACATATATTAATATCTATTTCTCTATCTCTCTATCCCTCTCTGTGTGTATGTGTGTTAATTGTAGGATTTGACTCACACAGTTATAAAGGCCAAGAAGTCCCAGTCTGCCACCTGCAAGCTTGAGATGCAGGAAAGTGGTATAATTCAATCCAGGATTAAAGACCTGAAAACCAGGGAGCCTGTGCTGAAATACCCAGAGTCCTAAGGTGAAAAAATCAGGAGTTCTGTTCTCCCAGAGCCATAAAATGAGCACCCCAGGTCAAGAAGAGAGAGAGGGAATTTGCCCTGCCTCTACCTTTCTGTTGCACTCATTCCCTCCGCTGATTGGCTGATGCTTGTTCACGTTGGTAAGGAATGAGTTTTCCTCAGTCAGCCAACTGAATCAACCTACTAATTTCTTCCCCAAACACCTTCAAAGACACACCCACCAATAATGTTTCACCAGCTATCTGGGAACCCTTTAACCCAGTCAAGTTGACACATAAAATTAACCATAATATGTTTCACTCCCAAAACTCACTCTATTGTTGTCTTTCACTATTTTTTTTTCCAAGCTCTTAATATGAAATGTGTATATTTAATATTACATTTCCTAAAACCTTTATGGATTTTTCTATAGATAGGATTTTCCTTCTATGAAAATGTAGTTAGTTATGATTTTATGTTGGGATACTGTGATGTTTTACACACTGATTTTGAATCTGACTGCTTAGTAAACTATAAGTTCTGATATTGTGCCAGTTTATTGTTTTTGTAGCTATTACATGACACAGGCAATAATTTAATAAAATAGCCCACATGAGCAAACAGGAGTTTCAATGGGAAATAAAATAGGACAACAATTAATGTCATTATTTAGGGAACTTTGATTAACTAGTTGAATATTAATAAATCTCTGATTACCAAGGCATTTTTTTTTTCCAAGTCACAATTTAGAAAGAAATCACAGAGGATAAAGCATGTGTTTAAGAGATGTCACTTAAGGGCACAGAGTCATACATGTGCACACAGCTCATTCATTCCCATCTATCACATTTATCTAATGTTACCCCAGATATTACCTTTGTGTAAATTAAATGCTATAATACACAAAATATTGAAAGGAATTTAAATCTGCTGTGTGAATGCACATTCTACACATTCTTATAATGTATCTGGTGGTTTGGTCTCTAAGCCATGTCCAACTCTTGCGAGTCCATGGACTGTAGTCTGCTGGACTCCTGACTATGGAATTCTCCAGGTAAGAATACTAGAGTGGGTTGCCATTTCCATCTCCAGGGGATCTTCCTGACCCAGAAATTGAAACCAGATCTCCTGTATTGCAGGCAGATTCTTTACCTACTGAGCTATGAGGGAAGCCTATAATGTATCCAGTAAGTTCTTTTATTTTACTTTGATTTAAACAGCAAAGAATAGCATAGTGATTCAAGGAAAAGCAGAGAAACCAACGCATATGCAAAGCCCTTTCTACTGTTTGCATGCCTATTAGCCTATGACCTCAAATGATCTTGACAATCATTATCACTCCTAAGAGGTAGCAAATGTCTTGCTGTTCTAAATAATCAAAAGGTGGTAAAGTAAGTGATGAAGCATTTCTGGTCCCTTAAATTTAAAGTGTTGCCTCTCTATATTTTGTAGCTCCATAAAGAAAAATGAAATTCATTTCTAGCTGTGACTTGGATTGAATTTTCTGGAGGAAGCATGCTGACTTATTCAACTTCTCCCCCTTTGTTAACTGTTAATGATAATTATTTTAATCTCCAAGATCTTTTAAAAGACTAATTGCAATCAACAAAGGGCTTGCTGTGTCTGTTGCTATTATAAGTGAAGTCACTCAGTTGTGTCCGACTCTTTGCGACCCCATGGACCCCATAGCCTACCATGCTCCTCCATCCATGGTATTCTCTAGGCAAGAATACTGGAATGGGTTGCCATTTCCTTCTCCAGGAGATCTTCCCAACCCAGGGATCCAACCTGGGTTTCCCACATTGCAGGCAGACTCTTTACCATCTGAGCCACCAGGGAAGATTGTTGCTATTATAAACCCACCTAATTATTAGTTATTTGTAAATTACAAATATTTATAAGAAGTGGATAGCCATCTTTCTAAATAGCCTGTCCATTGCCAGGACAGAGGATTACATAATATCAAAGGGCCAAATCTGCAAAAAATAATGAATATACTTAAAGAAACACTTTCCCTCAATGAGTTTTCCTTGGATCTAAAAATTCTGATATTATACCAAAAAACTAGATTCATCACAAAAGAGTCTTTATGTAACAACTATCACATAAGTGCTTTTTCAAGAAAAGATAAAATATGTGGTATTTAGTAAAATTATTTGAATTACATTTATTACTTCAGCCTATAACAGTAAGAGTTGATACTCATTAGAGATCTTCTGTTCTTCACAAAAATGACTTTATTATTATCTAACAACTCGTACCCTCAGCGTCATCTGGGAACTTACGAGAGATGCTGATTTTCTGACCCCAGCCTAGAACTACTGAAGGTGGAATTAGAAGTGTGTGTGTTTCAACTGTCCCTACAATGGAATCTGAGAAACACTTAAGTTTAAGAATCATTGGGTTAAGTGATTATTTATTTACTTCTTGAAGGAGCTTATGTTCCTGATGGGGTTGTTTTTGTTGTTGAGATACTAAGTCCTACTCTTAGTGTCTTACTCTTTTGGGACCACATGGATTGCAGCTTGCCAGGCTCTTATGGGCATGGGATTTCCCAGGCAAGGAAACTGGCATGGGCTGCCGTTTCCTTCTCCAGGGCATCTTCCCAAAACAGGGGTTAAATCCATGTCTCTTGTGTCTCCTGCATTGGCAGGCAAATTCTTTACCAGCGCCACCTGGGAAGCCCTTCCAGATGAGGAGAAACAAGTAAATGAGCATCTAGCCCAGAACGGAAGTCCCAGCATCACTTCTGCAGGAAGATAACATTAAAGAAAGAAAAAAGAAAAAGAAAATCTTTGTCATCCACTGTTAGTAGAATATTTTGATGCTAATTTAAGTGAGAAAAATAATAATTATCATTTATTCTCATCCTTTCCAATGCCTAGCACCCAGGGATTGCTGTGGTTAATTTCCAAAATATTTTTTAGTTTATAGATATGAGGTCTCAAAAGAGTTAAGCAATGGTCTCTGTGTTCCTCTGACATACTCCTATCAATATGTGTGAGTTTTTCATTTTTTTGTGTGTGTTCTTTTAGCACTTTCTTATTTGCTCAAGCTGCAAATGCTCCAGGGTCATCTTGGGCATGTTATGGTCCAGTCCTAGGACTAGCTTTTTCCTCAAGAAGCCCAGTTTCCTTTTACTGAAAAACAGTATTAGAAACTTAAATCTGAATGCTTGGTGTGTATGTTGCTAATAGATACAAACTTTCAGTTATAAAATGAATAAGCCCAGAGGTGTAATGTACAGCATGGTGGCTATAGTTAGAAATACTTTATTATATTTTTAAAAGTTGTTAAGAAATTAGATCTAAAAGTTATCACAGGAAAAACAATTAAAATTAAAATTTAGAAAATTTTGTGTGGTGATAAATGTCATTTAGAGGTATCATGATGGTCATTTCAAAATATATAAAAATATGGATCATTATGTTGTATACCTGAAACTAATATAATGCTATACATCAATTACACATCAATTTGGAAAAATAAAGAAAAAAAAAAGAAGGCCTTTCTTCAGCTTGAAGTCATTTCTATTGCACTTTGAATTGCTCCTGATATTTCAGAGATTGTTCCAGGTTCTCTCTGAACAAACAAGTGTCTTCATGGCATTGATGTTGAACTTCTCACACCATTAGTTGGTCAACCAGAAACACTGGCTCTGTTAGAAAAGATCCTGTACAATCAAAAAATTAAATACCTCATTCTAAGCCTTGTACTTCTTCCACTTAATATTTTGGTGAATTTCCCTCTGTATATTTCCCATTATAGAACTTCCTTTTGTTCTATTTTTTTCTTAGAACTGCATTTTTTTTTCTTATAACAGCATTGTACAAATTTAAGGTATACAGCATAAAGATTTGACTTATATAGCTCATGAAATCATCATCACAATAAATTTAGTGAGCATCCATCATCTCAGATAGATACAAAATAAAAACAACAGAAGAAAATACCTTTTAATTGTAATGAGAACTCTCAGGATTTACTCTCAACAGCTTTCATATACTATATAGCATACAGTAGTTTTCATCAAATTAATCATATTATACATTATATCCTTAATACTTACTTATATATAGTGAAAACTATGGTTTTTCCAGTAGTCATGTGTGGATTTGAGAGTTTGACTATAAAGAAGACTGAGTACTGAAGAGCTGATACCTTCGAATCGCAGTGCTATAAAAAGACTCTTGAGAGTCCCTTAGACTATAAGGAGATCAGACTAGTCAATCCTAAAGGAAATCAACCCTAAATATTCTTTGGAAGTACCGATGCTGAAGTTGAAGCTCTGTCACGGTTTTTGTAGACTGGGACCTGGGGACTAGAGTAGACGAGAAGAAGGACACAGAGGATCCAAATCTCAAGTGAAACAAGGGTGCTTTATTTCCAGAAACGTACATTTATATATCTTCATACAAGGCAGCTTTAGACAGTAAAAAATTTGAGCAAAAACAAAGCCAAGCAAATAACAATCTTTAAAGGTCCAGAAAGCACTCCATATCCTGAGTAAGAGGGGCATATATAAAGAGATTACATTTAAGTAAAAGGTCTCTAAAGGGAGTCACTGCAAGGAATTCAAGCAGGCGCCCCTTCCCATGATCTCAGTCCTGAGAACTACGTGCAGCTCTGCTCGCTCCTGTTTTCCAGGAGCTGATAAGGAATAGAGAGTCCTTGAAAAACAGCACACAAAAGAAGAACATATTGGATCCCTTAAAGCTGAACATCCCCTGACATAGCTCCAATACTCTGGCTACCTGATGTGAAGAGCTGACTGATTGGAAAAGACCTTGAGGCTGGGAAAGATTGAAGGCAAAAGAAGAAGAGGGCAACAGAGGATGAGTTGGTTAGCATCATTGACTCAGTGGACATGAATTTGAGCAAACTGTAAGATAGTGTAGAAAAGAGGAACCTGGCATGCTGTAGTCCATGGGGCTGCAAAGAGTGGGACAGGGCTTAGCTACCGAATAGCAACAACAATGCATTTATCTTACAACTAGAAGTCTGTAACTTTTGGCCACCTCTGTCACCATACACAGTTATTACATTATTATTGACTCTATTCCCATCTGTATATTTTCATTTATGTGGTTCATTTACTTTGTAACTGAAAATTTGAGAATCCGCTTTTTATCCATCCCAAGCTACAGGAACGGTTTCAAAATCTGAGCTACTTCCTCTTAAATCTGCAAGCCTCTTTGTTCTCTGTCACCATTCCGAAAGCAGGCTAGTGAAGGGCTAGTGCTGCAGACCGATGTCTGATGTAAAAGAGCCACCAAAGGTTAACACTAAAAAAGAATCCAGTTATACTTATCCACAAAGGTCATGGCATGGTCCTTGCCTCAGATCCAACCTAAATTCACAGTTTGGCCTTGCACCCAATGATTTAGATTTTTGAGATGGCACATGTTCTATATTTATTATGAAAAACTCTCTGGCTGCCAAAATCTGGATTTTGCATCCTAACATATGAGAAAATGATCCATCTGGATCTCCACTTGGCATGTTGAGAGGCAATGACTTTTGACTACCCCTTGGCAACTAGCACCCCAGCTGGCAAGTCTAAACCTCTCTGGCTCTTCAATAAAGACACAGGCTGCCCTGAGCTACCATAACCTCATATTTTGTAATTACTTATTTTACAGATGATTGCTTCTCTGGAACCTCTGACTAGTTGAGATCACCTCTTTTTTTTTTTGCCTCTGAACCTTGGATAGAGCAAAATGTATGGAAAAGATATAAGCATTTAATTTCACAGTTGATATTCAAAAACATTTTGAGGTATACACTATTATCATTACTCATCAAGTGAAAAAGAGATTTAAATAGATTGAGTCACTACTTGCCACCAGATGCAAGGAGCTGACTCATTGGAAAAGGCCCTGATGCTAGGCAAGATTGAGGGTAGGAGGAGAAGGGGGCAACAGAGGATGAGACAATTAGATGGCATCACTGACTCAATGGACATAACTTTGAGCAAATTCTGGGAGATAGTGAAAGACAGGGGAAGCCTGGCATGCTGCAGTTCATGGGGTCACAAAGAGTTGGACACAAATGAGTGACTCAACAACAGCTTGCCGAAAATTAGAGCTACGAAATGGGGACATTTGAACCTTGATGAAGCTTTTGTTTCTCAAAAGTATCATTTCCAGATATGGAAATATAAATGCCCTGCAGATGCAAAATAATCTCCAAATTCAGATATTATTAGATTAAAATATTGTTAAATTCCTTTTGAAACCTTAAAATTTGATTTGAAAGAGGCTCAATATATTATGATTCTCAACCTTTTATTTGGGAAGATGAACAATAGAGGTCCAGAGAGGTTGAACAATGCAGCCCACTGAGTTTGTAGCAGAAGCAATATTAAAATACTTGTTCTGTTTCCTTTCTAAGCCTTCTTACTTTATCTTTTCCCTCTCTTTCTCTCTCTGCAATATATTGCCCCAAGTTATTCTTTCTTTTTTATTTTTTCTGGATTCTCAGAGAACATGTCTCAAGGTACAGTTAAAATCACACCGAAGCTAAAGTAAATGGGTCACTTCTGGATTGACTCTGTGGGTTTCTTTTTGTCCCTAAGGTCTTCCTTCCCTCACTAGCATCTGTATATGACAAATAACCCCTTTAAAGATTGTTTACCAAACATCTTCATATGTCAGTCCTCAAACATGAAGTCCCAATTCAGATTAAAAAACACTCTAAGTTTTCTAAAAATCCACAATGTTTGTGGAACAGTGATTCTATAGCCTATCTACCCTACTAGTGGCGATTTGTGACAAAGGTATTCAGACCTCATCATGTTATACTAATTTTCTAATAAAACCCAAGCCATTTGATGAGGGACTTTCCAGTGGCACAGTGGTAAGGAAACCACCTGCCAATGCAGGAGACACAGGTTCAATCCCTATGTTGGTAAGATTTCCTGGAGAAGGCAATGGCAACACACTCTAGTATTCTTGCCTGGGAAACCCATGGACAGAGAAGCTTGGTGGGCTACAGCCCATGTGGTCCCAAAGAGTCAGACATGACTGAACATGCACATATGCACACATTTGATGAGAGATGACATTTTGACCACATATTTCAATCTAATCAGTATTGTCATTTGGTTACCAGGTCATATCATCATCCAGAGTCCTGTCTCCTGAACCTACCCCAGGCATACTAAGTACCACTTCTGGAATCCTATTATCCCACCTTCAAAGTACTCCATATCTCTACTCTACCCACAAACAACATATTCCATAGTTTCCCATGTCAGTTGGTTTGATTGCTTCTTTCACTATACTCTTTGGGATCTCCTTACAAGAATACAAATAAATTAACATTTATTCTACATTTTCCTTATATATTCCTTGATCATACTTCTCCCATTTGACATTTCTTCTACATATACATTCTCGTTAGTGATCTTAGTATCCACCATTTCAGTAACAATCAGATCACAAACATTCTCAAGTCCATTTATCCCAATAACAGTTCCTCAAGTTGCTTCCACTCCAGCTAATATTTTACCATCATATTTTTTCAAGAGTATAGCTGATTTGCCTATTTTCATCCTCAGATTATGCAATACCTTGAAATATGAATTGTGTTTCAATTAAGTCTTAGACAGTTTTTCAAACCTATAAGGAAGAAACTCTGTGTGTGTGTACATTCCTGTGTGCATTTGCTCCAAAATGAATAATTATAAGTCTGCTTGTTACTTTGCTTTCATGATTTGCTCTTATTTTGAAACTTCCATTAAATTTTTTTAGTCAATGTTAATTATTGATTTTATTCATCCATATGTTTTGATTCTAATAATTGAAAAGTTTTAATATGGCCATTCATTCTTAAATATATTTTGTTTGCACATTACTGTTCTCTTTTTTCTCTTCTGATACTGAAGTTCTGGATTAACTACGTGTGGATAGTGAACCCCTTGTTTTACATGATGTGGTCTGAGAGCACTATGAGAGACAAGTCCCAGAATGCTGAAAGCTCCCACACTGCATACTGTCCATTGACAAAGACAGTTTTCTTACAGAAACAAAAAAATCTTCTCATAATGCTAATGACAAATCATGAAGTCTGATGCCATCATTTTATCCCAGAGAAGACAGAAATTTCCAAAGGTCTTACTCCTAGTGGATATTCTAGCTGACTCAGGCAGTATTGCTACAATAAAACAAGAATGAGTTTTCTGAAATTGAGTATTACAACAATTTTAAAGTATTTCACTGTGTTTCATCTAATACTTTTCTTCCATATAAAGATAATGTTGATATTTTTTTGTGTCAAAGGGAAAGCAGTTAATATATGTGTTTATTCTTTGTGTGTGTATATTCAGTCACTTAGTCTTGTCTGACTCTTGTCAACTCTAAGGACTATAGCCTACTAGGCTCCTCAGTCCATGGGGTTCTCCAGGCAAGAATAGTGGAGTGGATCACCATTTCCTCCCTCAGGGAATCTTCCCCACCCAGTGACTAAACACAAGTCTGCTGTGTTTCCTGCATTGGCAGGCATACTTTTTACTACTGATCCACCTGGGAAGCCCATGTGTTTACTCTTTGCACCACTTTTAATTGTAGATGCAAAGATACAGGAAACAGAAGGGGAGGATTGTGGAAGGAAACACATACTTTGCAAATAGACTTTGATTAGCCTACAATGAAAACACAGATAAACAAGATCCATTCTCCCAAATCTAAAGGTAATCAACCCTGAATATTCATAGGAAGGACTCATGTGGAAGCAGAAACTCCAATATTTTGACAACCTGATGGAAAGAACTGACTCATTGGGAAAGAGCCTGATGCTGGGAAAGATTGAAGGCAGGAAGAGAAGGGGATAACAGAGGATGAGATAGTTGGATGGAATCACTGACTCAATGGACATGAGTTTGAACAAACTCCATGAGACAGTGAAGGACAGCCTGATGTGCTGCAGTCCATGGGAACTCAAAGAGTTGGGCACAACTTGGAGATAACAACCTACTTCAGTTGAAGTTGAATCAAAACCATAAAATAAAAGATAGTTGAAGAGAAATGAGCAGTGATACAAAGATTACTTAGCTAAGAAAAGCAGTAAGATGAATATAGCATTTACCTGACTGTTCCTGCCATTACAGTACAGAAAATAATGAGTCAATTTCACAGTGTACATTATTTGCAATAAGAGATATAATAACTCGGTGTTAAAAGCACTTCATTTAATGGCACTATACTTTCGGTGAAATTAGTCACCATAACATTGGTCAAAAGAAGGAGGAAACAGACAGAACAGGCTCCATTTGAAAGCAGGACTCCATATTGAGCTATATGCCCAGTATCTATGGAAAGGACATACCAACTGGAAAACCAGACCCCCTGTATGGAAAAGCCCCAGGGCTTGTACCTAGACTCTCCATAGCCTAAAAGAATACCTTAATTATCTGTATAACCAAATGGAATCATAAGTTATATTATGCTTTTTGGGGTATGACCACAGGCATATTGATAATGGTCCACTGTTAACTATCTAGGCTTAAGGCATATGGATCACTGGTTAACTTTGATTATATATTTCTTTTCCTTTCTTCAGGCTATTATCAGGGGATTTGGGGAGATGGGTTTGGGCACATACACTTAGGGTACATAAGGTTTTCACAAAAACTCGTCGGGGTCCTTGGCTAAGAGGAGACTCTGTCTTGGGCCCACCAGTGTAATAAACTGCACTCCACTATCTGCATTGTTTGGACTATCTGAGTGAGTTTGCTTCCCGGAACACATGGCTACAACAAAAGTAACCAATAAAATTGTCAATGGCAAGTATTGGTCTGAAGGCAATGGCACCCCACTCCAGTACTCTTGCTTGGAAAATCCCATGGACAGAGGAGCCTGGGCTACTGTCTATGTGGTCACACAGAATCAGGCACGACTGCAGCAACTTAGCAGCAGCAGTAAGAGCAACAGCTTTTAGGACTGTGAGAAAATTGAACTCCATCTGTCACTCTGTTCCTAATTTTGTGGAAACATGTCAACTCAGTTGTGGCTATCAATTAGAGACTTTCTGTTGGATAATAATTGTAATGCTCTATGGATAATTTTCCTTGAAAATAGTGGCTGAACTTGAATTTGGGTAGAAGAAACTTGAGTGTGGTCGCTTCAGTCATGTCTAACTCTTTGTGAGCCAATGGACTGTAGCAACTAGGTTTCTCTGCCCATGGGATTCTCTATTCAAGAATACTGGAGTGGGTTGCTGTGCCCTTCTCCAGGGAATCTTCCCAACCCAGGGACTGAACCCACATCTATTATTTTTACCGGCATTGGCTGATGAGTTCTTTACCACTAGCGACATCTGGGAAACCAAGAAGAACCTTAGAAAGTCAAGAGATCGGACCTCTTTTTTTTTTTTTTTTTAATCTATATCTAAAGATTTTACATTGTTCCTGCAAACACAGTATTGACTAGTAAGCAGGAAATGGATTTGATTTATTTTTCTTTGATGAAGTGGCTCATTGTTTTTGCATATGCTGTGAATACAAAACTCAATGTTACAAATAATTCTTTTAGAAAGGAGTATCCTTTACAAACCAGGAGATGCTATAATTAAAATAGTATTGGCAATAGTGTCTTGCTTTTACAGATTTCTGTATAGGAATATTTTCGATCAAGTAATATTTCTACAAGGACTTCCCAGGTGGTGCAGTGGTAAAGAATCTGCTTGCCACTGCAGGAAACAAAAGACATGGGTTGGATTGCTGGGTAAGGAAGATACCCTCGAGTAGGAAATGGCAACCTGTTCCAGTATGATTGCCTGGAAAATTCCCAGGAAAGAGGAGCTTGGAGGGCTACAGTCCACAAAGTTGCAAAGTGTCAGGCACGACTGAGTGACTGAGCACCCCTACACACGCACACACACAAACAAAATGTTTTTATGACTTCGTTTTAACAGTCATTAAAGTAAATTCTGTTGAGATTAGATAATATAGTATATCTTCTAGTTATTTTCAAATCTAAAATTTTTTGTTTACAGTTCTGTTCATATATATATATATATATATTTGATTTCTTAGACTAGTAAGCACAACCTTGATATATTATAGCATTTGGTTTTGCTATGGGAGCATAGAAAAATCCTCGCTTGAGATCAGACACTGTTTCATTAAAAAAAAGTCAGTCCCTCGTAGCAATGTGGCATATTAAAGATGATAACAATAAAGCATCACTGACCTAAGAAATCAGTCAGTTCAGTTGCTCAGTCATGTCCAACTCTTCGACCCCATGAACTGCAGCAGGCCAGGCCTCCTTGTCCATCACCAACTCCTGGAGTTTATTCAAACTCATGTCCATTGAGTCAGTGATGCCATCCAATTATCTCGCCCTCTGTCGTCCCCTTCTCCTCCCGCCTTCAATCTTTCCCAGCATCAGGATTTTTATTTTTTATTTTTCAAATGAGTCTGTTCTTTGCATCAGGTGGCCAAAGTATTGGAGTTTCAGCTTTAGCATCAGTCCTTCCAATGAATACCCAGGACTGATTTCCTTTAGGATTGACTGGTTGGATCTCCTCACAGTCCAAGGGACTCTCAGGAGTATTTTTCAACACCACAGTTCAAAAACATCAATTATTTGGCATTCAGCTTTCTTTATAGTCCATCTCTTATACATACATGACTACTGGAAAAACCAGTAGCTTTGACTAGTCAGACTTTTTCTTGGCTAAGTAATGTCTCTGCTTTTTAATATGCTGTCTAGGTTGTCATAGCTTTTCTTCCAAGGAGCAAACATCTTTTAATTTCATGGCTGCAGTCAATATCTGCAGTGATTTTGGAGCCCCAAAAAATAAAGTCTGTCACTGTTTTCCCATTGATTTTCCATGAAAAGATGGGACCAGATGCCATGATCTTAGTTTTCTGAATGTTGAACTTTAAGCCAACATTTTCACTTTCCTCTTTCACTTTCATCAGACACTTTTTAGTTATTCTTTTCTTTCTGCCATAAGAGTGGTATCATCTGCATTATCTGAGGTTATTAATAGTTCTCCTGGCAATCTTGATTCCAGCTTGTGCTTCATCCAGCCCAGCATTTCTCATGATGTACTCTGCTTATATGTTAAATCAGCAGGGTGAAAATATACAGCCTTGACATACTCCTTTCCTGATTTGGAACCAGTCTACTGTCCCATGTCCAGTTATAACTGTTGCTTCCTGACCTGCATACAGATTTCTCAAGAGGCAGGTCAGGTGGACTGGTATTCCCAACTCTTTAAGACTTTCCACAGTTTGTTGTGATCCACACAGTCAAAGGCTTTGACATAGTCAATAAAGCAGAAGTAGATATTTTTCTGGAACTCTTTCGATTTTTTTGATGGTCCAACAGATGTTGGCAATGTGATCTCTGGTACCTCTGTCTTTTCTAAACCCAGCTTGGACATCTGAAAGTTAGTTCCCTCATATTATTATCTTTTTTGTGTTGGGAAAAATTATTTCAGTACAAACATATAATTAATTATTTAAATATTTAAAAGATGTTTTATTTTACTTTAAACATAGGATAATGATTAGCAAATTAAGGTGATCATTAAAAGAATAATTATAATTTATTAAATTTTGAATGACTTATAAATGTTCATTATTTAAACTTAAGTGAAAAAAAAAAGAGCACAAAATAACATTTCAACAATTGCTAGCTCTAGGAATAGACAGGTCCCTTCTTTTCTTCATCCTTTTTTTTTCTGTTTTTTAGTTCTATGATGATTTTATGGTTTACTATGTTAAAGAAAATGACATTGTGTTTACTATATTAAAAAACATAAATGTTATTTTTAAAATGTGCTGTATATTACCAAATAAAATGAAGCTCTACACATTGTTCACTTTGCCACATCAGCCAGTCAGTATCCATCTGTGCAATCACAGGTTTTCTGTACTTTACCTGGGGAGGCGAATGGGAGCAGCTGTTGATAATTTGTACAAAGACATGCTTTGGACTAAAGGAGGTTTTGTGCATAAGTGAGTTCTTTAAATTAACATGCCATTTTTCAAACAAAGTATATAAAAATGTTTCCAGAATTTAGGAAGCCATTTTCATACATGACTATCTAATTTGCTTTGGGGGGCTGAAATTCACTGGATAAATGTCAATGGGAAATTCCACATGTATGTTTTAATATACAATATTAGTTTTCCTCTTTCTTATTTACTTCGCTCTGTATGACAGACTTTAGGTCCATCCACATCTTTACAGATGGGGATGGGGTGAGAGGAAGGTTCAAGAGAGGATATATGGATAGCTGATTCATGTCGTTGTACAGCAGAAACTAACAAAACATTGTAAAGTAATTATGTGCTGTGCTTAGTTGCTCAGTCATGTCCAACTCTTGTGACTCCATGGACTGTAGCCCTCCAGGCCTCTCTGTCCATGGGGATTCTCCAGGGAAGAATACTGGAGTGGATTGCTGTGCCCTTCTCTAGGTGATCTTCCCAACTCAGGGATGGAACCCAGATCTCCCACATTGCAGGTGATTCTTTATCATTTGAGCCACCAAGTAAAGCAATTATACTCCAATTAAAAACATAAAATGTTGCTGAGAGATAAATGAAGGACTAACCAGATGAAGAAGAGACTGAGGGACAATTGGATGAAATGGAAAAGATATGTCTCCTAAAATTATGACATTCTAATAAGCTTAGAAGGTAGTTTTAGTTAATAAATGCTGTTTTAGGCACAGGATAAATTACACTTGGGAATATTTGGCAAAAGGGATGCTCCTGGATTTAAGGAACCTGCACTACAGTGTTTACCTTGTTAGTTCAGGTTGGCTTAATTACCAGTAAAAAATATATTTATGTAATAATACATTAAAATATGTATGTTTTCAGATAACATTTGGAAATACTAAAAGTATCGTCCTTTAAATGTAAAGGAGTATATATCTGATCTCTGTTGAGCAATTGTTCAAAGGCATTTTCTAGAAGGAGTACTGAGGATGGAAAGCAATTGCCCACAAGCTTATTTCCAATTTGTCTAGTTCACCCATCTTTCTTTTCAGAATTTTCACTTATAGGCATCACGAAAAATGTAAGGTAGTATTCCATAGTGTATTATACTTTTTGCTTGCTAATGCACAATCTCTATAGAAGGTGTAAATAAAAATTTATTAAAAGTGCTTTACTTACCATCTGGAAGTCCAATATCAAACTTCAATGAATAGCCTTCCACACTTATAGATTCTAATATCCTGGCTTTTTATGATAATATTCTAAGGGCAAACCTAGTTCATAGTTTCCTTTTTTGTTTCCTTTTACTACATTAACCTATTGCAGTTTTGGTTTCAATTACCTTGTAATGCATATAAAAATAAATTACAGAGAGAAAGTATTACAGAGAGGTTTAACAAGTTAATGGTAAATTAAGTGCACTCTCTTCTTCATTATGCAAATTTGCAAGACTGTGAAACATTTAGCACTCTCTCCTGGATAGCACTCAACATTTTATATGCAGATAAGTCAACAGCTCTAGTGAACTTTTGCCTCACTTGTGCATTAATACAAGAAATAACTGTTGATTTTTTTTTCACTTACTTTACCAACCTAAAGGTAGGGTAAAAGCAAATTCACTATTCTATAAGAACAACTATTTCTTGTCATGTCATGCAGAATTAGTCCTTTTAAAAAAGATCATATACTTGGTGGTGAGCAAGAAATTGTTAATTTTGATTAAAATTCAAATTTTAAATGCATTAATTATTGTTCCCATTAAAGGACTGTAAGGTCATTGAGCAAACAGATGAGGATAGTTTTCTTACCATAATTAACGAACACAATTTTCTTATCTTGCAATGGATCCTACTTATCTTTTGAAATTCTGGCTATGTCAAACAGAATTAATCAGTTTCCATTTATTAAAGTTGAATTGAGAAAAGTGGGTTAAAGGGCAAATTTGCAATTAGAAGATGAATTAAGTTCTGCAGATCTAATGCACAGCATTGTCATTACAGTCAACAATATTGTATTATATGCTTCAAAGTTGCTGAGACTAGATCTTACATGTTCTCATCATGAAAAAGAAATGATTGCTATGTAACCTAACAAAGGTATTAGTTAACACTATAGTGGTAATCATATTGCAACATATATATTTATCAAATCAACACACTGAATACATTAAACTTTCATAATATTATATGCCAATGATATCAATTCAAAAATAATAGAAACGAAATTATCTAAGAAAGTTGAAATTATCTAAAGATTTAAGATCTTTAAACTAAATCTTATTCTAAACCTATTCTTTCCTTAAATTGGTTTATAAGTTTCAGTGTGAATTATCTCATTACTTTATCAGTTTGAAAATTTTTCATTAATTGCCTTAAAGCAATTAATCTTAAATTTCCTACATGTTTTCAATAATTTCTTAGACTTTAAACTCAAAATTTTTCTAAGGAAATTTAAATGAGTTACAATAATAAAAATTAGCGTATTCAGATGAAAAAAGTAGAATAGAAGGAGCATTTTCCATGGATACATTAAAAGAAAATATAAAGGAAGGAAGGAAGAAGGAAGACATTTCAATATTACCTTGAGTTTTTAGGTAGAGATGCACATGGATAGATGCATGTAAATGTAAATAAACATAAGTATAGACATAGATTCAGATGCAATTCCTCCCAATAGCTCAATAATTCTAGGTACAGAACAGAAATTTTTATCATATTGTGCAACTGAACTCCTATTCTTTTACAAATATGGCTTTGCCTTCATCTCTCTCAGTCAGATTGCCCTAAATCATCACTCAGTACAGCCCTATTTTTAAGAAATATTTACCCCAGTACCACCATCCTTGCTCTTTGTAGATTTTTATATATATCAGGTTAATGAAAGTTGTACCTTCATATACTATTTTGAATTTTTATTATCTAAAAACATGATAACTCATTCTAATTGATAAAATGAGAGAAACAGAGGATAGGCATAAGTAGACAGATGTTTCAAAACTGAAAATTTCTGTGTCTAAAATACTTCAGAGATAATGTGGTTCTCCAACGTTAAAGATCAACAGTATATTTTGTAAAATAATGACCAAAATTTATTATTAACTGATTTGCTGATGATTGGTTTGCTCACTAGCTTATGTCTACTCTGCACTGTCAAACAGATCCTTGCTTCATGGTTACAAGATGGATGCTCCCCAATTTCTGTGCAAGAACATAAGCAAGAATCTTATTTTCTGGTAGCTTCCACATATGACGTGTAATCAATGCTTAGGTCATTTATGTGTTCAGCCCATATCCAAAGTGACTTTGGCTTGAATTTTCATTGGCAATGCCCTGGAGATTGGGATGGAGCTCCATCCAGGCTATAGGGACTGACAGTGGATTGTGTGTGTGCCATGCTAAGTCTCTTGAGTCGTGTCCAACTCTTTGCAACCCTATGGACTGTCGCCTGCCAGGTTCCTCTGTCCATAGGATTTTACAAGCAAGAGTACTGGAGTGGGTCACCATGCCCTTCTCCAGGGGATCTTCCTGACCCAGGGACTGAACCCATGTCTCATGTGTCAGGAGGGTGGGTATCTAATCCCTGAATCAGTTTCTGAATCATTGCTCTATGTAGGGTAAATAACATCTTTGGGTAATCAAAATGAAATACAGCCACGTCGTCTTATACTTTTTAAACGGACTTTTAAGGGAAAAGTTAAGTATTCAATCTAAAGAGAACAAATATTTTAAATAAACTTACGTCGGACACGACTTCACTTTCACTTTTCACTTTCATGCATTGGAGAAGGAAATGGCAACCACTCCAGTGTTCTTGCCTGGAGAATCAAAGGGATGGGGGAGCCTGGTGGGCTGCCGTCTATGGGGTTGCACAGAGTTGGACACGACTGAAGCGACATAGCGGCAGCTGCAGCAGCACTCTAATATTTTCATTTCACTGAACCATGGGATATTTCATTTCAGTTTGCAATAGCTTTCAAAATAAACTTTAAAAGGAGATTTTAGTTTAATATAAATAAAATATTTAATCATATTTTATTATTTGTACCTGCATAAACAACTTATTAGATGCCATGGAATTATAGCAAATTTTGATGCTTCCTTTTTCAGAATCTCTATATAAAATACATGGATGTCAGCATTCTGTTTTTAAGTATGGTGAATGAAAATAGAAAAATAAAATCAGTTTTTCACAGATGCTTGTTTGGGCATCAAAACTCAACCTGGGATTGAATTTAGGCACATACAAAGACACACCTGCATTTTTTCCATTATAGTACAAGAGTCACTTGTGTGGGTTGGAAATTGGCAAGCCTGAATGCCTAGGCATGGCTACAGTTAAGTGCATCAAGCTCTTTAACTACCTGGCTTCTTGGATGCTGAGCGCAATGGCTTCAGCTTAAGCCAATTTCTAATTCAGATATTCATATGTTTTTATGTGATGCTTCTCAGACAGAAAACTAATCAATCCTTTGTCCTTTCTTTACTGAACTACTTTTCCCCCATTTACATACCTGAATTAAATAATATGTAGAGAGAACTGCTGCTTGCTTATACCTTGTGGGTGTGGTGATATATGGCTATTATCTTGAGTGTTGTATTCTTTGTAGAATGCAAAGGATAATTTAATCTTTCTCAGTAGCACAGATCCAACTTGCCCAAGGACACAAATCAGAAAGTATAGGATGAAATGAGATCAATTAGGAGCACTCATGGCAGGATATGCCTGCAAGTCTCTGTGTTCACTCCACTGCTTTATTTTGATGCTCTTTTATGAGCTTTGAAAAATAAGAAAAAAAATTAGCTGGTTGACAAGAAACTGAACATCATTCGCTTCTATACTTTATGAAATAAACTTGACCTTTTTCAGATTTTAAAAAAATAAAATAGATCGTAATAAGCTCAAATAAGGGAGATGAATAATTAAAAATAAACCCAACACCTGACATGACGTTCTGATAGAGGGTATGGGTATGGCCAAATATGATTGTTCAGAGTATAGAGATAAAGGGATGAAAGATTCCTGTGGTCCACCAACCTGCTTCCCTCCTTTTGTCCATCTCTCATTCCTTCCTTTCCTTCATTTCTTCTTTTTTTAAAAAAAAAAAAAAGATTTTTAATGGAAACCAATTTTAGAGTCATTATTTAATTTGTTACCATATTGCTTCTGTTTATGTTTTAATTTGGGGGGCACAAGGCATGTGGGATTTTAGCTCTCTGACCAGGGATTGAATCCTCACTTCCTGCATTGGAAGGCAAAGATTTAAGCACTGGTCTCCCAGGGAAGTCCCTTGTTTTATTTCTTTATCTCTTTATTTTTATTTCTTAAGTGAAGGTAAACAAGTTGAGAGCAGGAGGTTCAGAATATATTTATCCAGTTGAAGTTTTTGAAATTTAGAATGTATAATTTTTGACATATTATAATAGCTCACATGTGCTAGCTCACTTAATTCTCAAAATGACTATATTTGATTTGTTATTATCCCTATTTCTTACAGATAAGAAAAGAGAAGCTCTGAGATTTTGTTTAGGCTAGTGTTTGTTGTTGTTCAGTTCCTAAGTCTTGTTCAACTGTTTGCAACCTCATGGGCTGTAGCATGCCAAGCTTCCCTGTGGTCCACTATCTCCCAGAGTTTGCACAAATTCATGTCCATTGATTCAGTGATGCTACCTATCTAATCCTCTGCGACCCCCTTCTTCTTTTGCCTTCGAACTTTCCCAGCTTCAGGATCTTTTCCAGTGTGTTGGCTCTTCATATCAGTTGGCCAAAGTATTGGAGCTTCAGCTTCAGCATCAGTCCTTCCAATGTATATTCAGGACTGATTTCCTTTCAGTTCAGTTCAGACGCTCAGTCGTGTTCAACTGTTTGCGACCCCATGAAGCGCAGCACGCCAGGACTCCCTGTCCATCAACAACTCCTGGAGTCCATCCAAACTCATGTCCATCGGGTCAGTGATGCCATCCAGCCATCTTATTCTCTGTCGTCCCCTTCTCCTCCTGACCCCAATCCCTCCCAGCATCAGAGTCTTTTCCAATGAGTCAACTCTTCGCATGAGGTGGCCAAAGTACTGGAGTTTCAGCTTTAGCATCATTCCTTCCAAAGAAATCCCAGAGTTGATCTCCTTCAGAATGGACTGGTTGGATCTCCTTGCAGTCCAAGGGACTCTCAAGAGTCTTCTCCAACACCACAATTCAAAAGCATCAATTCTTCGGTGCTCAGCTTTCTACAGTCCAACTCTCACATCCATACATGACCACTGGAAAAACCATAGCCTTGACTAGACGGAACTTTGTTGACAAAGTAATGTCTCTGCTTTTGAATGTGCTCTCTAGGTTGGTCATAACTTTCCTTCCAAGGAATAAGCATCTTTTAATTTCTTGACTTCAGTCACCATCTGCAGTGATTTTGGAGTCCAGAAAAATAAAGTCACTGTTTCCATTATTTCCCCATCTATTTACCATGAAGTGATGGGACCAGATGTCATGATCTTAGTTTTCTGAATGTTGAGGTGTAAGCGAAATTTTTCACTCTCTTCTTTGACTTTCATCAAGAAGCTCTTTAGTTCTTCACTTTCTGCCATAAGGGTGGTGTCATCTGCATATCTGAGGTTATTGATATTTCTCTTAGCAATCTTGATTTCCTTTAGGATTGACTGATTTGATCTTGCAGTCCAAGGGATTCTCAAGAGTCTTCTCCAACACCACAACTCAAAATGGTAGTGTTGTGAGATGCTAAATGCTTGGGGAGAAAAAGAAAGGATAGTTTCTCTTTAACAGGTTAATTTGAATTTACTGCCTTTATTTTTTATTATTCTTCCAGAGCCTTTATCACCTTCCTATTAATCCCCAACTTCTTTTTGATGTAAATTCCACTTACTCTCAAAAAAAAAAAAAAACTGTTGATGATAGAACTGAACCAAATTTTTTAATTTGTGTTTCAGCCTTTCCTACTACTCACTTGCAAATTTCTTCAGAGGTAGAATTTAAAGGGAAGCAATGTTTTCTACAAGAAAAAAAAAAAGAAAAGAAAAGAAATGATGGCTTAATTTGCAAGCTTTTTAACAGTTTCACTTTTTCCTGGTTAGAAGATACAATACCCTCAATTTTGGCAATGATACAGCGATATAACAAATGCATATGTCATGCCTGACTCTTTGTGACCCTATAGAACTTAGCCCTCCAGGCTCCTCTGTCCACGGGATTCTCCTGGTTAGAATACTGGTGAGGTTAAAGTCATTCAGTTGTGTCCACCTCTTTGTGACCCCATGGACTATACAGTCCATGGAATTCTCCAGGCCAGAATACTACAGTGGGTAGCCTTTCCCTTCTCTAGGAGATCTTCCCAACCCAGGGATCAAACCCAGGTCTCCTGCATTGCAGGCAAATTCCTTACCAACTGAGCCACCATTCCCCACCCATTCTTGGGGAAGCCCAAGAATATTGGAGTGGGTTGCAACTTCCTTCTGCATGAGATCATCCTGATCCAGATATTGAAGATGAATCTCTTAAATCTTCTGAACTGGCATGTGGGTTCTTTACCACTTATCACCACCTGGGAAGTCCAAGTAACAAAAATAGTGGAAGAAGGACAATGATTTTCCCATCTTTTACAGTTTCTGAGCATTATTTTAAAATTAAAGTAGATGTGTTAATTGATTTACTCGATATGTAGGTTATTAATCAATTTCTTGTTACATCTAGATATAATGCTTCTACAAAGACCATGATAAAAGCTAATTGGGGAGATATAAGAAACTTCTCCTGATTAAAAGAATATTTTAAACTCAAGATATTTATTTCCATGTTATAAAGTTATATGCCATTAACCTAAATGCATCATTAAATATGCATATTCAATCAAAAAAATTGGATTAGAAGTGTTTCCTGTCTGATAGGGCAAATGACAAAACCATATTTTGGGAAAGAAGAGCATTTGGAACTCAGCACAATTAGTAGGTAAATACTCTCCTAAAGTAAAAGTTCCTGCAAGAGAAAGGGACAGTCATCAGTTTGTTCTCCTCTTTAGCTGCTAACTATCACCTGGACAGTAGTAATGACAAGGAATGTTCCATAGAGCTGCTTTCTGTTTGACAATGTCTCTCTGGACATGTATTTCCCAAACAGAACTCTGATGTTGTGAGACTTCCATATTGTTATTTCAAAATGAAATATTTATTACATATCATTATAACCAGCTTTCACTTCTATAAATGAGACTTGAATATTACATCTGATATAAATATATCTCAGAAACCATTTCTCTCTGTTTTTGATTCCACTGAATCTGCTGAAGAACTTTCAGATTCACCTGAAACATGTCTCAAGACACATGCCCTTTGGTTTATACTTTTGAAATTATATCTCTTTTCTATCTCTTAAATCAAATATGGAGTTTCTTAAAATTAACCAACATTGAACACTCATTATATTCTCACGGAGTTACATCCGTAGTCTTTCATGTTGATTCAAAGTGATTTTTGCAAAACCCTTACACTATTTCAGCTTCTAAATAATATTAAATGGTCAAGGATTTAGTATAATTTCTAATTTATTCTCACATAGAAATCATAAAATTTGTCTTTCTCCTCAAATTTTCAGCTATATTTGCTACTCTACAGATTTTATAGGAGAAACATAAATTTCTATTCTCATCCACAAGAAACTAATAGTTGGAAAACATATATGACATAGTCTCAAGCATTAGGATTTTCTTTTTAGCAAGTGGAAAATAAAGCTGAATGAAGGGCCCCAAAATGACTGTCTCTCTACTAACAAGGTCATGTCAATATATCTAACCTGCTTCATAGTTATGATAAATACATATTTGGTAAGTTGAACTGAAGTTGCAAGTTTTTTATGATGAGATACACATTAATGAATAAATAGTATTTGGAACAGCCAAACTTGGAGATAAATATAAATATTTTTCGAAGGCAACTTTATTTTAGATGAGCCCAATTTATACCCCCTTTTGTACACTCACTGTGAAACAATGACCAGTGTGTTTGTAATTAGATACTGACTCTCAGCTTCCAATGGACCAGTAGTCATGTGTTGATGTGAGAGTTGGACCATAAAGAAAGCTGATCACTGAAGAATCAGTGCTTTTGAACTCTGGTGTTGGAGAAGACTCTTGAGAGTCCCTTGGACAGAGAGGAGATCAAACCAGTCAATCCTAATGAAGTCAGTCCTGAATACTCATTGGAAGGATTGATGCTGAAACTGAAACTCCAATACTTTGGCCACCTAATGCAAAGAGTTGCCTCATTAAAAAAGACCCTCATATTGGGAAAGATTAAAGGCTGGAGGAGAAGGGTACAATAGAGGATGAGACAGCTGGATGGCATCATTGACTCCATGAACATGAGTTTGAGCAAGCTCTGGGAGTTGGTGATGGACTGGGAGATCTGGCGTGCTGTATTCCATGGGGTCACAAAGAGTCAGACATGACTGAGGGACTGAACTGAAATGAACCATGATTCCCAAGCTAGGACTCTGCAAAGTTCATTTCTTTTTCCAGCCAGTCCTTGTGGAGCTTTGTCAGTAGGTAATATAACTAGAGATGGAGTTTCCTGTTGTCTCATTCTCCTGAACAAGAAACAATGCCCCAACTGACCCTATCCTCCTGAGAAGACGGAGTCACAGACTCATGGGAGTCTGTTAAGCATCCCTCAGTCATCTGCATGAGTCAGGTGGTACCCTGTCCTCAAAGATCAGCAATCCACAGCAGAGTTTCTTCAATGAAGCCTTAATTCTGCTATTAAAGCCATTCTACTGATTGACTCATTCTTCTCAACGTAATCTAGGGTAATCTCCTTTGTGTGCTAAATTGCTTCAGAGGTGTAGACTCTTTGAGACCCTATGGACTGTAGCCCACCAGGCTCCTTTATACATGGGATTCTCCAGGCAAGACTACTGGAGTGTTTTGCTGTACCCTCCTCTAGGGAATCTATCTTCCTAACTCAGGGATCGAACTGCATCTCCTGCAGCTACTGCATTGCAGCCAGGTTCTTTACCACTGAGCCACCAGAGAATATTTCCTACATTTTTCTCAGAGAGAGAGACAGAGAGAGAGAAAGATAGCTATACACACACACAGACATGCATGTACATTTATATATATAATACACATATATGCATATTTGTATGTGTAATTATATATAAGTATAAAGCCAGATATCATCATCTATAGAGGAAGAATCAAGAGAATCAAATACATGTTTATATTCTATATCAGGGTTGGCAAACTTGTTCTTACAGGGCATTATAATGAATATTTTAGGCTCTGTGAGACAAGAGGTGAAATCTAGTATGTGGATACTTAAATAAACATTTGAAATTGAACCAATTACAAATGTAAAGATGATTCTTGGGTCATAAGCTATACCAAGGGAGAAGGAAATGGCAACCCACTCAAGTACTCTTGCCTGGAAAATTCCATGGATGGAGGAGCCTTGTAGGCTGCAGCCCACGGGTTTGCAAAGAGACAGACATGTATGAGAGACTTCACTCTCTTCCTTTCTATACTTCCTTTTGGAGAAGGAAACGGCAGCCCACTCCAGTGTTCTTGCCTGGAGAATCCCACGGACACAGGGGCCTGGTGGGCTACAGTCTATGGGGTTGCAAAGAGTTGGACGTGAATAAGCAACTAACACACACACACACACACAATCGATACCAAAATAGGAGGTTTTCTGAGGATAGTTTGTCATGCCTATTTCATGTTTTCAGAAAAATGAACTTGATACCAATGTTCATTGTTTACAAGACCATAATAAACTGGGCAAGCCACGTACATTTTGAAAGCATTTATCATACCTTACTACTCAAACAGATGTTGCTTGAGCTCTCAGATTTTTGCTTTGTTCATTTTAAAATCCTCCAAAACCAAAATTATCAATAAATATTGAGCAGTTAATCAGTCCACCGATTAATGATAAAATAGGCCACATAGTTCTCTTGTCTTTGATCTAGGCATAAGATGATGAAAGTCAGTCAATTGTATACGACTCTTTGCAACCCCATGGACTATAGCCCTCCAAGCTCCTCTGTCCAAGGGATTTCCCAGGAGTGGGTTGCCATTTCCTATTCCAGGGGATTCTCTTGACCCAGGGATGGAACCTGGGTTTCCTACTTTGCAGGCGGATTCTTTACCATGTGCATTAGTTTAGTTTTTCTCTTTTTGCAAAGGGGCCGCTACCTTACATATCATCACTACTTTCTAGTACAAACAATATATCTATGCATCCCCAATCTCATATATTTGAAGTTTCACATTCTTAAAAATACAAAAGAAAAGGCATTTCATATGTTAAAGTTTTAACTCAAAATTATTTCCTGAGGAAAGTGTACACTTTTCTAAGATATGAACAAAAAGGAGTCTAACTATGCTGAATTCACAGATTTTGCCCTTTTAGTTATCTTTGATTAATATAAGTATTATTAGTTTATTAAAATTTAAATCTAAGGTCATATCACATTACCTGAGATTATAATTTGAAAAATGTGTCCCTTGGCAATGCATTTATAAATATATGGGCTACAAAGTCTTTGAAATAAATATTATGTTATGAAATAATACTTTTGAAGCACAGATGTATTTAATAATATTATTATTATTATCTTTCTATGTTATTAGAAAGAAAAATAAGAGTAGTCTACATCATTGTTTTGAAATAACATAATATGATATCATTGTAATACCAAGTTTATAACTTGAAAAATTAACTTGGACTCTAAGGAAGTACTTTCCAGAAATTTTTAAAATAAAATTTGGTTACTATACCTCCATCTTTTCAGAAAACACCTAACCCAACTGTCCCAAATTAATCTACTATCTCTGTAGTTTTATACACTGTCTTCAAGAACAAAACCAAACCTTCATATGATTTCTGGAAAAACAGGAAAGAATTTATCATAGTTCAGTTTGAATTATTATACTAGCATCTCTCCCCTCCATACAATATTTGAGCTATTTTTGAGAAACTGAATCTCTCAGCAGTAGGCACAGGATGTTTACTGATGACACACAATGTAAGCCATGAAGTCTTATATAATAAGGAAAGGCCTTGGAGATAAAACCCTCACAAAGCTTCACATTATTTCAGCAGGCTTATGTGTCACTGCAGAGAGAAAAGCATGAACAAAAGATAATTCTTTAACAGCAGTCTAAGTCAGTTACTACAGCGTCACATAGAACTTCCTTTGGTGTCCTGTTTTGATGCTGTTACCCACAGGGATTTCCAAGAAAGGGGAAAGAAAATTATTTTGAGAAAAAGAATTTTTCTTTTGAAAGTTTTCCATTCTTTGGCAAATTCCATGAGGAAAGGAGGGAGAGTAGCTGTTGGAGCAGCCTTATTGTGTCACTATACCTTGACCTTTGTCTATGCACATCTGTTCTTTCTTTTCTCTTTTTCATTCTCTGAAGCTTAGTAAGAGCTAGTGATTCTTAAAAACGAGAGCTAGATTCTTACCAGCTCAACAGAAAGAAAAAAAGAGAAAAAAAGTCTTCAACTAAAAGACTTATATTCTGCAAGAATAATGGCAATAAAAAATTCCTGAAGTTAAAGAACTTGCATTGTATAATTAACAAAATATATTTAAAAAATAAATGATATGGTATGTTAAAGGGATGATGATGATGAGAGATAGAGAGGCTGACAGAGATTGTCAAGGGGAGATTGAAATTTAAAGCATAGTGGGCCTGATTGAGTAGCAACATTTAAGCAAGGAATTAAGGTTCAAGAACATTCCAAGAAATGGGAGCTGCCAGTGAAAAGATTCTGAGAATTCCATATATATGAGTTAGTATACTGTTTGATGTATGGTAAAACCAATAAAATAATGTAAAGTAATTAACCTTCAGTTAAAATAAATAAATTTATTTAAAAAAAAAGAAAAGATTCTGAAAAATAAACATGAATGTTCCAGGTCCCATAGGGTAGTCATGTGGGCCAAAAGTCATTGAATAAGGAAATGGGTATTAGCCTGTGAGGTCAGCAGTGGGACAAAGTCCTGTCCTTTAGGACTTTTGATTTGAAAGTTTTCCCATTAGAAAAACAAAATTTAGAATAAGGTATGTAAAGTACTCTAGGTAAATAGCCAAACCCACTATTCCATATCTATCTGCAACTGAAAGGAAATTTTCTATGGGCTTCTCACATTTCTGTACATTTTTCAGGAAGAAGCACAACTGCCCTTTTTAGATAAATATATTTGTAGAGAGAACAACTTCTCTCTACATATATATATATGTAATAAAAACAAAATCACTATATATCATCAGTATGTGCATGCTACAACTTAATGTAAGTAATAGATTGCATTACTTCTATTACAAATAGAAGACATAAATGGAAGGTGAGATAAGCACTAAGCACTTAAAAAATAAAAATTAGATGAAAAACAGTGTAAAAAGAAACAAGGTCAAAGACAGAAATAATTGTGTTAATGATGGAAACTGTCATCATTACTCTGTGTTAGTTTGACTAGGCTAATGGATGTCCAGATAATTTGTAAAATATTATATCTGGGTATTTCTGTGAGGGTGATTTCAGAAGAAATTGGCATTTAAATCAGTAGACTGAACAAAGATTACTCTCAGTAAAGTTGTAATGTGCTGTGCTTAGTCACTCAGTTGTGTTCTACTCTTTGTGGCCCATGGACTGTAGCACTCCCGTCTCCTCGGTCCATGGGATTTTCCAGGCGAGAATATGGAATGGGTTGTCATTCACTTCTCCAGGGGCTCTTGCCTACCCAGGAATTGAACCAGAGAATGCCACAGGCAGATTCTTTACCGTCTAAGCCACCAGCTACAATTGCACTCATCTCACACGCTAGTAAAGTAATGCTCAAAATTCTCCAACCAAGGTTTCAGCAGTACATGAAATGAGAACTTCCAGATGTTTAAGCTGGATTTAGAAAAGGCAGAGGAACCAGAGATCAAATTGCCAACATCCGTTGGATCATCAAAAAAGCAAGAGAGTTGCAGAAAAACATCTACTTATGCTTTATTGACTACACAAAGCCTTTGACTGTGTGCATCACAGCAAACTGTAGAAAATTCTTCAAGAGATGGGAATACCAGACCACCTCACCTACCTTCTGAGAAATCTGAATACAGATCAAGAAGCAACAGTTAGAACCAGATATAGAAAAATGCACTGGTTCCAAATTGGGGAAGGAGTACGTCAAGGCTGTATATTGTCACTCTGCTTATTTAACTTGTATGCAGAGTACATCATGTGAAATGTCAGGCTGGATGAAGCACAAGCTATTGTCATTCTGCTTATTTAACTTGTATGCAGAGTACATCATGTGAAATGTCAGGCTGGATGAAGCACAAGCTGAAATCAAGATTGCCAGGAGAAATATCAATAATCTCAGATATACAGATGACACCATCCTTATGGCAGAAAGTGAAGAAGAATTAGAGTCTGTTGATGAAAGTGAAAGAGGAGAGTGAAAAACTGGCTTGAAACTCAGTCTTCAAAAAATGAAGATCATGGAATCAGGTCCCATCAGTTCATGGCAAATAGATGGGGAAATAATGGAAACAGTGACAGACTTTATTTTTGTGGGCTCCAAAATCACTGCAGATGGTGACTGCAGTCATGAAATTAAAAGACACTTTCTCCTTTCAAGAAAAGCTATGACAAACCTAGCTGCTACTGCTGCTAAGTCGCTTCAGTCGTGTCCGATTCTGTGCGACCCCATAGACGGCACCCCAACAGGCTCCCCTGTCACTGGGATTTTCCAGGCAAGAACACTGGAGTGGGTTGCCATTTCCTTCTCCAAATGCATGAAAGGAAAAAGTGAAAGGGAAGTTGCTCAGTCGTGTCCGACTCTTCGCAACGCCATGGACTGTAGCTACCAGGCTCCTCCATCCATGGGATTTTCCAGGCAAGAGTACTGGAGTGGGTTGCCATTGCCTTCTCCGTGACAAACCTAGACAGCATATTAAAAAGCAGAGACGTTACTTTGCAGACAAAAGCCGGTCTAGTCAAAGCTGTGGTTTTTCCAATAGTCGTGTATGGTTGTGAGAATTGGACTATAAAGAAAGCAAAGCACTGAAGAATTGATCTTTTTTCACTGTGGCATTGGATAAGAATCTTCAGAGTCCCTTGGACTGTAAGGAGATCCAACCTGTCAATCATAAAGGAAATGAGTCCTGAATATTCACTGGGAGGACTGATGCTAAAGCTGAAACTCCAATACTTTGACCACCTCATGTAAAGAATTGACACTTTGGAAAAGACCCTGATGCTAGGAAACATCGAAGGCAGGAGGAGAAGGGGACAACAGAGGACGAGATGGTTGGATGGCATCACCAACTCAATGGACATGAGTTTGAGTAGGCTCCGGGAGTTGGTGATGGACAGGGAAACCCAGCGTGTTGCAGTCCATGGGGTCACAAAGAGTCGGACATGACTGAGCTACTGAATTGGACTGATGCCACCAGGGAAGCATCATCCAATACACTGGGGACCCAAACAGAACAAAAATGGCAGAAGAAATGTGACTTTTTGCTCTCTCTTCTTAAGCTGGGACATCCATCTCTCCTGCCTCGGATTTCAGAGCTTCTGGCTCATGTGTCTTTGCATTCCCAGTCTTATACCATTGGTTCTTTGGACTTGGACTGAATTATACTATAGGCTTCATGATTCACTGCTTGAGCAGAGTAGATCATGGGATTTCTCTACCTCCATAACTATCTGAGCTAATTCCTAGAGCAAATCTCTTCTTATACATACCCCCCTCTCTCTGTCTTTCTCTCTCTCTAGATAGATAGATCACTAGATATCTAGATATTTATCTAGATAGATAAATTAGATAGATAGATAATGTTATTGATTCTGTTTCTCTGGAGAACCTAGACTGAAACAGAAAGTAGCAATTGGATCTTTGATGAGAAAAAAAAAAAAAGTAGTGTAGTTAAATTGTGACAAAGTCATGAAGTACAAGAGGCTAAAATTAATGTGAAAGGAAGTTTTAAAAAAAGAACATGATGAAAATGAAAGACTCCTTTAACTTTCTATGTGAGTGAAGAACATTTATATGCTCTGTTTTCTCCTATCTTCTATCATTGAAAAGAGTATCTGGCACTCAGTTGACACTCAAGAAATATTTATTAAATAAATAAGTAAGTAAATAAAGGGCACAAATGTTTTAAAACTTAAAGACTTAAACAGCAAGACTTAAAGGAGCACTATTTGCTTTTACATTTATTCACTGATTTGAATTTTAGTACTTTTCAAATGTGACACTGAAAATTATATACAATGCTAGGAAGAAAGAAAAACTATAAGCAAGAAGAAGTACATGTTTAAACTGCTAATCTTTTAACTTTGTTTTTCAGTTCCTCATTTTTGACATTCTCTCCTTTTTTTTTTTCCTAATCTCTACAGACACCACAGAAAAGTTCCTGTTCTGATTTTCCTCATAATTTCTCCCAACTCCTTCAAATAAATTGTTGGGATATTGTATTCTGCCTGAGATACTGAAGTAAATCTATTACTTGTTTATTTTTTCTGATACTTAAGTATGTCTTATAATAAGAGTAAGTTTGCATTACTTGTGGAATGAGTTTTTTCAGTGTGTTTATTCATTCTCTTTGCGATCCCATGTTGCCTGCCAGGCTCCTCTGTCCACAAGATTTCCCAAGCAAGAATAAGAATGGGTTGTCATTTCCTCCTCCAGGGGATCTTCCCAACCTGCAGATAGAACTGGCGTCTTCTGTATTGGTAGGTGGATTCTTTACCATTGAGCCACCTGGGAAGTCCTGATGTTTATATCTTCATTCACTAGAACGGAAAATCTCAAAGCAGAGCTCTCTGACAAATATATTTCTAGAAACCTGTTAGAATTAAAAATACTCAGGCTCCATCCCAGTTCTACTGAGTAAGAAACCTAGAGACGCAGGCCCCAGATTTCTATTTCATCAGCTTTCAGGGGATTCTGATGTACATTTCAGTTTGGGAACCACTGCAGTGGTTCTCAGTGATGAAAACAATGGTAGCCTAAGAAAAACCAAGCTTTGGAATCAAACAGGCATTTGAACTCTAGGTTGTACTTGTTCTGTAACTTTGGGGAGATGATTAAACTTTGGCTGTTACCCCATCTGTTAGAAATCCAAAATAAATATGTGCATAATTTATGCTACAATATTCTATCATTCCTAAGATTTTTATATGATTTCCTAATCTAAGTATTTTTGTTTCTATTTTTCTATAATGTCTACTTCTCATGATTTCATGGAGAATCAGATTATCTCTAGGAATTATATATATATATATATTTTTTTTCTACCAATTATTCTTTTTTCTTGAGAAGTCAGAGATAAATGCCATCTGGACATAGCTTTCATCGTCAGATGTTTTAATTTCTTGATCATCTGTTCTGGCAAGCTACAGTTTTCCTTCAGTGTTTATTTTCCTACCCTGAAAACTGTTTGGTTGTTACTGGCATCTGTTCCTTTACTCTCATCTGTTAACATAGAGACAAGCAAAGTTTAGGGTTCTTGCAATGCTTCCATCTGTTACAAATCCATCACCCGTGCTATATTTTTTAACTAGGGTCCTGTAATGCATTGACTGGGGCTGGGTGTCCAGAAGGTAAGATGAATATTTTCTCATCAAACCCTAGAGCAATGCTTTGTATGAGGGGAAGAAGTGCATTACTTGACCTCTAAAGCCTGCTTTGATAAGCTCCTCCCTCCAAAAGTAATTTCCAGAACTGGAAACTTTGCTGATGATATACACGCTCCAGTTTAAATACATTAAAATTGCCAAGGCTTCCTCCTTCAGTCCCAGACTAGGTTTTCATTTTCATATATGCAGGATTTATCATGTATCAGACATTTACTGTGTCCAGTGTGGCGCTTTTTTTTTTTTACATTTTTATGACTGTATAAAAAGAATACAAATATAACTTTTGTAATTTCTTTAGTGACATCTATTTTATCATTCTTTTTTTTCTTTTTTTCCCTGCTTCTGTGTGTCCACACTATTTGGTTTCCTTTTTCTCACCAGAAGAAAACACAAAACTTTGACATTTTTAGTTCCTTCTCAAAGATGCATTTGAATGGATTTACCAGTAATTTGTGAATGATTCACAATATAGTGCAATAATCTTGATCTTAAAAGTGCCTGTTTCTCATGTGTGCATATAATACGTGTGCAAGTTTATGTGTAAATGCATGTGTAAGTATGTATTATTAGTAGTATATATTTTATGTATGTACATACACTCACACAGTGAATGCAATGCTTGAGTGTGCACTCAGTCATTCAGTTGTGCCTGACTCTTTGCAACCTCGTGAACTGTAGCCTGCCAGGTTCCTCTATCCATGAGATTTTCCAGGCAAGAATACTAGAGCGGGTAAACATTTCCTTCTCCAGAGGATCTTCCTGACTGGGATCAAACTTGTGTCTCTTGAATCTCCTGCACTGAGAGGTTCTTTTCCACTGAGCCACCTGGGAACCCTCATGTACATAAAATCTCTCTCTCTCTCTCTCTCTCTCTATATATATATATATATATATATATATATATATATATATATATACTGATCTCCTTCAGAATGGACTGGTTGGATCTCCTTGCAGTCCAAGGGACTCTCAAGAGTCTTCTCCAACACCACAGTTCAAAAGCATCAATTCTTTGGTGCTCTGCTTTCTTCACAGTCCAACACTCACATCCATACATGACCACTGGAAAAACCATAGCCTTGACTAGACGGAACTTTGTTGGCAAAGTAATGTCTCGGCTTTTCAATATGCTATCTAGGTTGGTCATAACTTTTCTTCCAAGGAGTAAGTGTCTTTTAATTTCATGGCTGCAATAACCATCTGCAGTGATTTGGGAGCCCCCCAAAAATAAATTCTGCCACTGTTTCCACTGTTTCCCCATCTATTTCCCATGAAGTGATGGGGCCAGATGCCATGATCTTTGTTTTCTGAATGTTGAGCTTTAAGCCAACTTTTTCACTCTCCTCTTTCACTTTCCTCAAGAGGCTTTTTAGTTCCTCTTCACTTTCTGCTTAAGGGTGGCATCATCTGCATCTCTGAGGTTATTAATATTTCTCCTGTCAATCTTGATTCCATCTGTCCTTCTTCCAGTCCAACATTTCTCATGATGTATTCTGCATATAAGTTAAATAAAAAGGGTGACAATATACAGCCTTGATGTACTCTTTTTCCTATTTGGAACCAGTCTGTTGTTTCATGTCCAGTTCTATCTGTTGCTTCCTGACCTGCCTATAGGTTTTTCAAGAGACAGGTCGGGTGTCTCGTATTTCCATCTCTCTCAGAATTTTCCACAGTTTATTTTGATCCACACAGTCAAAGGCTTTGGCATAGTCAAGAAAGCAGAAATAGATGTTTTTCTGGAACTCTCTTGCTTTTTCCATGATCCAGTAGATGTTGGCAATGTGATCTTTGGTTCTTCTGTCTTTTCTAAAACCAACTTGAACATCTGGAAGTTCACAATTCATGTACTGCTGAAGCCTGGCTTGGAGAATTTTGAGCATTACTTTCCTAGCGTGTGAAATGAATGCAATTGTGGGGTAGTTTGAGCATTCTTTGGCATTGCCTTTCTTTGGGATTGGAATGAAAACTGACCTTTTCCAGTCCTGTGGCCACTGCTAAGTTTTCCAAATTTGCTGGCATATTGAGTCCAGCACTTTCACAGCCTCATCTTCCAGGATTTGAGATAGTTCTAATGGAATTCCATCACCTCCACTAGCTTTATTCATAGTGATGCTTTCTAAGGCCTACTTGACTTCACATTCCAGGATGTCTGGCTCTAGGTGAGTGATCACACTGTCGTGATTATCTTGGTCTTAAAGATCTTTTTTGTACAGTTCTTCTGTGTATTCTTGCCACCTCTTCTTAATATCTTCTGCTTCTGTTAAATCTATACCATTATGTATATTTAGCATACTCTAGATTTCTGTAAGAACTTAGGTACTTGTTCATTATCAACAATACTATGAAAAACTCTTATCATAGCTCATTCCTCTCTAACCTTTGTGGCTTTGTTGAAACACGACCTGTTAAACGGAACATTTGTCCTCAACACCACTGCCTGTCAGCTATATCTCCTCTATTATTGCAAGTATGCATGAAAATATCCTTCCATGTTTAAGCCTGTTTGAACTGACTTGCAAGTAGCTTACTACCTCCCTATACACATATTCCAAGTTTGAATATAGAACTTATGCATTGTATTTTCCTAATTTCTACCAGTAAATGTGCATATAACCATGCAAGATGGCCCTAATCAGTTCTGATATTAAAGTCAGTACATCAGTATTTATTTCTGCTACAATGATAACTGGTTAAATAGGTATTACTTGCTGTTTAAATTGTTTCACTTCTGTATTTTGTGCTTTTGAATGAGGTTTGTAAGATTCTGAAGAACGGGCCAGGTAGTTTTTATCTGATGTTGCCCTGGATATTGCCAAGGGCATGTAAAGTTGGCTAAGAGATAATTTTAAAATGGGAAGCAATTTCCATTCAAATACTCTAGATATAAAAAAGGTGGCTTCTTGAAAAGGAAAAATTGAGCAAAGATATAAAGATAATATGATGCAGGTGAAACTTTGATAATGGAAAGAAACTTAGATTTTAAGCCTTTATACTTCCAAGTAGTAGGGTCTTTTTAAACCCTCCCTTGCAAAGAGAGGGAAAAATAAATTTTGCAGTCAGAGAATTGAGAGAGAAACGGCAATACTCATTCCTATCCTCTGAATTAGTTTATTTTTTTTCCTGCTACCTGAAGGAGGAAAATTTCAGCGAATCAACATCTTTTATGAAGGAGAACATTGCCTCTGGAGAAGACTCATAACATCAAACAAAATTTAAACTTTAAGAAGAAAGTTGAACCTAATATTTTAAACCTAAATATTAGGCTTTTAAAACAAAACAACTAAGAGAGAGTTAAATGCCTAAGAGTTCTTTAAAAAGAAATCTCTCAGTGCTTCTTTAAATGCTTAATTTTAAAGACTTATCAAACAGATAAAATTAAGCATTCAAAGAAACACTGAAAATGCAGACTTGAAACAATTTGAACAGCATATAATACCTACTTAAGCAGTTATCATTGTAGCAGAAATAAATAATGATGTGCCTACTTTAATATCAGTCCAGTGTAAGAACAGATTAGGGCCATCCTACATGGTTTAATGAATGATTACTGGTAGAAATCAGGAAAATACTGAAGGCAGAGATTAGGAAAATTTACTGAAGTCAAATTTTACCTCTTTAAATGAGGTTTTAAAAATATATATTTAATTAAGAAGTATTTACAATTTATTTACTTAAGTAGAAAAGCAACATCTTGAAGCCAATGAAGGAAAGTGTTTTTTTTTTTTTTTTTTTTTTTTTCATAATGTGGGTCCATGTCAAAACAATGCAGAGAAACAAAAGAGTTGGAATGTCAGGAGTTGAGTGGAAATTTTGTTACTAAAAGAGAGACGTGGGTAAATGATGGGGAGAGCTGAAAAGAGAGCAATTTATTTATTTATTATTTGGTAGAGCTGTATCAGTTCAGTTCACCAACTCTTTGTGACTCCATGGACTGCCGCACACCAGCCTTCCCTGTCCATCAGCAACGTCTGGCACTTACTCAAACTCATGTCCATTGAGTCGGTGATATCAAGCAACTGTCTCACCCTCTGTCCTCCCCTTCTCCTACCTTCAATCTTTCCCAGCATCAGGGTCTTTTCCAATGAGTCAAGTCTTCCCATCAGGTTGCCAAAGTATTAGAGTTTCAGCTTCAGTATCAGTCCTTCCAATGAATATTCAGGATAAATAGCACGATGAGTTCAAGATGGTTGATTGGCATCACTGACTCAATGGACATGAATTTGAATAAATTCTGGGAGTTGGTGATGAACAGGGAGACCTGGCATGCTGCAGCCCATGGGGTTGCAAAGAGTCGGACACAACTGAGCAACTGAACTGTATTGAGCTTTAAAAAGTAAGATAAAGTTTAAGAATGGAACTGAAGACAGGATTGTGATTATTTACAGACTGTGCATTGTAGAGTTAAACTTGTACAGAAGACTTCATGTTGGAAAAGTTGTGAGTGGAGAGGCACAGATGATGCAGCCCAGATGACCTAGAACTCCAGGCTCTGGGAACTCATCATCACATGAAAGAAATAAACTACCTCACTTATATGCACCCCGTGTTTCTATGATTATGTTGATAAAAGAGGAAATTGGGAGTGCAAGTACATGTCTTAACATGATTTCTTGAAAGTAGTTCTTTATGACATGTTAATGGCTCTTACTGTCTAAATGCCATTCTGGTAGAACTCTGAGTTTCAAAGACTTCATTAAGATATACCTGTAATATTTTCACCTGACTTTCCTATTATTTAATTGACTTCTATCATTATTTAATATCTTTAAAATTCTGTCTCTTTTCAACTTTGAAATATGAATAATCTCTTTATTACTGAAACCTTTGTTATCTCTTTATTACTTTATTACTGAAAAGTAGTATATATTTACAATCTATATACTACTGCCTATACTCAGAAATGGTTATTAAAAATGAAACATAGTCTCAATTTTTAATGTAAAATGGGAGACCATGTATTTTCTGTTCCCTGGAAAAGGAACTGGCAAGCCACTCCAGTATTCTTGCCTGGAGAATCCCATGGACAGAGGAAGGCTATATAGTCCATAGGGTTTCACAGAGTCAGACATGACTGAAGCAACTTAGCATGCACACACATATTTTCTGTTAGGATTTGGTTTATCATTAATATTCTGTAACACCTACAGCATAGAGTAAAAAACGGATGAAGTCTGTTTCCAGTTAGATTTTTTATCAAGAAAAGTGAATGCACTATAAGAAAAATATAGCTTCAATTTTTAGCTTTGTCTCCTATGAAAAATAGAACCAGTTGAGTTAAGTTCTATCTTTGCCCTAGGCACTCTGTGAATTTAAAATCTTTGCAGTTTCTCATTCTACTCTTCATGTCAAGAGTGGCTTGAGGTGTCAAAAGAATTTTAAAACTAAAAGAAATGTCTAGTCTAGTACTTCTCCAGCTTTATGTGCTATGAGGGATTTATCTGGAAAAATTTTACAGATAACTTTTATCTAGGTGATATTTAAAATTCCATAGTTTAAGAAAATAATGCTAAGAATCTAAACAAGGCTTCATTACCATTTCTGTCAATTGTAGATACTAATATAAGCAAGTGGAATTATCCTTTGAGATGAGTGGCAATGCATCCATCTTTTGTATATTATATTAATTCCAGAAAATAATTCTTAGGTAAAAGTTATAGGAAACTTTTAGAAAGCAATTCTGAGGGTTGTAATCAAGATATCCTCAGAAGAAATGTTTAATCTTTAAATACAATTATTCTTTCAATGTAGAGATACCTCCAAAGACTAAGATATCAAAAATCTTTGGTAGTTCTACAATCATAATACATAAATGGGTAGATAATGAGTATACAAAATAATAAATATTTAATTTAAACAAGAAAATTAATTGAATAATGCTAATTTCATCAGTAATTAAAAAGATAAAAATTAAAGTAGCATTGGATGACCATTTACTTGTCTACATATTTGTTCACATTTTGTTTAAGAAAACGTAGATAATTTGTCATGCTTGGAGAAGATGGGATAAAAATTATATATTGCTAGAAAAAAATATGTCAAAGTGCTTTCTAGCAATACATCTAGCGTAATATCAATTGGATAAAGTAGGCTATATTCCTACTTCTCTAACAACATAATTTTACTAAAACAAAATATGCATGCATATACACACAAACACATGAGTGAAGATTAGAAATTCTATTAAAAATAATAACACCGAGTGGTTACAATAGTTGTAGAATTGAGGAAATATAGTCAGTTTCTTTCCCATTGTTTTCTGTCTCCTTTAATATGGTTATTTATCATAATTAAAAAAAATTACTATATATGCTGAAAAATACAAAATGCATGTGATATTATCTTGGTCAAAATATGTATATTTTGTACAATTTTAAGTGTGTAGACCTATGGAAAATGAATGAAATTATTGTAAATAATTTAAAACTCTAAAAGCAATGAGGATTTAATTCACTTTAACTTCTGCTTTATTGACTATGCCAAAGCCTTTGACTGTGTGGATCACAATGAACTGTGGAAAATTCTGAAAAAGATGGGAATAACAGACCACCTGACCTGCCTCTTGAGAAACCTATATGCAGGTCAGGAAGCAACAGTTAGAACTGGACATGGAACAACAGACTGGTTCCAAATAGGAAAAGGAGTGTGTAAAGTCTGTTTATTGTCACCCTGCTTATTTAACTTATATGCAGAGTACATCATAAGAAACGCTGGACTGGAAGAAACACAAGCTGGAATCAAGATTGCTGGGAGAAATATCAATAACCTCAGATATGCAGATGACACCACCCTTATGGCAGAAATTGAAGAGGAACTAAAAAGCCTCTTGATGGCAAGTGAAAGAGGAGAGTGAAAAAGTTGGCTTAAAGCTCAACATTCAGAAAACAAAGATCATGGCATCTGGTCCCATCACTTCATGGGAAATAGATGGGAAAACAGTGGAAACAGTGTCAGATTTTATTTTTGGGGGGGGGGTTCCAAAATCACTGCAGATGGTGACTGCAGCCATGAAATTAAAAGACACTTACTCCTTGGAAGGAAATGACCAACCTAGATAGCATATTCAAAAGCAGAGACATTACTTTGCCGACTAGGGTCCATCTAGTCAAGGCCATGGTTTTTCCAGTTGTCATGTATGGATGTGAGAGTTGGACTGTGAAGAAGGCTGAGCGCCAAAGAATTGATGCTTTTGAACTGTGGTGTTGGAGAAGACTCTTGAGAGTCCCTTGGACTGCAAGGAGATCCAACCAGTCCATTCGGAAGGAGATCAACCCTGGGATTTCTTTGGAGGGAATGATGCTAAAGCTGAAACTCCAGTACTTTGGCCACCTCATGAAAAGAGTTGACTCATTGGAAAAGACTCTGATGCTGGGAGGGATTGGGGGCAGGAGCAGAAGGGGATGACCGAGGATGACATGGCTGGATGGCATCACAGACTCGATGGACATGAGTCTGAATGAACTCCGGGAGTTGGTGATGGACAGGGAGGCCTGGCGTGCTGTGCTTCATGGGGTCGCAAAGAGTCGAACACGACTGAGTGACTGAACTGAACTGAAGTGAACTGAACTGAACTGAATCTTGTTTGAAATCATCTATCAAACAAGGAATTACCTGTAATGAATACATAATAGTTCAGAATTTAAGATTTTATGTCATGAATAAAAATTCAGTAATGATACATCTTTTCTTTCCATGCAGCCATTGAAATCCTGTTGCATTTTAGCCTGTGTGTTTAAGAGTTATTTGATTTAATTAAAACTCCTTAATTGTCTTATTTTGACAATTAGGTCAAAATATGACCTAATTCGTTAGGCCACACACCTTTAGATTTGTGAAACACATTCCACGAAATTGTTTTGGAACAGGTTCCTATTTGGAACCAGTCTGTTGTTCCATGTCCAGTTCTAACTGTTGCTTCATGACCTGCATACAGATTTATCAAGAGGCAGGTCAGGTAGCCTGTTATTCCCATCTTTTTCAGAATTTTCCACAGTTTATTGTGATCCACACAGTCAAAGGCTTTGGCATAGTCAATAAAGCAGAAGTTAAAGTGAATTAAATTCTCCTTGCTTTTAGAGTTTTAAATTATTTACAATAATTTCATTCATTTTCTATATATTTCTTTAGAACAAGCAATTAATTTACATTTAATATAGAATCCACTGCTTTTGATAATATTGATTTACTAACATTTGAGATGGACACCATGTTAAACAAAATGCTATCTTTTTAACATAAATTTAAATAAACTTACTATTATTTCAATTAAGAGTAACTTGCTAAATTATTTAATATTGTACAAACAATAGCAAATATTCTTTGTATGTTTACTACATGCTAGCCACTTTACAGGGAGAAGGCAATGGCAACCCAATCCAGTACTCTTGCCTGGAAAATCCCATGGGCGGAGGAGCCTGGTAGGCTGCAGTCCATTGGGTCGCGAAGAGTCAGATACGACTGAGTGATTTCACTTTCACTTTTCACATTCATTCATTGGAAAAGGAAATGGCAACCCACTCCAGTGTTCTTGCCTGGAAAATCCCAGGGACAGGGGAGCCTGGTGGGGTGCCATCTATGGGGTCGCACAGAGTCAGACAGGACTGAAGCAACTTAGCAGCAGCAGCAACTTTATAGTCATTCTCTTATTTAATCCTCATAATAGCCTGCAATATTCCATAGACTTAGGAGCCTAGCAGATTGTAGTCCATGGGGTCCAGAGTCAGAGACAACTGAATACATACACGGGCACACAAAATAGCCCTATAAGGTAAATCTATCATTTATTCCATTTTGTCATAACTAAAACTGAATCTCAAAGAGATGAAATGGTTTCTCCAGGAGAGGACAGGAAATGTTTGGGGCATCTGGGGCTCAAATCCAAGTCTGATTCTGGAGAAATAAATTTAATTATTATTATTTAGACAGCAGGTACTAAAATTTCCTGTATATTTTATTCTTATTAGTCTCAATACTTGACACAAATATAAGAAATTTTCATATGTTCTGATTGGAGCTTGTAGTTGTGGGGCAGTGTGAGGCAGCCTAACTAGAAACAGATCAATTTATGTGATTGATTGAGAAAAAAAGTGGCTTTTGTTGGTCCTGGCTAGAAATGGGAACAAAAAAACGATGTCTATAGTCACTAACCAAGGCCTGACCATATGAACACACTGCTGCAAAGACTGTGCTTTGTTTTCCTGGGCTTCTAATGTGGGTCAGAGATCAATTGTTATATGTGGGCTGGCCCTTGTCTCTTTGTGTATTCAGTAAAATATCAATTCAGTTGCTCAGTCACGTCCGGCTCTTTGCAACTACATGGACTGCAGCATGCCAGGTTTCCCTGTCCCTCAAACTCCCAGAGCCTACTCAAACCCATGTCCATCGCATTGGTGATGCCATCTAACCATCTCATCCTCTGTTGTCCCCTTCTCCTCCTGCCTTTAATCTTTCCCAACATCACAGTCTTTTCCAATGAGTTGGTTCTTCACATTGGATGGCAAAAGTATTGTAGTTTTAGCTTCAGCATCAGTCCTTCCAATGAATATTCAGGACTGATTTCTTTTAGGATTGACTGATTTGATCTCCTTGCAATCCACGGGACTCTCAAGAGTCTTCTCCAACACCACAGTTCAAAAGCATCAATTATTAGGTGCTCAACTTTCTTTATAGCCCAACTCTCACATTCATACAGTAATACTGGAAAAACTGTAGCTTTGACTAGATGGACATTTGTTTGCAAAGTAATGTCTCTGCTTTTTAATGCACTGTCTATGTTAGTCATAGCCTTTCTTCTAAGAAACAAGCATCTTTTAATTTCATTGCTGCAGTCACCATCTGCAGTGATATTGGACCCCCCAAAAATAAAGTTTCTCACTGTTTCCATTGTTTCCCCATCTATTTGCCATGAAGTGATGATCTTAGTTTTCTGAATGCTGAGTTTTGAGCCAACTTTTTCACTCTCTTCTTTCATCAAGAGGCTCTTGAGTTCTTTGCTTTCTGCCATAAAGGTGGTGTCATCTGCATATCTGAAGTTATTGATATTTCTCCTGGCAATCTTGATTCCAGCTTGTGCTTCATCCAGCCCAGCATTTCAAATGATGTATTCTTCATATAAGTTAAATAACCAGGGTGACAATATACAGCCTTGATGTACTCCTTTCCTGATTTGGAACCAGTCTGTTGTTCCATGTCCAGCTCTAACTTTTGCTTCCTGACTTGCATACAGATTTCTCGGGAGACAGGTCAGTTCAGTTCAGTTCAGTCGCTCAGTTGTATCTGACTCTTTGCGACCCCATGAATCGCAGCACGCCAGGCCTCCCTGTCCATCACCATCTCCCGGAGTTCACTCAGACTCACATCCATCGAGTCCGTGATGCCATCCAGCCATCTCATCCTCCGTCATCCCCTTCTCTTCCTGCTCCCAATCCCTCCCAGCATCAGAGTCTTTTCCAATGAGTCAACTCTTCGCATGAGGTGGCCATCTCCACCATCTGCAGTGATTTTGGAGCCCCCCAAAGTAAAGTCTGACACTGTTTTCACTGTTTCCCCATCTATTTCCCATGAAGTGATGGGACCGGATGCCATGATCTTCGTTTTCTGAATGTTGAGCTTTAAGCCAACTTTTTCGCTCTCCTCTTTCACTTTCATCAAGAGGCTTTTTAGCTCCTCTTCACTTTCTGCCATAAGAGTGCTGTCATCTGCATATCTGAAGTTATTGATATTTCTCCTGCCAATCTTGATTCCAGCTTGTGTTTCCTCCAGTCCAGCATTTCTCATGATGTACTGGTCTGGTATTCTCATCTCTTTAAGAATTTTCCACAGTTTGATGTGATCCACACAGTCAAAGGCTTTGGTATAGTCAATAAAGCAAAAGTTGATGTTCTTCTGAAACTTTCTTGATTTTTGATGATCCAACACATGTTGGCAATATCATCTCTGGTTCCTCTGCAGACAAATAGTGTCAATGGTCATCTTTTCTCTCTTTATTTTATTTTCCTATCTTTCAACAACTTGAGTTTCTTACCGGGGGATAGAGTACAGCAGAAAGAGAGGCATATGCTTTATGAAGCAGGATCTGGTGTGGATGTCTGCTAGCTGTTGTGAATACTTAAAGCTAGCTCTTTCTTTTACCAACCTTCTCATCAGCCTCACCTTGGATTTTTCTATAGCTTACTGATTCAAATCCTGTATTTTAATAAGATCTTCTGATGGTTTGTATGCACAATATCATTTAGAAAGCACTGAGCTAGAATGCCTTTGTGAGTTTCTCCTAGATTTTCTTACTGGCAGCTATCAATTTCAATTCTCATGAGGTTGATGGTACTCACTCCATTAACTGCATTCTATTATTCTTCAGTCCCTGTGTTTCTGGATATTTGCTTTACTGCCAGGCCATTTCATTCCTTAAGCACTTTTCCTATGTGGAATTCCCTTAAGTACAGCTCCATCCAGCATGGGCTAACCTACATAGTACAGAGAAAACCTGGATTTTTGCTTCCTCATTAGTAAAAATGCTTTCTCTCTCTCTCTGATTCACTCTTTCAGACAGAGTTAACCAGGCTTCCTTGTACTAGACCCTGTGCTTAGTCTCCCAGTCATGTCTGACTCTTTGCAACTCCATGGACTAGCCCATCAGACTCCTCTGACTATGAGATTCTCCAGGCAAGCATACTGGTTCCCTGTATTGGAGGCAGATTCTTTACTATGTGAGCCACCAGATAAATCCCAAATGTTACTTACATACTAGATCCTAAGTAACCCTAAGCCAGAGAACACTCATTGCCCTGTTTCAAGGCCCAAACCCCTAAAATCCCCTTCTTTAACCCAAGTAAGGGGGCAGAAATTGTTTCCTCTTCTTTAATGAAGTTAAGAAACAGCATAAGTGAGAGAGTAGAGCCTATTTCATAAATTCAGCAAAGGAACTCTCTCCTTAGAGCTCAAGATTTTAAGAACTAGAGATTGGTAAATAACTACTAACATTTGAAGAAGCAGATACACAATCCCTTAGAATGACCTGGAAGAGGTAAAGCCCCACAATTAAGATTTTAAAAAAATCCTGCAGTCTATTGCATTGTTCTTTTCTTTGTGGGTCTAAAAAAAAAAAAAAAAAAAAAAACCTCCACAGAGACAAAGGGAAATCATGCCATAACAAGAATGGTCAAGACACAGTTATATTAGGGTAAGCAATTAAAACTTCAGGACACAAATCAAGCAGAAATCTGATAACTTTGATTCCCAAGAGCAGGTAGGTTCTTCATCCTGCACTTTTAGGCTTTTTTTTTTTTTTTTTTTTACTGTATTGTTTTTGCCATACATTGACATGTATCTGCCATGGGTATACATGAGTTCCCAATCCTGAACTCCTCTCCCATCTCTCTCCCTATATCATCTCTCTGGGTCATCCCAGTGCACCAGCCCCAAGCATCTTGTATCCTGTATCAAACCTAGGCTAGCGATTCATTTCTTACATGATAGTATACATGTTTCAATGCCACTCTTCCAAATCATCCCACCCTCTCCCTCTCCCACAGAGTCCAAAAGTCTCTTCTATACATCTGTGTCTATGTTTTCCTATAAAATAGGATGAGAATTGCTATCGTTTACCAAACCACACAGAGACTTGGACATGAGAGAAATTTGGAAGTCAGTTTTGGCAATAACTATTTAGCTTAAGAAAACTCACAGTTTATTTTAACAGCAGCTTTTGGTTTTAGGAAACTTGGAACACCATGAAATCTATCTGGATATAGGTGTAGCCCTTGTTTTTGATATCAGATGCCCTAAATATCAAATTGGGTTTGAGTAAACTACAATTTCTTTCCTTTATTTTTGGGAATACTTATGTCCTTTTAAGTCTAAAATCTTATCAAGTGGATTTTCCCCCCCCCTATGAGGAAGCTTGAGAAGAAGAGCAAAGAAGAAAATTATTCATATACTGCAACACAGTAGAATAGCAACAGAACTTTATATCATTTGGATCAGCCTTTAGGGTTTGTGAGAAATAAGTACTCTCTTATTTCTTATGAGGCTTACTGTCCAGGTGAATTGTTTTTTCGTCCCGACTGAAGACAACAGGGTATTTGTCAACTAGAATGCTAAAGACTGTGTTATATAAATTGATTACAGTAAATAAGCTACTTTTGTTAAGAATAGATATTAGTAATATGTTAATTTATAAGGGACAGGGTGTTGAGACATAGGAGTGCTTTTTATTGCTCTGATGTCATGGATAAAACTCTATCCTCAATCCTTAGGTTTTCTCACTCATAAAAGAGGAGAATTACTAAGACTGAGGAAAGAGATAATGAGGTTCTGAACTTAGGCAGTTTGTTTCTTGAAGGTCTTTTTATTCATTGGATAATGATCAATTTTGGGAAGAGGTTTTGAGGAATAGATTTTCACTTGAATCTTATGGAAGGTTCTTTGTGAATTTTGCTGACATCAGTTGGAGATGTTGCCCATAAGAAAGGTGGTCGCTGATTTAGTAGGTACTATTAATCAGTAGTTCCAGAATTGGGCTTCCCTGGTAACTCGGCAGCAAAGAATCTGCCTGCGAATATGGGAGACATGGGACACCCGGTTCCACCCCACAGTTGGGAAGATCTCCTGGAGAAGGAAATGGTGACACACTCACTGTTCTTGCCTGGAGAATTCCATGGACAGAGGAACCTTGTGGGCTACAGGCCATAGGATTGCAGAGCTGGACAGGACATGACTGTGTATGCACACACACATACACTCACTATCAAAGACAGAACAAATGACAAATGTTGAAGGCCATTTAATTCAGTGGAGCTATTTTAGTGACTACTGACAAATTCTAAAATTATTTTTCTCTTTTGGGAGAAAGAAATTCCAGCATGATATTTCTCTAAAATGTCCTGACCTAATAAATGGATGGGGGTGGAAGAATAAGGAAGAGAAATGTGTATCTCTCAAAGGGCCTGAACAAAAGAGAATAGGTTCAGAGACAAGAATCTTTTGATATTAGTTAGAAAGCCTCACTATTTGAATTGTTTCAGTACTCAAGGGGAGGAGCTGTTTTATAGTAGTGGGGTTGAGCACCAACAGCGTGACTTCATTGTCAAATAGGATTGGGAGAAATTCCTCCCAATACAGAGGGTTTTCTCAAGCCAGTTAACAGAAAGGATTGGAAAGAGCTTCTCTAGCTCCATAGTTCAGTTCAGTCATTCAGTTGTGTCCTACTCTTTGCAACCCCATGAATTGCAGCGTGCCAGTTCTCCCTGTCAATCATCAACTCCTGGATTTACTCAAACTCACGTCCATTAGTTGGTGATGCTATCCAGCCATCTCATCCTCTGTCGTCCCCTTCCTCCTGCCCCCAAATCCTCCCAGCATCAGAGTCTTTTCCAATGAGCTTCCCATGAGATGGCCAAAGTACTGGAGTTCCATCTTCAGCATTATTCTTTCCAAAGAAATCCTAGGGCTGATCTCCTTCAGAATGGACTGGTTGGATCTCCTTGCAGTCCAAGGGACTCTCAAGAGTCTTCTCCAACACCACAGTTCAAAGGCATAAATTCTTCAGTGCTCAACTTTCTTTATAGTCCAACTGTCACATCCATACATGACTACTAGAAAAACCATAGCTTTGACTATACAGATCTTTTTTGGCAAAGTAACATCTCTGCTTTTTAGTATGCTGCCTAGGTTTGTTATAGCTTTGCTTCCAAGGAGCAAGCATCTTTTAATTTCATGGCTGCAGTCACCATCTGCAGTGAATTTGGAGCCCAAGAAAATAAAGTCTCTCACTGTTTCTATTGTTTCCCCATCCATTTACCATGATTTGTACTTTCAGAGTGGCCCCAATATCTGTACAAGAACAACAGGTTTCAATAATTTCTTCAGTTATATAGTAAATGTAACTTGAAAAACATTGAAAATATAGATTTTTATTCATTTTTGATGAACAAAATAACACAATGCTGTTATCACCACAGACAATTTATTGTATATTTTAAGTGGAAGATGAATAATCATATTCTGACCATATATACAAATGATGGACTCCTTAATTGAGAAGAGAATTGAATAAGATAACCTCTGGATCATATCTAGTCAATTTATAACAGCCTAGGAAAATAGGAATTTAAAATGTCTAGCTCTACTTTATTTGGGAGTGAATGAATATGTAATACAAATATAATTGCATCATTACCTTTAAATAGTAGAGTATCTTAACTTTCAATTTTTATAAAGAATTATGCTTTAGCGAATTCCCTGGAGGTCCAGTGGTCGAGACTCCATGCTTCTAAAGCAAAGGGCACAGATTAAATCCCTGGTCAAAGAATTAAGATGCCACACAGTATGGCCAAAAAAAAAGAAAAAAGAATTATTGAAACATAAGATATTTTATATATAATTTTTAATTTATAAAAATAATTATATAAACAGAACATTTAATTTTTAGCATATTTTGATTGATAGAGTGAAAAATTTTAGTTTTTTGAGATCATCTTTTACAACTTTACATAGAAATAAAATAAGTTCTAAGTGAATCATTTTGAAGTGATACAGATCATCAAAATCTGAGAAAACTTGCAAAACATTGAAAACTTAATTAAAAAGCAAAAGAATTAATAATACCTTAAGTACAGTGCTTTATAATTTATAAGGTCTCTTCACATAAAGAATTAAATTTAATGCTAAGACAATCTTTCAATGTAGATGTTATTTTAAGCTTATTGAATATATAAAGTAAAAAAAAAAAAAAAATCAGTCGTTGCACATTCTATTACCAAAGACTGAAAGTCTTTTTGAAATGTTCTTCTCATAGACATATATTAGTTTCAAAGCCCAACTTAATTGAGCTTTCTCTTGTGAGCTCATTTTTTAATTTCTGAAGACTTTACCATCATTCTTCCTGTGTATACTGTGTTAGAACTTATGTCAGCACTGAATTTATTTCATACTCATTTTTTTTCTCCTTTTTTTAAACCAGATATTGAACATCTAAATGCTTCCCCGGTGGCTCAGATTATAAAGCATCTGCCTGTAGTGCAGAAGACTTGGGTTCTATCCCTGGGTTGTGAAGATATCCTAGAGAAGGAAATGGCTACCCACTCTTGTATTCTTGCCTGGGAAATGCCATGGACAGAGGAGCCTGACAGGCTACATTTCATGGGGTCGCAAGAGTCGGACACAACTTAGCAACTGAACCACTGCCACCATGGAGTTTGACAGTATGGCTATAGGGCTAGCTTTCCACACTTGTGTAATGACCAGCAGCAACACAGGTTTCACTTCAAGCGTATCTTCATTCCCTTCAGAGCCTCATTAACAATGTGATTCCTCATCATTCTGGGTCCACACTTTACAATCTTTGTTCATGGGACTCTATGTGGTAAGAAGAACAGCATTCTACCTCAACACTTCTTTTCTGGTAACTAACCAGAAATGTGAAGACAAAAGAAGTAAAGGGAGATTCAATGCTCTAAGTATTTCAAAACTGAAGCCTTCAATCAAGGATCACAACCTACCCTTTCCCTTCACAGTGAGTACCAATTTTCTGGAGTCATTCTTTCCTTCTCCCACACATATACACTCATTTATTATCAAACATATGTTTAAAGTCAAATAAACAGCTTGTCTTAGGGAATAGTATGATATTTCAAAAATACTTGATAACTAAATTGGTAAAGAATCCACCTGTAATGCAGGAGACCCCGGTTAAATTCCTGGGTCTGGAAGATCCACTGGAGAAGGGATAGGCTAACCACTCCAGTATTCTTGAGCTTCCCTTGTGGTTCAGCTGGTAAAGAATCTGCCCGCAATTCGGGAGACCTGGGTTCGAACCCTGGGTTGGGAATAATCCCCTGGAGAAGGGAAAGGCTACCCACTCTGGTATTCTGGCCTAGAGAATTCCATGCAGTTGCAAAGAGTCAGGCGCAACTGAGCAACTTTCACTTTCAAAAATATTAACCAATATATTTTGTTGTAGTGATTATTTTATAAAATTATTTTTATCTTTTGTATATTCCATCTAGTTAGGAAATTACTAGGTTTACTTTTGTCTCAGGAAAAAGATGATATTACAAGAAAGGATAAACCTTTTTTTTTCTTGCTTTCACATACCAAAAGTCCAAGCATAAGAAAAACCTTAAAAGGACTCTTGTGCCTGAAGAATATATTACACTTGATCATTGTTTTCTAGGCTGTCAAAGAGGAAAATTAGAACAGAAACAAACAAAAAAATGAGTAGATACAGTGGGCCTCTGACAAAGGGGACTGCTTCCTAAGAAGGAATAAAGCAGAGAGATCAAAAAGGCCATATAAAATTTAGAGTATTTACAGATAGAGAGTATATTTCTCTGTCTGTCCCTTTTTCCTGAGTGGAAATGCAGGTATCCCTCAGATATTTTCACCAGTTCTTCATTCTCCAACATGGCCTTGAAAAACAAAAATGTTTCTCAAGCCCCTGAGTGTAGCATGGAACTAGCAGAACCTTTAAATAATATCTTAGAATTTCCTTTATCCCAGTGTGTTGCTAAGGAAACAGCAGAATGATGTCCATGTATCCACCAGTAGTAGTGAAAATCATTAGAAATGGAGAAAAGGAATATACTGGTGATATGCATGGACAAATGATCCAAACCTGGCTGGGCCATGAATGTCGCCGAGTATTCCAGCAAGAACAGATTACAGAGGACTGGGTGGAGCCCTTTTGCCAATCCTCTTTGCCATCCACCCCTGGATGTTAGACACAATTCTGGGAAGAAAAGTAGAAGTAAATTTACTGGAAATGTAAATCATCATTAGGCAAAGTAGGAACTAGATGTATTGCATCAAGTTAGGTAAAAATGTCAGACATAATTTTTTATAGTAAATTTATGGACCTACTGAGTTGTAGACAGTACAGGTTTAATGACCTCTTCATTATCTTTGACTCACATCTAGAAAAATTTGCAAAACTAACATTACTGAAAGTAAGGGAAGTCAAACCAAAGTTATAGACCAGAATATACATTCAGTTCAGTCACTCAGTTGTGTCCGACTCGTTGTGACCCCATGAATCGCAGCACGGCAGGACTCCCTGTCCATCAGCAACTCCTGGAGTTTATCCAAACTCATGCTCATTAAGTCAGTGATGCCAAACAACCATCTCTTCCTCTGTCATTCCCTTCTCTGACTGCCCTCAGTCATTCTCAGCATCATGGTCCTTTCAAATGAGTCAGCTCTTCACATCAGATGGCCAAATATTGGAGTTTCAGCTTTAACATCAGTCTTTCCAATGAACACCTAAGACTGATCTCCTTTAGGATGGACTGCTTGGATCTCCTTGCAGTCCAAGGGACTCTCAAGAGTCTTCTCCAACACCACAGTTCAAAAGCATCAATTATTTGGCACTCAGCTTTCTTTATAGTCCAACTCTCACATCCATACATGACTACTGGAAAAACCATAGCCTTGACTAGATGAATCTTTCTTGGCAAAGTAATTTCACTGTTTTTTTAATATGCTGTCTAGCTTGGTCATAACTTTCCTTCCAAGGACTAAGCATCTTTTAATTTCATGGCTGCAATCACCATCTTCAGTGATTTTGGAGTCCAAAAAAATAAAGTCAGCCACTGTTTCCCCTTCTATTTGCCATGAAGTGACGGGACCAGATGCATTGATCTTCGTTTTCTGAATGTTGAGCTTTAAGCCAACTTTTTCACTCTCCTCTTTCAGTTTCGTTAAGAGGCTCTTTAGTCCTTCTTCACTTTCTGCCATAAGGCTGGTGTCATCTGCATATCTGAGGTTATTGATATTTCTTCCGGCAATCTTGATTCCAGTTTGAGCTTCTTCCAGCCCAGCGTTTCTCATGATGTACTCTGCATATACGTTAAATAAGCAGGGTGACAAGGTACAGCCTTGACGTACTCCTTTTCTTATTTGGCACCAGTCTGTTGTTCCATGTCCAGTTCTGACTTTGCTTCTTGACATGCATACAGGTTTCTCAAGAGGCAGGTCAGGTGGTCTGGTATTTCCATCTCTTTCAGAATTTTCCACAGTTTATTGTGATTCACACAATCAAAGGTTTTGGCATAGTCAATGAAGCAGAAACAGATGTTTTTCTGGAACTCTCTTGCCTTTTCAGTGATCCAGAGGATGTTGGCAATTTGATCTCTGGTTTCTATGCCTTTCCTAAAACCAGCTTGAACATCTGGAATTTCATGGTTCATGTATTGCTGAAACCTGGCTTGGAGAATTTTGAGCATTACTTTACTAGCGTGGGAGATGAGTGTAATTGCCTGGTGGTTTGAACATTTTTTCGCATTGCCTTTCTTTGGGATTGGAAATAAAACTGATCTTTTCCAGTCCTGTGTCTCTTGCTGAGTTTTCCAAATTCGCTGACATATTGGGTGCAGCACTTTCACAGTATCATCTTTTAGGATTTGAAATAGCTCCAATGGAATTCCATCACTTCCACTAGCTTTATATATAGTATACATAATTCATAACTTGACTGTATTCTTCAGAGATGCCTTCTCTTTCCTTTCCAGCACCCAGAAAGTAAAATAATATATTTAAGATATGTTTCAGTTCAGTTCAGTTCAGTTCAGTTCAGTCCAGTTCAGTTCAATTCAGTCGCTCAGTCATGTCCGACTCTTTGCAACCCCATGAATCACAGCACGCCAGGCCTCCTGTCCATCACCAACACCCGGAGTTCACTCAGACTCAAGTCCATCAAGTTGGTGATGCCATCCAGCCATCTCATCCTCTGTCGTCCCCTTCTCCTCCTGCCCCCAATCCTTCCCAGCATCAGAGTCTTTTCCAATGAGTCAACTCTTCGCATGAGGAGGCCAAAGTACTGGAGTTTCAGCTTTAGCATCATTTCTTCCAAAGAAATCCCAGGGCTGATCACCTTCAGAATGGATTGACTGAGTCTCCTTGCAGTCCAAGGAACTCTCAAGAGTCTTCTCCACTGGAAAAATCATAGCCTTGACTAGACGGACCTTTGTTGGAAAAGGAATGTTTCTGCTTTTCAATATGCTATCTAGGTTGGTCATAACTTTTCTTCCAAGGAGTAAGTGTCTTTTACTTTCATGACTGCAGTCATATCTGCAGTGATTTTGGAGCCCCCCAAAAATAAAGTCCCACACTGTTTCCACTGTTTCCCCATCTATTTGCCATGAACTGATGGGACCAGATGCCATGATCTTCGTTTTCTGAATGTTGAGCTTTAAGTCAAACTTTTCACTCTCCTCTTTTACTTTCATCAAGAGGCTCTTCAGTTCCTTTGGCGTTCTGCCATAAGGGTGGTGTTATCTGCATATCTGAGGTTATTCATATTTCTCCCAGGAATCTTGATTCCAGCTTGTGCTTCTTCCAGCCCAGCATTTCTCATGAAGTACTCTGCATATAAATTAAATAAGCAGGGTGACAATATACAGCCTTGACGTACTCCTTTTCCTATTTGGAACCAGTCTGTTGTTCCATGTCCAGTACTAGCTGTTACTTCCTGACCTGCATATAGGTTTTTCAAGAGACAGATCAGGTGGTCTGGTATTCCCATCTCTTTCAGAATTTTCCACTGTTTATTGTGATCCACACAGTCAAAGGCTTTGGCATAGTCAATAAAGCAAAAATAGATGTTTTTCTGGAACTCTTGCTTTTTCCATGATCCGGTGGATGTTGGCAATTTGATCTCTGGTTCCTCTGCCTTTTCAAAAACCAGCTTGAACATCAAGAAGTTCAAAGTTCACAGTTCTCGTATTTCTGAAGCCTGGCCTAGAGAATTTTGAGCATTACTTTACTAGCATGTGAGATGAGTGCAATTGTGCAGTAGTTTGAGCATTCTTTGGCATTGCTTTTCTTTGAGATTGGAATGAAAACTGACCTTTTCCAGTCCTGTGGCCACTGCTGAGTTTTCCAAATTTGCTGGCATATTGAGTGCAGCACTTTCACAGCATCATCTTTCAAGATTTGAAATAGTTCAACTGGAATTCCATCACCTCCACTAGCTTTGTTGGTAGTGATGCTTTCTAAGGCCCACTTGACTTCACATTCCAGGATGTCTGGCTCTAGGTGAGTGATCACACCATTGTGATTATATGGGTCATGAAGATCTTTTTTGTACAGTTCTTCTGTGTATTCTTGCCACCTCTTCTTAATATCTTCTGCTTCTGTTGCTGCTGCTGCTGCTAAGTTGCTTCAGTCGTGTCCGACTCTGTGCAACCCCATAGATGGCAGTCCAGCAGGCTCCGCCATCCCTGGGATTCTCCAGACAAGAACACTGGAGTGGGTTGCCATTTCCTTCTCCATCTGCTTCTGTTAAGTCCATACTATTTCTGTCGTTTATTGAGCCCATCTTTACATGAAATGTTCCCTTGGTATCTCTAATTTTCTTGAAGAGATCTCTAGTCTTTCACCTTCTGTTGTTTTCCTCTATTTCTTTTCACTGATCACTGAGGAAGGCTTTCTTAATCTCTCCTTGCTATTCTTTGGAACTCTGCATTTAGATGCTTATATCTTTCCTTTTCTCCTTTGATTTTCCTTTCTTTTCTTTTCACAGCTATTTGTAAGGCCTCTGCATAAAGCCATTTTCTTTTTTTGCATTTATTTTCCATGGGGATGGTCTTTTCACTGTCTCCTGTACAATGTCATGAACCTCCGTCCATAGTTCATCAGTCACTCTATGTATCAGATCTAGTCCCTTAAATATATTTCTAACTTCCACTGTATAATCATAAGGGATTTGATTTATGTCATAGCTGAATGGTCTAGTGGTTTTCCCTACTTTCTTCAATTTAAGTCTGAACTTGGTCATAAGGAGTTCATGGTCTGAGCCACAGTCAGCTCCTGGTCTTGTTTTTGTTGACTGTATAGAGTTTCTCCATCTTTGGCTGTAAAGAATATAATCAATCTGATTTTGGTGTTGACTATCTGGTGATGTCCATGTGTAGAGTCTTCTCTTGTGTTGTTGGAAGTGGGTGTTTGCTATGACCAATGCATTCTCTTGGCAAAACCCTGTTAGCCTTTGCCCTGCTTCATTCTGTATTCCAAGGCCAAATCTGCCTGTTACTCCAGGTGTTTCTTGACTTCCTACTTTTGCATTCCAGTCCCCTATAACGAAAATGACATCTTTTTTGGGTATTAGTTCTAAAAGGTCTTGTAGGTCTTCATAGAACCATTCAACTTCTTCAGGGTTACTGGTTGGGACACAGACTTGGATTACTGTGATATTGAATGGTTTGCCTTGAAGACGAACAGAGATCATTCTGCCGTTTTTGAGATTGCATTCAAGTACTGCATTTTGGACTCTTTTGTTGACCATGATGGCTACTCCATTTCTTCTGAGGGATTCCTGCCCACAGTAGTAGCTATAATGGTCATCTGAGTTAAATTTACCCATTCCAGTCCATTTTAGTTCGCTGATTCCTAGAATGTCGATGTTCACTCTTGCCATCTCCTGTTTGACCAGTTCCAATTTGCCTTGATTCATGGACCTGACATTCCAGGTTCCTATGCAATATTGCTCTTTACAGCATCAGACCTTGCTTCTATCACCAGTCACATCCACAACTGGGTATTGTTTTTTCTTTGGCTCCATCCCTTCATTCTTTCTGGAGTTATTTCTCCACTGATCTCCAGTAGCATATTGGGCACCTACTGGCCTGGGGAGCTCCTCTTTCAGTATCCTCTCATGTTGCCTTTTCATACTATTTATATGGTTCTCAAGGCAAGAATACTCAAGTGGTTTGCCATTCCCTTCTCCAGTGGACCACATTCTGTCAGACCTCTCCACCATGACCCACCCATCATACAGTAATACAATATTACTGTATTATTATTGTCAGTACCTTGGCATCTTGACATTTCTTCTCTAAGCTATACCACTTTTAGTTTTATTTTTCTGTTTTCTTTAAATATACTGCACTGTAATAGTCATACATGAAAAATATAATCTTTAATTTTTAAATCTATGTAGGAAAACATAACCTATTCTTCAGCTTAGAATTCTAAAATATAAAAGAAAAATAAAATGAGCCTAGTAAAGATTTAACTTATGTTGCCTATATCAAAATTAAAAGACATTCACTATACTATTAATTTTCTAAAGTGTTTTTGAATACACTATTGTTATATATGTCATTTTCTTTAATATTAAAAATTGCATGTTTTTAGCTCATGTGTTTTGCAAGAAGCAATTGGGTATTGGTTCTTTCAAGACTCTGTAAGAAGTCATTTCAAGTTAATTCACTAGGAAAATTACTGAACCAGCAAATCAACATGACTACCATTGGTTCCCTACCATCTGTGCTGCAAGAGGATGCCAATAAGTGCTAGCTTTCTTCCCCAACAACTGACCCAACCAAATTTTACCAACCTGCTTGATGTTTTTTCCTTTTGTTTTCTACCTTTATCTACTATATTCTAAAATATATTTTATTTCATCATACTGTTAAGCTATGGCTTCCATAAAGATTTTTATCAGGAAGATAGTAGAACTTGAGTACATAAGCTTTTACAGTTTAAACACTGGTTCAAATTTTAGCTCCATCATTTATTGATTTGTAACCATGTTCGGTTGAGAAGTGTATGGCAGCCCACTCTAGTATTCTTGCTTTGGAGAATCCCATAGACAGAGGAGCCTCGTGAGCTAGAGTCAGACTTGACTGAAGTGACTTAGCAAGCTCAACTGATCTTTGAATTCTAATTTCCTCATAGGTAAAATGAGGAATAATAGGAATTTATTCAGAGGAAAATGTAGGGTTTAAAAGATGAAGATGTAAAACATGTAACCCACTGCCCACCACACGGTAATAAGCTTATGTAATATATATTGTCTCCACTGTTGCTTTAATTATGACAACCTTAGAAATTAATGGTGATGAATTATATAGAAATACAGAATCTATATTTATTGTGCAAATATTTCATTTTTAAACTGGAAGCTACTTTTGAAATAATTTTTGCATCTTATTCATAGGGAAAAGCATCTTCACGGCAAATGTTTAATTAGATATATATATTATGGGATTATTTCATCAGTATAATGATGTAATGATAAAAGTACTCAATTTGAATTCTCATAAGAATTTGATTATAGCCTATGGTTTTAAGTTCAGTCCTGTACATCATAAATATCAGTTATTAAGATACACATTTTAGTTAATGTTTGAGGCTTTAAGAGAGAATCTATCTTAAATTTAAATAAGGAACTTTATTTTACAAAAAAAAGCAATAAAAACAAATTCCTGCTCTGTTCAGTTCAGTTCAATCGCTCAGTCATGTCCAAATCTTTGCGACCTCATTAATTGCAGCATGCCAGGCTTCCCTGCCCATCACCAGCTCCCAGAGTCCACACAAACCCATGTCCATTGAGTCAGTGATGGCATCCAACCACCTCATCCTCTGTCATCCCCTTCTCCTCCCACCCTCAGCATCAGGGTCTTTTCAAATGAGTCAGCTCTTCTCATCAGGTGGCCAAAATATTGGGGCTTCAGCTTCAACATCAGTCCTTCCAATGAAAACCCAGGATGCATCTCCTAATTCCTGCTAGCAATGGTTTATTCATGTATATAGATACCTATTGTTTAAAGCTTGCATGAAAAATCTCATGGAATATGCTTTAGAAACTTCAACATTTTAGTTGATCTATGATCGTCTAAGGATATTATTAGGTGACTAATATACTAATGAGAAGTTTTCAATTAATTTTATATATAGAATGAACACTAAGATTTGTTTAGCTCTTATATTTTTATTATGGTCAATAACTCAGAATCTATTTCAATAGTACAAGTTCTCAAAGGATAATGTAATACAAAAACTATTTTTATTTTTGTTTGGAATCCCTGTTTTTTTTGTTGAGCATGCCTAACTTTTTATAGGGTTTCTAGTTGCTCAAATTAAATAGTCAATTAATGAAGGCTTAAATTAGAACACTAGAAAACTATTTAAATTCTATTTTTCTTACTCCCTGCCTCAATTGAATAATTAATAATATCACTCTGCAAGTGGATGCAGACTACATGACAAAATTAATTTTTGGAAATTCACTGTATCCATAAACTAAGAATGTGTGTTAGCCACTCACTCGTGTTCGACTCTTTGCAACCTCATGGACTATAGCCCACCAAGCTTCTCTGTGCATGGGATTTTCCAGGCAAGAATACTGGAGTGGCTTGCCATTCCCTTCTCTAGGGGATCCTCCTGACCCAGGGGTCAAACCCAGATCTCCTGTATTGCAAGCAGTTTCTTTACCATCTGAGATACCAGGGAAGCCCCAAATTAGAAGTGGTATATAGTAATTTCTCTGCAAACCTGTATCATATGTGCAAGCAGCAATGGAGATGGTGGAAGAATAAAGATTTTCTACACACATCAAAATTGTGTTTTGTTAGAGATTTCTGTATGATAGAAATCTCTTATAAGCAAGGGAATACCTGGAAAAGTACAATTCTTATTATTTTGGAATCTAGCATTAACAGTCTATATTTAAAAGATTTTATAAAGAGTTTTATAAAATGTGGAGTTTTCTAATATGTGGAGTTTATAAAAATCCTCATTATATAGAAAATGCTGTAGATAACATCTAGGAGATTAACAGATATATTAAAAAACTTCCCTAAAATTAACTCATTTGAAAAAGGATTAATATCCATAGAGTAAAAAGTCCATTATATCATATTTAAATTCTGTTTATTGGAACTAAAATTATTGGTATATTGTCATATAGTTCTTTAAAATTAAGCACACTTACTCTCAATTATTTGCCGTTTAATCACCTAAACACATGAAAAATATGGTTACACAATGTTGGAGGTGACAACAAATTTGAGATCAGTCCTAGAGGCCCAGAAACCCAATTTTGATTAATGTCTTACAATAAATTAGATTCTGATCACCATGATTTAAATTTTAATTTCTCTCTCCAGTAGCTTAAACTTACTAGTCTGCCAAGCATTCATTGGTTTTGTTTATAAACAATTTATTTTATATTTTTGTCATTTTGCATCATATCCCTGCCTAAATATGGTGAACAAAAGGCCACACTCATTTTAAAAATGTTTTGATATTTTTTATGACATGACTTTTTATTTTTTATTTTTATATTGGATTATAGTTGATTTACAATATTGTGTTAGTTTCAGGTGCACAGTAAAGTGATTCAGTTATACATATATTCATTCTTTTTCAGATTATTTTACCATATAGATTATTACAGAATATTGAAGACAACACTCATTTAATATTCAACAATAATAACATAATGTTAACTCATCTTAACCCACTTCTCTTTAGAGTTGGCATAGTGACAAATGGGGAGTGATGTTTTATTTATTTTTAAACAAGCTTGCTTTACTTTTATTTGTATAAGAAATGTGTAGTGGCTACAGCTGGAGCATAGGTTGCATACAAGGGAAAGGTGGTATGGGTCTTCACAAGACGGTCAGTGAATTCCTGAATGGGGAGGTTTGGTGAACACAGTCTCTTTCCAGAGGTTGGGTTGAGATAGCTGTTGGTCTTAGAGACAGTATGGAATCCACGTCTGGAGCATGGAAGGAAGAAGATTTATCCACACAACATATATTCCTAATAGGTCAATGATGGCTCCATGAGGGTTAACTGTTTTAATGTCTGAGTTCACATTTTTGCATGCTAGGGTGGTATCTAACATATGTATCAATTTCATAGGTTAGAAAAGACTCTCGGTAAGAAATAGAGGCTAAAGGCCTAGGTAAATCACAGTGAAAGCTACTAAGATGCATCAGTGCAAACTTGGACAAAGTCTCTTCAGAAGATATTGCTATATCAGAGGCTAAAATAAGAGTTTGAACCCAATCTTTTATTCATGTATTTAAATGTACTTAAAAGATTGAGGGACAAATTCAGGAAGCAAATTATGTTTCACAAAAATGTATATAGTAGATCTTACTATTGATGAATCTTCATAACATAAGCAAGAATAAAAAAGTACATACAGGAACTTCTAATATAGCCTCTAAGAACTCTTGTCACAGAAATTTTAAGAGCTGTCATAGTGTAAAATGCCAAAATAGCTATTTAAATATATGTATATATATATACATATATATATACACAAATATGTATGTATGCACATATATATCTATATGCATACACATATTAGTCTCTTACAAATAATCTTATTTTTATTTATATATGCAACATTATATGACAAGTTCTTATTTTTCTCATTCTTGGAATGTAATAGAACTATTATTGGCTTCATAGGCTTAATATCTGCATCTCAGTTAAAAGCAAAACTATAGAAAAGTCATCCAACAATACAATAATTCTCAAGTTATTGTAAACAGTGATAAACATCCATCAAACAGTGTATGAAGGACATTGTTTCACAAATATAAGTGGAAAACAAATAGGAAAAGCAATTTATAGGTGAGAGAGAATAAAAACACTAAGAGATTGGCTTTCAATACTTTAGAATACCAAGGATTTGTGCTTTCATGTTTCCAGGATCATTCTAATTGGATCTCAATATATAGACATTAAAGGCTAGAGTGTAAAAAGAGAATATCCATAATACTATCTCACATAGTTCATTAAAAATGTGTTTTCTTAGTTCTTCACATTATATTTCCCCAAACCATCTGATTAGAATATGGTTTTCACAATGATCTTTGGAATTGAATCTAGTTTTGAGTTTATGGAAAATATCACACAAACATCATGATTATATAGCCTTGAAAACTTTTATCTAAGTGTTCAGTTTCCTCACTGATCAATGAAGAGTAGAAAGTATTGCATTTGTGGGGAACTATGGAATTTTCCTGGAGAAGGCAATGGCACCCCACTCCAGTACTCTTGCCTGGAAAATCCCATGGATGGAAGAGCCTGGTGGGCTACAGTCCATGGGGTCGCTAAGAGTCAGACATGACTTCATGACTTCACTTTCACTTTTCCCTTTCATGCTTTGGAGAAGGAAATGGCAACCCACTCAGTGTTCTTGCGTGGAGAATCCCAGGGATAGGGGAGCCTCGTGGGCTGCCATCTATGGGGTCGCACAGATTTGGACCTGACTGAAGTGACTTAGCAGCAGCAGCAACAGCATGGAATTTTCCAGTGACAAGTATATGTCAGATAAAGATGCATATATAAACAACACCAAGATAGGAACAGAGTATACTTCAAATCAAGTATGCTGTCTATATTATCAGCTCATGAGCTTTAATGCAGAGCTGTTGTTTACATTTAATGCCAATATCAAATATAGGTTATACATTAATCCAAGAGCAACATATATGATTTCATCAAAGATTTATTTCAATACTGTCCCATTCCATATGCATACATTATTATATATGGAACTTAACCCGATTACACTAACACCAAAAATGTTGAATCTAAAATTCAATTTAAAAAATCTTTAGGCAGATTCATGTTGATGTATGGCAAAACCAATACAATATTGTAAAGTAATTAGCCTCTAATTAAAATAAATAAACTTATATTAAAAAAAAAACCTCCATGACACCTCACTCCTGTCCAAATGCCTATTATTAAAAAGAAAAAAAAAATCTCTAAAAATATTTCTTATTATAATGGCTAATTTTATATTTCAACCTGGCCAAGCTATAGGACCCATTTGTTTGGTAGAATACTAGTCTGGATGTTGCTGAAAAGGCATTTTTTTAGTTGTGATAACATTCAAAACAGTAGTCTTTTAGTGAAGCAAATTAACCTCCATAATGTATATTATCAGTTAACTCCTTACTAGAAAATAAGACAGGAAATCTGACTCCAAACTGTCTTCAGGTTTAAGACTACAATTATTTTCAGAATTTTCAGCTTTGTGGCTTTCCCCCCAAATTTAAGACTTTTCTGCCCCTACAATTGCAGGAGCCAATTCTTTATAATAAATGTGATTTTCTAGAGAAAAATTTGGCGTCAAGTCTTCAACATGTGAATTTGTGGGGGAGGGTTAGGACACTGAACATTCAGCCCATAGCAGAAACCATCAGCATATGTGCCAACACTTAGAGAAAATCTGATCACACTTCAATGATGAATTCTTTCAAAATTGCTTTGCCATTATTCTCTTTATTTTCCTTTGTGGATGTCAGAGGTAGTGAGTTATTTGGGGTTATTTGAATTTTCCAAATTCCATTTTAATTTTTTTACTGACTTATGACTCTTAGTATACTATTTTAGTGCTTATTTCTGGTGTTGAAATATAGTTAGCAAATTCTATATGGGCCACTTAAAATTAATGTTTTACCCTTTCAAATAAAAAAGAAACCCAAACAGCTCCACAAGGTTTTACTCTCCCAGCAATGCCATATTAGGGATGCTTCTAACTTTATTTATTTTGCTATAAGCCACTTTGGTAGGAAGTCTTACTTCAGTCATTGACTATTAACTAGCCAAATTTCTCCCCTCTATGGGGCTGCAAGGAAATTAGACCAGTCAATCTTAATGGAAATCAACTCTGAATATTCATTGGAAAGATTGATGATGAAGCTAAAGCTCCAATACTTTGGCCACTTGTGAAGAGCTGACTCATTAGAAAAGACCTTGACACTCTAAAAGGTTGAAGGCAAATGGAGAAGAGTGTATCAGAGGATGAAATGGTTAGATAGCATCACTGACTCGGTGGACATGGAACTGAGAAAACTCCAGGAGATAGTGAAGGACAGGAAAGTCTGGGGTGCAGTAGTTCATGGGGGTCTCAAAGAGTCATATGCAACTTACAAACTGTACAATAGCAACTGTGAATTGAATATATGCTACTCATGTTTAACTCTTTTCCCCCTGCATATTAAGTATTTTGAGGTCATGAGTCATGGCATATTTTATTTTTAATCACTTTAGTTTGTAGAAGTTGACAAGCAGGAATAAACTGAAAATTATAGTTGTGAAATTTGTAAAAGGTAAAAGGTACTAGACAGCTATGATGTAAGGTTAAGAAAGTGGGAACTCAGGGGTTAAGGACACATAGTCCATGCCTAGAAGATAAAAGCATATTTTACCACACTTAGTATTTTCAAGCAATTTAAGCAAGAGGGACTTAGCATTAATTGTTAATGTCCATATTAGTGGGACAATTGTAGAATGGAAAATACAAGAGCAGAATTTCTCAGATATCTTGTTTAAGGAGCAAAGTGCTGAGTATTGGAACAACCACTATAGTGTTCTTAAATGAATTCACTTTCCAGGTTAAAATTATTGATTTATTATCAATGATTCAATAAAATACCTACATACCAGAAAGCCCCACTGGGACTTCAGTGGAATCAATATTTGTCTCATATGGTGGACATCTGACAAATGTTAAAAGATAATGAACACCTTAAATAACTTTCATTGTGCCTAAGAGAAGTAATGCATGCATTAATAAGAGAAAAGAAGAATCATTTATATCCTACTGTCTTTTTACATAGAGAAAGATCTTAAAGCCAATTGATGCCTCCTACTTGAAAGTTATGCTATGCCCAGTAATGAATAACTTTTCAAAGCAATCACTGACCTTGGTGATGTTTTCATTCTGCACACTTGTTTCTCATAATACGTAAGAATAAATTCCTTAATGTCTCTATTGTTCCTGATTGATACTACATTGATATTATTGCTATTGGCCCAGGTTTTTGACAGAATGTGTCATATATTGTGGCTTCCCCTGGTGGCTCAAATGGTAAAGAATCTGCCTTCAATATGGGAAACCTGAGTTCAGTCCCTGGGTTAGGAAGATCCCTTGGAGGGGGGCATGGCAGTCCCCTCCAATATTCTTCCCTGGAGAATCCCGCTGGACAGAGGAGTCTGGCAAGCTATAGTCCATGGGGTCACAAAGAGTCAGACACAGCAGAGTGACTATATCAATGTAATATTGATTATTCAACTAGTAATATCATAAAAAATATTATATATGTGATTTAGTTATACTAGGCTTTCGATTTTAGAAGATCAAGGTGCTTTATTTTAGTGTTTAGTGATTTAAAATCACAAATTCCTACATTTTGCTAAATTTATCTTCAACATTCTGTGAAATGTATGATGGAATGCATCTGAATATGATTACACAGTGGGTTAACATTTTATGGCTTTAATGATACCCTGTGTAATGATCAAGACCAATAGAGACATTTAGAATTTCATCTTATGCTTTATGAGAAACAAATGTGCAGAGTGAAAAAATCACCATGCTCAATGATTGCTTTGAAAAGTTATTCGTTATTGGGCATAACATAACTTTCAAGTAAGAATGATTGATTGGATTTAAGATCTTCTTCTATGTAAAAACAGAGTAAGACATAAATGATTCTTCTTTATTCTTACTAATAGATGCATTGCTTCTCTTAGGCCCAGTGAAACTTATTTAAGATGTTCACTGTTGTCATATATTGTATCTAGTTAACTACCAATTATCTTATGTGAACTGTGTCCTTAGTCTTACAGAAGTTCAGAAATAAATCTAAGATCACATACCTAGTAAGTGGCCACAAGATATGGCTTCACAAAGGACACTTTATTAAATAAGACATATGAAATCAAGATAGTTTATCATTGGTTAATTTTATTCCTTGACAAGACTTCATTAAATATTTTATAAGAGTGATGGAGATACATGCATAAAGAAATAATATTGCAATCATACAACTACCAAAGAAAATCCAGACATAACAGTTTATATATTTAGGACTGCATTGTGTGGCAACAACTTTCATTGCTAAAATGCTTTTAGGCAGAGAAGAATCACTGTATAATATGTTATAATTAATGGCTTGGTAGAGGAAAATTTGAACTGTGCATTGAGGAGATATATGGTCAGATTGGGAGATTTAAAAAGAGAATTAAATAGGGTATTTCATAAAAGGTGGCATAAGATACATGGAAAAGAAGTCTGAGTACATCCTAATCCAAAGTGCCTAGAAGTGTACCCCCCATCATCTCAATTTCTAGCATGTTAGCCTCCCACACCTTATCCTAATAATTTCACTTTCTTTGTCTGTCCCTCTCAGCTCCCAAATTCCTCTAACTCATCAAGAACTCCAGTGCATTTGTCCCTTCATATTTCTTTGACTCTGAAAGCTTATGATTTTTTCTCTTTCCTACTTGGTTTAAATTCCATGATTAACAATGATTTTTTTTTTCTTTTCTTCTTACCTAGCTTTGACTCTAAGAGCAGTCATCAATGATATTTCCTTTACTCACATTTTTTTTTCTCTTGCTTTGTGATTTTCTCCTTATTTCACTCTCTAGGCAAAAACAAAATGCTGTTGAAATCTAATATCCTATCTACTCTCTACTTTTACCTGTGTTGAGTAAGACAGGAGAAAACACACAATGACAAGCTTTTAGTCTTGCCTTACAAACCTGATTTTTTAAAGTTAATTTAGTCTTTACCTTCCTAAATAATTTTGCATTTTTAATTCTCTCTTTAAAGTCTCACCACCATCCCCAGCTCTTCACTTAGTTGATGAGCTTGCTTAATAGGAGCAATCAGAGAAATTTCTAGGCTCTTTCTTCACTTCATTTTTTAAAATATAAACTGCCCGTGTTCCTGTCTAAATTGAGTCCTTTTATTTTTTATTGTTGTTCAGTTGTCAAGTTGTGTCCAACTCTGTGACTCCATGGACTGCCGCTCACCATGCTTCTCCATCCTTCACTATCTTCCAGAGTTTGCTCAGTTTCATGTCCATTAAGTTGGTGATACTATCTAACCATCTCTTCCTCTGCTACCTCCTTCTCCCTTGCCTTCAGTCTTCCCCAGCTTTAGAGTCATTTCCAATGAGTTGGCCATTTAAATCAGGTGGCCAAACTATTACAACTTCAGTTTCAGTATCAGTTCTTCCAAAGAATATTCAGAGTTGATTTCCTTTAGGATTGACTGGTTTGATCTCCTTGTAGTTCAAGAAACTGGATTTATTCCATCCCATTCACTGAAGTACTCTGCTTCTGTAATTATTCCTCCTTGTCTTCTGTGTTATCAAATTCTCCATCTTTACTGTATTCATATCCCAGCTTATTATTCAGTAATCACATGAACTTGAGGAAGCTCTGTAATACCTCTGAACCTCAATTCCTTTTTATTAAGAAAGAAACAAAAGAAGAAACAATGACAGAAAGAATGATAAATATTATTTTCCACTGTATGAGTTTGATATGAGAGTTTATATTTAAATGACTCGGCATGATTCCTAGTGGATGCTAAATAGTCAATTAATATATGTGTAGAACTTACAGGATTTTATATATATATATATATATAATGTATTATATATTATTATAATTTTTGATATATATTACATATTAAATGTAATATAAATAAATTTACCTATATTAAAAAATATATATATAGTATATATTTGGATATATACCAATTCTACCCTGCTGTTCTCCACTCCATTTGGCCCAGGTAGCCTCAAGTTCCTAAACCTGACTTTGAAATGAGAGATCTATTTTGGTAGAGAACTCAACATGCACTATGGATGGGAATGACCTCTGGACAACTTATAAACACAAGAACAAAAAGTGAATGTGTGGTCTTAATAGTCACAGAGATATTGGGATTATTTTGTTATTCTACATTAACACAGGAATAGCTAACTAATTATGATTATAAGCATTTTTCCTTGTCTGAAGAATTTAACGATAACTACCATGACAAATTGCACAATTGCACTCATCTCACATGCTAGTAAAGTAATGCTCAAAATTCTCCAAGCCAGGCTTCAGCAATACATGAACCATGAACTTCCAGATGTTCAAGCTGGTTTTAGAAAAGGCAGAGGAACCAGAGATCAAATTGCCAACATCCACTGGATCATGGAAAAAGCAAGAGAGTTCCAGAAAAACATCTATATTTGCTTTCTTGACTATGCCAAAGCCTTTGACTGTGTAGATCACAATAAACTGTGGAAAATTCTGAAAGAGATGGGAATACCAGACCACCTGACCTGCCTCTTGAGAAACCTATATGCAGGTCAGGAAGCAACAGTGAGAACTGGACATGGAACAACAGACTGGTTCCAAATAGGAAAAGGAGTACATCAAGGCTGTATATTGTCACCCTGCTTATTTAACTTATATGCAGAGTACATCATGAGAAACGCTGGGCTGGAAGAAGCACAGGCTGAAATCAAGATTCCTGGGAGAAATATCAATAACCTCAGATATGCAGATGACATCACCCTTATGGCAGAAAGTGAAGAGGAACTAAAAAGCCTCTTGATGAAAGTGAAAGTGGAGAGTGAAAAAGTTGGCTTAAAGCTCAACATTCAGAAAACGAAGATCATGGCATCTGGCCCCATCACTTCATGGCAAATAGATGGAGAAACAGTGGATACACTTCATGGCAAATAGATGGATAGTGTTAGACTTTATTTTTTGGGGCTCCAAAATCCCTGCAGACAGTGACTGCAGCCATGAAATTAAAAGACACTTACTCCTTGGAAGAAAAGTTATGACCAACCTAGATAGCATATTCAAAAGTAGAGACATTACTTTGCCAACAAAGGTCCGTCTAGTTAAGGCTGTGGTTTTTCCAGTGGTCATGTATGGATGTGAGAGTTAGACTGTGAAGAAGGCTGACTGCTGAAGAATTGATGCTTTTGAGCTGTGGTGTTGGAGAAGACTCTTGAGAGTCCCTTGGACTGCAAGGAGATCCAACCAGTCCATTCTGAAGGAGATCAGCCCTGGGATTTCTTTGGAAAGAATGATGCTAAAGCTGAAACTCCAGTAATTTGGCCACCTCATGGGAAGAGTTGACACATTGGAAAAGACTTTGATGCTGAGAGGGATTAGGGGCAGGAGGAGAAGGGGACGACAGAGGATGAGATGGCTGGATGGCATCACTGACTCGATGGATGTGAATCTGAGTGAACTCCGGGAGTTGGTGATGGACAGGAGGCCTGGCAAGCTGCAATTCACGGGGTCGCAAAGACTGGGACACGACTGAGCGACTGAACTGAACTGAACTGAACCATGACAAAATAAAGGCAGAGGAAAAAACCAATCGTATTGCAGCAAGAGAGTTAAAGTATGAACATGCATATCATTGCTAGAAAACCTAGGTTTGTATGCTATCTGTGTTCTTCCAACCAGTAAGATTTATTGGCTTCCTAAGCTTCTAATTCCTTAAATTAGATAGTAAATAATACTGCATCTCTATTGAGCTGCTATAAATACTAAATTTAAAAGACACAAAATTTCCTAGAATAGAACCAGTCATAGAACCAATAATTAACATATATTATGTTCTATCCTGATAACATCCTGGAGGACAGAGAAGCCTGGAGTGCTACAGCCCATGGGGTCACAAAGAGTCAGGCGTGACTTAGCTACTAAACAACAGTAACAATTCCTGATAATAAGGGTTAGAGATACTGATATAAGCAAACATATCAGTAGAATCACTTTGAAAGTGTATTAACTCAGAGTAAAGACTCAACATGTGTTTGGTGTATTTATGAATGAACACTGCTGCTGCTGCTGCTAAGTCACTTCAGTCGTGTCCGACTCCTATCGACCCCATGGACCATAACCTACCAGGCTCATCCATCCATGGGGTTTTCCAGGCAAGAGTACTGGAGTGAGTTGCCATTACCTTCTGCATGAATGAACACTATTATATCCTCAAATAATTTTAACTAATTTTATAAAATGTCACCCAAATAAGTGAACATAGGTTCCAAATAAGTGAACACAGGTTAAAAGAAGAATACTCTTTGTTCTATTTATTACTTGTGTCTGTGTTGTTGTTCAGTTGCTAACTAGGGGAAGCAAGCCAGGCTTCCCTCTCCTTCACTATCTCCTGTAGTTTGCTCAAACTCATGTCCATTGAGTTGGTAATGCCATCTCATCCTTTGTCTTTCCCCTTTCCTCCTGCTCTCAATCTTTCCCAGCATCAGGGTCTTTTTTAATGAGTTGGCTCGTCACATCAGGTGGCAAAAAGACTGGAGCTTCAGCTTTAGCATAAGTCCTTCCAATGAATATTCAGGGTTGATTTCCTTTAGGATTGACTAGTTTGAGCTCCTTGCAGTCCAAGGGACTCTCAAGAGTCTTCTCCAACACAACAATCCAAAAGCATCAATTCTTTGGCACTCAGCCTTCTTTATGGTCCAAGTCTCACATCTGTACATGACTACTGGAAATACCATAGCTTTGACTATACAGACCTTTGTTGGTGAAGTGATGTCTCTGCTTGTATCTGTGTCATTCAAAGTAAATAATTCATTTAGCATTTATACAGAAATTAAAGTAGGAAAAGATCTGTCAGTAAGAATTCATGGAGACTTGTATTCATATTTCTTAAAAACAATAACCACTCCTAATAACCAGATTGAGGTCTTGGAATACAATTTCCCACTAAAAGAAATAATTGAATGAAATATGTGCCTCCATCTGCTTCCAGTTCAAATATGGAATAACCAAAGATGGAAAAATTTTGACATCAGTGAGAATAATAATTACAAGGGAAGTGGAAGTAGAAGTGCTAGTTTCTCAGTCAACTAACAGACCAGGCTGTAGCAGACCATGCTCCTCTTTTCATGGAATTTTCCAGGCAAGAATACTGGAGTGAGTATTCATCCTCTTTTCCAGAAGATCTTCCCAAGCCAAGAACTGAACCAATGTCTGCATTGCAGGCAGATTCTTTCCCATCTGAGCCACCAGGGAAGCCCAATAAGTGCAATACATCAAACCAAATCAAATATATTTAATTTCACCAGTTAAAAATGAAACTAATTTTCATTTTTAACTAAAGAAAACTAATTTATTTGTCTTTTGCAGATTCTAGAAAATTAACTCTGTAACAGTCAATAAAGAGTGGAGAGACTATTCTGCCTTTCCTCTTAACTATGTCTCCTGGTAACTAAGACATGGATGAAATAAAATATATGTTTTAAAAATATATTCTAGTTTTGTAAAGATGAAATTTTAGAATGAGAGCAAATTCATTCATTCAAATCTCTAAAGAATTAATAGAAAATTCATGGTGGCTAGTATCACAACATGTGTGCATGTATGTGATAAGTTGTGTCCAGCTCTTCATGACAACATGTGTTGTAGCCTACCAGGCTCCTCTGTTCAAGGGATTTCCCAGACAAGAATACTGAAGTTGGTTATTATTTTCTTCTCCAGGGGATCTTCCCAACCCAGGGATCGAACGTGTGTCTCCCGAATTGGCAAGTGGATTCTTTACCACTGAACCTCATGCGAAGTAGACCTTGTAACATGAAAGACAAATACAGCATTCTTCTTAATTGAAGTAAACATTTATCTATGAAGTAACCTTTCTAAAACATTGATGTTAAATCTAATTACACCTTAACTCTAATTACTGACTATCAATGAAAAAAATTACAAGTGACAGACACGTATTAAATTGTAACATTAAGTCCAACCAGCAAAATCCAGATTGTGGGAAATTTTACACAAAAGTTGGCTTCTTAGACAAAGAAGTAGTAACTTAAACAATAAGAGAGAACAAGAGGGCACAGATGAATTTAAAAAATTATAATTGAAAAGAAGGAAAGCTATGGAATAATTATTTTGCATAACATTATAGTGCTTATCATAAAAGCCAGGATGGAATCAGAAGGAGATAGTAGAAAGCATATGCAGAATTTCTATTTTCTAACCAGAAAAGTGTTATTAACTCAGTTGTGTCTCTTTGGGACCCCATGAACTATAGCCTGCCAGGCTATTCTATCCATGGAATTCTTTAGGCAAGATACTGGAGTGGGTAGCCATTCTTTCTCCAGGGGATCTTCCCAACCCAGGGATTGAACCCTGTTCTCCTGCATTGCAGGTGAATTCTTTACCATCTGAGAAACTAGGGAATCATATTTTCTGGCCTAATGGTTGTTAAAGAGTGCTTGCCTTTAAATAACTTACAAAGCTCTAAACTTTTATTTTTTATTTTATTTTATTTTTTTTACAGAAAGATGTTACTTACTTAATTAATTAATTATTTTTTTTATTTTATTTTACAATTATGTATTGGTTTTGCCATACATTGACATGAATCCACCACGAGTGTACATGCGTTCCCAAACATGAACCCCCCTCCCACCCCCCTCCCCACAACATCTCTCTGGGTCATCCCCGTGTACTAGCCCCAAGCGTGCCGTATCCTGCATCGGACATAGACTGGCAATTCGATTCTTACATGATATTACACATGTTTCAATGCCATTCTCCCAAATCATCTCACCCTCTCCCTCTCCCTCTGAGTCCAAAAGTCTGCTATACACATCTGTGTCTTTTTTGCTGTCCTGCATACAGGGTCATCATTGCCATCTTTCTAAATTCCATATATATGTGTTAGTATACTGTATTGGTGTTTTTCTTTCTGGCTTACTTCACTCTGTATAATCGGCTCCAGTTTCATCCATCTCATCAGAACTGATTCAAATGTATTCTTTTTAATGGCTGAGTAATACTCCATTGTGTATATGTACCACAGCTTTCTTATACATTCATCTGCTGATGGACATCTAGGTTGTTTCCATGTCCTGGCTATTATAAACAGTGCTGCGATGAACATTGGGGTACATGTGTCTCTTTCAATTCTGGTTTCCTCAGTGTGTATGACCAGCAGTGGGATTGCTAGGTCAAAAGGCAGTTCTATTTGCAATTTTTTAAGGACTCTCCACACTGTTCTCCATAGTGGCTGTACTAGTTTGCATTCCCACCAACAGTGTAGGAGGGTTCCCTTCTCTCCACACCCTCTCCAGCATTTATTGCTTGCAGATTTTTGGATCGCAGACATTCTGACTAGTGTGAAGTGGTACCTCATTGTGGTTTTGATTTGCATTTCTCTAATAATGAGTGATGTTGAGCATCTTTTCATGTGTTTGTTAGCCATCCGTATGTCTTCTTTGGAGAAATGTCTATTTAGTTCTTTGGCCCATTTTTTGATTGGGTCGTTTATTTTTCTGGAATTGAGCTGCAGGAGTTGCTTGTATATTTTTGAGATTAGTTGTTTGTCAGTTGCTTCATTTGCTATTATTTTCTCCCATTTGGAAGGCTGTCTTTTCACTTTGCTTATATTTTCCTTTGTTGTGCAGAAGCTTTTAATTTTAATTAGGTCCCATTGGTTTATTTTTGCTTTTATTTCCAGAATTCTGGGAGGTGGATCATAGAGGATCCTGCTGTGGTTTATGTCGGAGAGTGTTTTGCCTATGTTCTCCTCTAGGAGTTTTATAGTTTCTGGTCTTCCAGTTAGATCTTTAATCCATTTTGAGTTTATCTTTGTGTGTGGTGTTAGAAAGTGATCTAATTTCATTCTTTTACAAGTGGTTGACCAGTTTTCCCAGCACCACTTGTTAAAGAGATTGCCTTTACTCCATTGTATCTTCTTGCCTCCGTTGTCAAAGATAAGGTGTCCATATGGGTGTGGATTTATCTCTGGGCTTTCTATTTTGTTCCATTGATCTATATTTCTGTCTTTGTGCCAATACCATACTGTCTTGATGACTGTGGCTTTGTAGTAGAGCCTGAAGTCAGGCAAGTTGATTCCTCCAGTTCCATTCTTCTTTCTCAAGATTGCTTTGACTATTCGAGGTTTTTTGTATTTCCATACAAATCTTGAAATTATTTGTTCTAGTTCTGTGAAAAATATCGCCGGTATCTTGATAGGGATTGCATTGAATTTGTAAATTGCTTTGGGTAGTATACTCATTTTCGCTATATTGATTCTTCCGATCTATGAACATGGTATATTTCTCCATCTATTAGTGTCCTCTTTGATTTCTTTCATCAGTGTTTTATAGTTTTCTATATATAGGTCTTTAGTTTCTTTAGGTAGATATATTCCTAAGTATTTTATTATTTTTGTTGCAATGGTGAATGGAATTGTTTCCTTAATTTGTTTTTCTACTTTCTCATTATTAGTGTATAGGAATGTAAGGGATTTCTGTGTATTGATTTTATATCCTACAACTTTACTATATTCATTAATTAGCTCTAGTAATTTTCTGTAGAGTCTTTAGGGTTTTCTATGTAGAGGATCATGTCATCTGCAAACAGTGAGAGTTTTACTTCCTCTTTTCCAATTTGGATTCCTTTTATTTATCTGCTCTGATTGCTGTGGCTAAAACTTCCAGAACTATGTTGAATAGTAATGGTGAAAGTGGGCACCCTTGTCTTGTTCCTGACTTTAGGGGAAATGCTTTCCATTTTTCACCATTGAGGATAATGTTTGCTGTGGGTTTGTCATATATAGCTTTTATTATGTTGAGGTATGTTCCTTCTATTCCTGCTTTCTGGAGAGTTTTTATCATAAATGGATGTTGAATTTTGTCAAAGGCCTTCTCTGCATCTATTGAGATAATCATACAGCTTTTATTTTTCAATTTGTTAATGTGGTGAATTACATTGACTGATTTCTGGATATTGAAGAATCCTTGCATCCCTGGGATAAACACCACTTGGTCATGGTGTATGATCTTTTTAATGTGTTGTTGGATTCTGATTGCTAGAAAAGCTCTAAACTTTTAAACACTTTTATTTAAATATAGAAGTATTGAAAAACAGTTGGGAGTTTGGGATTAACAAATGCAGACTAGTATACATAAGATGGATAAACAACAAGGTCCTATTGTATATCACAGTGGAATATAGTAAATATTCTGTGATAAAGACAAAAGCTATGAAAAATTATATATATATATATATAAATATATATAAACTATTGCTCTACAGTGGAAATTAAACACATTTTAAATCAACAATACTTCAATAAAATTTTAAATAATATATAAGGAGTTTGGGAAACACTGTTAAACACTTAATTTTTTTTAACCTTAGGAAGTCTCACATTGCTAATGCTTCCTCTGGATTATTCAGAGAAATTTAGCCTGTAATATTTCACAATCTGACTGTGAAGAACTACTTTATTCCCAAAATATATATTAACACTCCTTAAAATTTCTGTTTTTTAAAGCACAGTCCAGAAATCACACATCTGCTCAATATATATGTCTAGTCTAGTGGTATCCCAGGCCACAGTAGTTCAGTGATTTTATTCCACTAAAAATTTCAATTATCACATAACTATGCTAAATTTACTAAGTAGTCTTCAGTGTGAACTGTCTTGAACACTTTAAGCAATGATTGCCAATGGGAATTTTCTTTTAAGTGGCAACTGTTTCTGTTCTAATAAAATATCATTGAATACATACTGAGTTTACTTCTAAGTTTTTGATTTTCTGACACTTCCCATTGCTTTCTTGATTGTTAAATCTGGATATGTCTTTTTCTGTAAAAATAACAAACCTAAGATTTTGTGCAATATGATTCAATACAAAAATAAGAGATATGCTTTTAAAATCTCACAGCTACAGTGTTTGTATAGGATAGTTCTGTTGCAAACCTTAGAAAATTATAAAAAGGTCACATATCTTGAGCTACTCGTCCCCTTTAAATATACAAGATTTAAGCTGACCTTCCAATATAGGATAAAATACTGTAGCAATATATTGTCAAGATATGATATTTCCCTATGGAACTCTAGAGAATTCATATCCCATCAAGGTAAGTAAGATTGTTGTTGTTGTTTAGCTGCTAAGTTGTGTTTGACTCTTTACCCCATGGACTGTAGCCCACAAAGTTCCTCTGTCCATGAAATTTCCCAGCAAGAATACTGGAATGCATTGCCATTTCCTTCTCCAGGGGCTCTTCCTGGCCCAGGGATCCAATCCATGTCTCCTGCACTGGCAGGTGTATTCTTTATCTCTGAGCCACCAGGGAAGCCCACTAAAGTTAGGGGGCAAAAAAGTTGTAGCATACCCAGAAAATAATCAATTTTCTATATTATAAAGCCCAGAATTGACTCTTAAGGCTTTGCTCTATCAGAGTGTTTGTGCAACCCTAAACGGGAAGTCACCTTACATGAAGAGATTATTCATTAAGATTTTCAGAAAAGTGCTGAGCATAGATACAATTAACGTAGTTAATGACTTTAAATAGTCCAAGTAGAGTTTTATGTCAAGCGTAAGACACTATATAGAAAGGCAGAATTTATTTTATACAATTCTAAGAGTGATAGTTCAATCTCTTATACAATTAACTTCCCCAAAATGAAAGATTTTTTTCAAAACAAAGCTACTGCCAAAGGTACCAATTTATACCTTTTATTTCTTTTTTCAAGAGACATATAAACTTGGAAAACATATATTCTGTTACTAGGGGAACTTTTAAGGAAGTGTCTAGTCTCAGAAATACTGTTTTGTTTTGTTTTTTCTTTTTGACTGAAATAATTGACCATAAATGAGGCTGAGCACCAAAGAATTGGTGCTTTCAAATTGTGGTTCTGGAAAAGACACTTGAGAGTCACATGTACTTCAATGAGATCAAACCAGTCAATCTTAAAGGAAATCAGTTCTGAAACTTCATTATAAGAACTGATGCCAAAGCTGAAGCTCCAATACTTTGGCCAACTGAATGGGAGAGCAGACTCATTGGGGAAAATCCTGATGTTGGGAAAGATTGAAGGCTAAAGAAGGGTGAGGCAGAGCTTGAGATGGTTAGAAAGCATCACCAACTCAATGAACATTACTTAGAGCAAACTCCGAGATATAGTGAAGGACAAGGAAGCCTGTCATGCTGCATCCATAGGGTCAAAAAGAGTTTGACATGACTTAGCAACTGAACACAAATATAATAATAAAATATTAAAGACATAATATAATTATTTTCTACCTCTCTATATTGTTTAAGTAAGCAACTTCTTCAATATATCAGTTTATGGATGCATCAATGTGAACATCAGGTAGTGAAATTTCCAATTTCCAAGCTGCTTAATTTTTGTAAACACGAAGCTAAAACTACGTAACTCACTCAAATGTTAAGAGCTGAAAGGCATCTCAAATGAATACAGATAAACAGTTCTGTTAAAACATTTTCATGATTTGTTATCATTTTTATATCACAGCAACTCCTGTATTTTTCTTTGTAAATATAGCAGAAGCATTGTTTAAAAAATGATACAAAGCCGAACGTTTACAACTGTGTCTCTGGTTAAATTAAAAATCATTAGACCTTCTGCTTTATGCTTGTAACTAAAACACAGCCTAACCAAAGAGCCAAATCCAGTATAATTAGGCCTCTGCATTAGAGACAAGAAATGAGACATTTTGACAGCTCTGGAACATTGCATTTCACAGGGCTCTGTGCACAGCTAGGTAGCACAGGTGTTCCTGTAATTGCAGTACAATGGAAAATTCAGTGCTCAGTGGCCTTCACATTCTCCATTCCTGTGTGTGATGTGATGTGAAGCACCTATGTCAGTGCTGCCTGCTTTCTCTGTGATGGAATATGGCTATGTGGAATGCAACTGAAAATATTTTGAAGTTCTTGATCTCTAAAACTAGACTAAAATTATATATTTGGCTCTTTCCCCTGTCCCCATAGCTTCTGTATATCAACATCTGTGATTTTACAAATATAGAAGAAAAAAAGATTTCAAAAGCCTTTGTTGATACAAGTTTATTTTGTGAGAATTATCTTCTCTTCCTCTTATTAGAATGCTACAGCCAAACTCTGCTGCTTCCTGAGCCAACCTGTCATAATTATCTTTCACAGAGTGCTGTTTAATGTGGTAAGAATTCTGGTGATTTTTCTTTCCAATTTCTTGTCAGAATCCTGCCAATTTTGAGTTTAAATTTCTGAAGTCCCTCTCAGTGAACTAGATCATTAAAGAAAAAAGCTTAGGTTAAATATATATATATAGAATCAAATATCTAGTCATTTAAAATTTGGCCATGTTAAAATTTTGAATCACATTTGTATTAGAATATGTTCTTTGAACAAAAAGTTACAAATTTAATTTTTGAAACCATAAATTGCCCAAGTGATAACGTTAATGAGGAGCCTTGAACTCTTAACTGAATCTTTAATATAAATCTTCTGTCTCAAAATGTGCCTATAGCAGTGGTACATGGCAAGATATATATTTTTAGTTATAAAGTGTAAAGCTAAGCTGTACTAATAACTGGCTTTCTGAAATAAGAACAGAGAAACTGTGTTTGTTGGTAGCATGTCAGCTGAAAATAGGAGAAAACCTTTGGAAGAGAACCAAATGTAGAAAGGTGACCTCCCACATATGCAAGAAACTTATGCCCAAATACTTTGAAAAGCACGTATATAGAACCACATATGGTGGACACATCAAGAAGATAATATTGGGCTTTCCAGACCTTCTGAATGCTGATGTTAAAGATTTCCACTCTTACAAATGATCTACCACGTTGTCCATGATTATTTCCTTTGTTGATAAGTGATATAAAATTGATATCTATTTTTCAGTCTTTTCTGTTTCATTTACATTATGGACAAAAGAAAATCATTATTTTTAATACTTGTGATTATCATCTCTAGTTTTATCATCACAATCAATAAAACCACATGAGATAACATACTAGCCATTGAAAAATGGGAATTTCTTGAACTTACCCACTAGATATTGATAATTCAAGGAGTGTGAGCCATTTGTATAATCAGATCTCAACAGGTATCTGTTGAATAATTGAGTTAATGACTTGGATTAGCATATTGGAAATGACCTAATAACTATGTCCAGGTTAGAGTCTCATTTCCTTTCCACATTTTATTCATCTATTATTTCAGGAAATAATTATTCTTTCACATGGCCAATGATCTTATTAATACTGATTCTAACACAGAGAATGAAACTCAACTTCAGAATGAAAGAAGCAGCCAGGAAATTACCAGGTATTGAGCTTAGCCAACATTCATTTCCTTAACCCTTCTCAAATTGGATCACGCCCTGAGTGTGATTTATTTTATATCCACATAACAAACACCCTTTTCCCTTTGCTGCCACTCAGAAATTGATAACGTTAACTTTCGGAAGCTTTACAGAAGAGTTTTCTCTAACCCAAACATTACAGAAGCTATTTATTCTTTTCTTTGAAGGCCTTCATGCTAATTTGAAAAAGGCTCTCCAAATAGCTAATTCTCAGGTGCTCCCAATAAATATTTTAGGAACCCAACTATAAGTTTTGAACTATTAAAACAAGCAACAGCATATGATATTAAATACCTATATAATTTTTATTTTTCTGTGACTTATTTTAAATATAATGATATCAAATTAGCATGAGTTGGAGTTTTGTATACTTCTGTATGGATAATAGTTACTAATAGCAATTGTCACCATGTAGCTCAGTCAGTAAATAATCTGCCTGCAGTGCAGGAGATCCAGGTTCAATTCATGGGTCAGGAAGATCCCTTAGATAAAGAAATGGCAACCTATTCCAGTATTCTTGCCCTGAGAATCCCATGGACAGAGGAGCCTGGCAGGCTATAGGCTAATTTGTCCTATAGGCAAAAGTTGGACTAAACCACTACCACCAAGAATAACTAGACAGTATTGCAAATATATGGAGAATAGGAAATAATTGATTGTTACAACTAATGACAATGTTGTAATAAAGTCCATTATTGACCATATAATTTTTATCTTATTAGTCATTTTCATGTCATTATTGTATCTCTTTTTCAAATTTAAACAAACTTTTATTTATAATAAAACTGGAACATTGAGAAATAAGAAAGGATTAAGGAAATGTTTCCTAAGAAATTCATGCTGGATTTTTATTTGCATATTTATTGTTAAAATGGTTCCCTTAATGTATAGTTCATTAAATTTCTATGTTAACTAAACTGATGTAATCAAAATCGGGGCAATAAGAAAACTCTGAAGAAATCAGAGATTGCATTTGATATAGTTTCTCCTTTAAATCTGAGAGATATGTGTTCTGTCATGATCACATTGAAATAGAAATGTATTTTTCTTGAACACTTCACATACTTTAAGATGGCATCTACCAGAAAGAGCACACATTTATCCTATGTTAGTACTGTCTTAGTCATAACACTCTACTTCCTGCCCCACGTGTACTTGCTTGAGCTTTATTCTACTTTGTTATCTGCACATGAGAAAATTGGATACTAAATTCTGCTACAGCAGGGAGCATTTTTTATTTATTTGTTTATTCAAATAACTTTGAAAACTCTGGGAATTCAGCTGAAGTTTGTATTCTCTCTATTTATATCTCTCTCTATAATGCATGCCTGAGTGCTAGTCATGTCTGACTCTTTGCAGCCCCATGGACTGAAGCCCACCAAGCTCTTCTGTTCTTGGGATTCTCCAGGCAAGAATACTGGAGTAGGTTGCTGTTATCTTCTCCAGGGGATCTTCCTGACACAGAGACCTAAACTGTCTCTTACTCCCCCTGCATTGACAGGCACAGTTCTTTACCAGTAGTGCCACTTGAGATGAGTCTCTCTATATAGATAATATACATAAAATCAAGATTTTATAGAGTCTTAGAGATTTTGACAATTCTTCACAAATATCTACTGTTGGATCTTGATAAATTTCAGAGCAGATAAAAGTTTTTACTCTGTTAATTTTAGATTAAGTTACTGGGAGAGCTTCCCAGGTGGCTCATTGGTAAAAAATCTGCCTGCAATGCAGGAGGCAAGGGTTTGATCCCTGGGTTGAGAAGATCTTCTAGAGAAGGAAATGGCAACCCACTCCAGTAGTATTCTTGCTTGGGAAATCCCATGAACAGAGGAGCCTAGCAGGGTACAGTCCATGGGATCCCAAAGAATAGGACAAGACTTAGCAACTAAACAACAATAGTCTACTAGGAATCTTTAAACATTAGAGGCCATATGTTCTTCAGAGAGACAGATAACTACATTCAAATATAGTCAGAAATAGTGAAAATAGAGTACATGGGCTACATATTTTATATATACTCTAAATTTTTCATGAATTATATTACTATTTTCATGACTTCTTTTGCATTATTTTAATCAAATGGAATATACAAAAGAATTTTTGTTAAGTATTGACACCAAAGGGCAAAAATTAAGCTGATGGTCTACAAGCTAGTATCATTATACAAACAGCTTATGCAACCATTTATAAATAGATTTTTGAGTTCTTGAGTTAGTCTGCTTTCTTCTAGACCTACTAGAGATCTACTGATCAGTTACACATTTGCAATTCTACTTTCAAGAGCAGCATCAAATATTTTCTCAGAGACCAGTATGTATTATATATATATGAAAAAATATATATAATATATTTATTATATATATTATTACATATTATATAATATATATATATATAAATATGTATATTATATATTTTGCTTATTTATTTTACAAATTTCCTGTCACTGACCACTTAAGCACAGTTTCCTTTTATCTTGAATCTTTCCTTTTATTGGCCTTTTCTCTAGAATAACAAACATATTGTTTGTCCATGCTCAGTTGCTCATCTTGTATGACCTTTATGTGACCCTAAGGACTGTAGCCTGCCAGGCTCTTCTGTCCATGGAATTTTCCAGGCAAGAATACTGGAGTGGATTGCCATTTCCTCCCTGGAAATGTGAGTTCCGGGTTTGAACTCACATCTCTTAAATCTCTTGCATCTCCTACATTGGCAGGAAGATCCTTTACCACAGTGCCACTTGGGAAGCCCAACAGACTTATTACAAGCACAAACATTTTGCATATTCTTTAAAGTAATTGAAAGATATGTTGAAGTTAATTCATGTGCCATGAGCTAAAAATGAAGTTATTTGGCGGCACTCTGTTACTTGAACATACTTAATTCTGTTACCAAAACACACTTAATTTTGTTCTTTTTAGTCAATTGGAATATATCAGAAATTTCAGGAAAACATGAAACTGAGTTGTAGCTAATGTGAGATTAAGAATTTTAAATACATAATTCCATACCAGATGCAGTGTCAACCAATGCTTGGATCTCTTAAGTCAGATAATATCCCTAAGTAGATAATATCTCTAAACTCAGAGCTGGCTTTTCTTATGGTGAGAATTGAAGCCAATAAGCTGTTGCTTCCAACAAAGAGTGAAGCTGGCTTTCCTCGTATTCTTACTCTATTCAAAACAGAAATGATTGGCCAAGTAGTCCCCTTGCCTCCTTTGAGTCTAATTGGAAGGGGTGCTGAAGCTTTCAAAAGATTCCACTGGTGGCGGGGGTGGGGTGGGACATCAAATTTTAATTCTAAACAAAAAAATACTATCCTGGTCCACAGACATGACTTTTGGTTCTCCTTTCTTTCAGATATATAGCTTATTTTGTGGAAAGACCACAAGTATTTTAGCACACTTTTCTTTATTGTGAAAACAATGAATGCAATCAATTAATCTCATTGTTCCCCATAAGAACAAACGTTGTTATATCAGGGAATCTCACAGCAGTGTGCCAGGTATGGCCTTTTGATCACTGCCTTGCCACCTGGTTTTGTACATTATGAGTGGATTTTCTTAAGTTAATTTACTTATTTTAATTACAGGATAATTACAATATTGTGCTGGGTGTTGCCGTACATTGACATGAATCAGCAACAGGTGCACATGTCACCCCCATCCTGAACTCCCCTCTCACCTTCCTGTCCGTCCACCCCATCCCTCCAGGTTTTCCCAGAGCACCAACTTTGAGTGTCCTGCTTCATTATGAGCTGATTTTTATTAAATTTACCTAATTTTTACAGTTTCATTTTTCTAAGAAATCTGGTGTGTCTGCATATGCTGCTTATGAATAATTAAAAACATACTGCATCTACTTTTCAAGCACTTCTGATGCTTTGTGTAACTGGATCAATAATATATGTGTATTTCTCTTTTGATAAAGTTACATTAAAATTAGAAATACCATAAAAAATTCAGTAATACTTATGGTGTGATGAGACAGTGTGGTGGAACTGTGTACTGTTTGTAAGAAATTATTATGTGATTTCCATCACCTTCACATACTCTGCTCCATGTCTCATACATAGATTATCTACTTATGTCTGGGTTTATTTTGAATAGGTATTTGAATAGGTCATCTCACTAACATCATCTGGTGGCTATTACTTCTCTATCTACTCTTTCTTCCAGAGAGTCAAACTGCTAACTGAAAAAGCCATTGCGTAACTTCATAGAGTCTATTTTTACTTTGTTGAATGCTTCTAAGAAAATCCATTATTAGGTATATACTCTTAAAATATTAACAAAGTTATGTTCCCACAACCATATGAGACATACACACTCATGAATGGTCATCACCAAAATGTTTATAAGAACAATCTGCTCCTCCACTGACACCCCAATAAACAACTATGTTCTACATTGCAGAGCAGAGGTCTACATGCCTAAGATGCATCCTGTCTTTCAAATATATCTGAAAATTTTTTTACAAATTTGTTTGTAAAATTTGCTCTACTTTTCATCCTTCATTGTCACCTGGAAACATTTTATTTTTATTTTTTTGTCTTTTTTTATAATTATCTTCTTTTTTATTTTAATTTATTTTAATTATTTTTTTAACTTTATTTTACTTTAAAATACTGTATTGGTTTTGCCATACATCAACATGAATCTGCCATGGGTGTACATGAGTTCCCAATCCTGAGCCCCCCTCCCACCACCCTCCCCATACCATCTCTCTGGGTCATGCCAGTGCACCAGCCCCGAGCATCCTGTATCCTGTATCGAACCTAGACTGGCGATTCATTTCTTACATGATATTATACATGTTTCAATGCCATTCTCCCAAATCATCCCATACTCTCCCTCTCCCACAGAATCCAAAAGACTGTTCTATACATCTGTGTCTCTTTTGCTGTCTCACATACAGGGTTATCATTACGGTCTTTCTAAATTCCATATATATGTGTTAGTATACTGTATTGGTGTTTTTCTTTCTGGCTTACTTCACTCTGTCTAATCGGCTCCAGTTTCATCCACCTCATTAGAACTGATTCAAATTCTGGAAACATTATAAAAACTTGGAGAGTGTGGGACAAATTGAGAGTGTAGCATTGAAGCATGTATTTTACCATAGGTCGAATAGATAGCCAGTGGGACTTTGCTGTATGACCCAAACCCAGGGCTCTGTGATAATCTAGAAGAGTGGGATGAGGTGGGAGGCGGGAAGGAGGTTCAGGAGGGAGGGAATGTATGTATACCTATGGCTGATTCATGTTGATATATGGCAGAATTCAATACATTATAGTAAAGCAATCATCCTACAATTGCAGAAAAAGCTTGGAAGTTATGAAATGAAGAATAAACTGAAAAGTAATAAATTTTGTCCATAACAAACATAGGAACTTAACAAAACATACATATAGAACATTAGTTATGTTCTAAAACTGCCTTCTAGACAAGAAAACACTAATAGGGAGCCCTCCTTTTTGTCCACCCTCTTCTCTCTCCTCCATCATCCTGATGACCAAATACAGAAATGCACATGGATCCAAGAGGATTGCTATCCACCTCTAGGGATGACAATCCTCCCTATAAATTAACAAATTGGCATTTATAAAGCATTTTTTCACCTGTACCTTTCACATACTTTTGGAACTTGTTTTTTCCCTTTTATCCACACAAAATATTGAATAAATGCTCAAATAGAGCAATAGTTAGATCATCTGAACTCAAAAATATAGAACACTCCATCCACATTTCGTCCCCTACAAGACCAATGGACAGTCAGAACACTGCTTTAAGAGAATGTTACATGATTCCATTTCCCCAATACAACAATTCCCCTGAATAAACACACACAAGTCAAAAACATGTTGAATAAAGTGCACCCAGATAGCAAGAGGCTATAATCTAAAGGTGTCTTTTAAATAGCATTTTGGCCTAGAACTCCCTCTCTTTTCAGTTCTATCAACTCAGCATGAGATGGTTTTAACAATTTTATTTTCACATACCATTTTTAGAAGATAATCTTGCCTATGAATTTTGGCTACTTTTGCCATATCCTGGCAAACTCCTTGAAATTTATGGATATTAAATGTTGTAAATGTGTTATCCATTTGTTCACTGTTTTGTTAGAGTAGGTCATTGGGAGATTGTGACCACCAGTTGATGTACGAGCTGTATCAGGCAACTGGGGGCTCCTTTCCCTCTTCCCTGTCCTTGGAATGTATATTCTCTTCACCAGTCCCACACTAGGAGCCAGTTTCAAAGACAAAATCTTGATAAAGTCATGTATTGTTAAGACCATCTGGATAGTATATGTTACTGAGCAGTTAAGGCTCTATGAAACTTTTAAAATTCTGACAGTAGGTGTAGAGATCTACTCATCTGGTGGTTTCTCAAGACAAATGTTTTATGCAAGTTCCTTTGCTTATTAAACTTACCATCTACTAATCAGGATGACCTTTCTCTTTTTTTGATCATTTCTGGGCCTCCATATGCAAGGGTTAGTTTTAGATTACACCCGAGAAACTCCTGAGGTTTTGAACCAATGCTTATACATTGTATACACAGCAAAGTAAAATAGAAAGCACAGACCAGAGTGGATAATGGTTAGCCTTGTCTCTCTATAAACACACAGGGAGAGAGCTCTTTGTATTTCATTACCTTCCTTCCTTTCCCAAAGAGTGTAAAAACAATGTGGTATGTCTCAATAAGGAGGTTTGGCTACTCCATTTACAAGATATTATTATATATATATACATATATATTTCATACAAGTTTTTACCAAAAAGATTCAGAAAAAAACATTTTATTTTATTAACTCTACTGTTAACACACCAAGTAGTTCAGATAATCTAGAAAACATTGTCTATTTCATAAACAACTTAGCATTGTCAACTATATATACATAGTGAGGACTAAAGCACACACACAGAACAATGGTTATACAAATGTGTCTTTCAAATACAATCAGACTGGCACTAAGTCTATTTTTCTTGTTGTGGAGACTTTCTACTACACTCCTTCAATCCACTGAACAAATGTGGGTATGATGCTCATGATACTGTTTTTAGAGGTGATACTTTAATAATTTAATTTCCAAAAGTTATTTTGAGAAGTTTCTCTTCTGTGATTTTTTGAAGACATTTATAGCATAGATTTTTTTAAACTCAGTGTTATGATAGTAACCAGTTTACATTTAGAATGCTGAAATATAGCAAAATGATCTAATCTACAAAATTTCCAGGGAGTTTGAAAACTTTTTCATAGGTACACAGACCTCTACAAATGACCTGGAAATCAGAGTAGTGAGCATTTCTTATTTTTAAAAAAAAATGTGGAACATTAGTCTACACATCTTTTCTTTCAATATCAAGATCATGTAGAAAATCACATGTGGGTAGGCTGCTGACCACTCTGTCCATTCTCCTTTGGGACACTACTTAGCCTTGTTTAAACAGATGGTATCTTGTCCAATGAGGGTACAATAGCAATTTAAGGTCCTAGATAATTGTGGCTCCATGACTCGAATGTGAGGTGCTGAAGCTGTGAGCTACTTTCTATGCACCCACATTCCTGAGTCAAGGAGACCCTTCCTCATGCATTGGTTTGCTATTGTTGCCCTCATTCTTCGCACTCAATGGCCCAGTGACCCAAGATCTGGTTGGGACCCCTTTGTCATTGCAACAGCCATCAGCTCGCTGGTGGGAATGGGATGCTCCCACTGATTCAGGCCTTGAACCAGGTGGCATGTATTTCAGGCTTGCTCAGGACTGAGCTGACACCTGTCTGACCCATCAAGAGAATCCTGCTCATCTCCCACTCTTTCCACCCTGTTACACACTGCACCTTCCATTTGGATTGACTTGGTGGCTCATTAAACCAGAGAGAGAGGCTGGTTTCATTTTATTTTATTATTAATTTTTGTATTGATATCTAATTTTAATGAAATTAAAAGATGCTCCTTTGAAGAAAAGCTATGACCAACATAGACAACATATTAAAATGCAAAGATATTACTTTGCTGACAAAGTTTCATAGTCAAAGCTATGGTTTTTCCAGTAGTCATGTACGTAATGTGAGAGTTGGACCATAAAGAAAGCTGAGCATCAAATAACAGATGCTTTTGAACTATGGTGTTGGAGAAGACTCTTGAGAGTCCCTTGGACTGCAAGGAGATCCAACCAGTCCATCCTAAAGGAGATCAGTCCTGAATATTCATTGGAAGGACTGATGCTAAAGTTGAAACTCCATTACTTTGGCCACCTGATTCTAACAACTGACTCATTGGAAAAGACCTTGACTCTGAGAAAGATTGAAGGCAGGAGGAGCAGTGGATGACAGAGGATGGAATGGTTTGATGGTATCACTGACTGGATGGACGTGAGTCTGAGCAAGCTCTGGGAGTTGGTGATGGAAAAATAAGCCTGGAATGCTGCAGTCCATGAGGTCACAAATATTTGGATGTGACTGAGCTACTGAACTGAACTGATAATTTGCATACTACACTATTTACTTTTAAAATGTATCATTTATGGTTTATAGTATATTCATGATATTATGCAATAATCACTAATTTTAGAATATTTTCATCACCTGTAATTAAAAAAAAAAAAAAAGAAAAATACTTGATAGCCTTTATTCCCCATAAAGAGAGGAAACTCTTCCTAGTGGCAAGGGTGAATCACTCATCTATTTTCTTTCTTCTTGAATCTTATTCTGAACATTTTATAAGTGAACTCACATAGTAAGTGGCCTTTTGCATATGTCCTTCTTTGCGACCCCATGGACTGTACCCCACCAGGCTCCTCTGTCTATGGGATTCTCCAGGCAAGAATACTGGAGTGGGTTGCCATTTCCTTCTCCAGGGTATCTTCCCAACCCAGGGGTCGAACCCAGGTCTCCCGTATTAGAGGCAGACGCTTTAACCTCTGAGCCACCAGGGAAGCCCATCACTTAGCATAATGTTTCATAATTCATCTATAGTGTTGCTGCTGCTGCTGCTAAGTCCCTTCAGTCATGTCCGACTCTGTGTCACCCCATAGATGGCAGCCCATTAGGCTCCTCTGTCCCTGGGACTTTCCAGGCAAGAACACTGGAGTGGGTTGCCATTTCCTTCTCCAATGCATGAAAGGGAAAAGTGAAAGTGAAGTTGCTCAGTCGTGTCTGACTCTTCGCTATCCCATTGACTGAAGCCTACCAGGCTCCTCCATCCATGGGATTTTCCAGGCAAGAGTACTGGAATGGGGTGCCATTGCCTTCTCCTCATCTATAGTGTAGCATGTATCAATATTCCATTTCCTTTCATGGGTAACATTCCATTGTATGCTATATTACATTTTGTTTATCCAGTTATCATTTGATTTATATTTATGTTGTTTTCATTATTTGCTATTATGATTAATGCTGTTGTGGTTATTCATTATGTTTTATGAGAGTTTGTTTATTTTGGGTGTATATCAACTAGTATAGACATTCTGAGCCATATCATGCCTTCATGTTTAACTTTATTAGGAACTGACCAACTCTTTTCAATAGAGGCTAAATAATTTTACATTTTATGAGTATTCTTACTTTACATTTTATGAGTATTCCTATGTCTACACAACATCATCACACTTAATGTTTGATTACAGCTATCCTAGCTACTATGAAGTGGTATGTCTTTGTGGTTTTATTTTGCATTCTCTTAATTGTTAATGATCCTGAACTTGTTTTCACATGCTCATAAGCTATGTGGATATAGATACAGATATATACATAAATAGGTGTATTCCTTGGAGAAATTTTAATTCACATCTATATTTTTTAAATTATAGTATTTGAATAGATATTTATTCAATAAAGATATACAGATGGCTAATAAGCACACAAAAGATGCTTAAGGCCACTAGGTATTGTCTTCAGAAATATGAAATGAACTCTTACAAATCAACAATAAAATAACAAAACTGGGTTATCTTTTTACTGTTAAATTGCAAAAGTTTTTATTTATTTATTTATTTTTATTCTGGATAGTAGTAATACATTATGCAGCTTGACTTTTAAGTTTTTTGATAGTGTCCTTTGAAACACAGAAGTGTTTAATTTTGATACAATCAGTTGCACATATATATATATTTGTTAACTGTACTCAAGAAACTGTCATCTAATCTCATGCCACAAAGGTTTGCACCTATTTTTTTTTATAGTTATTTGATCCATCTTGATCTACCTTTTGTAAATGTTATAAGATTGAGATCTAACATCTTTCTTTTGCATGGGGATATTCAGATGCCCCAGTGTCTTCTGTTAAAAAGACCATTTCTCCCATGGTTTATTGTCTTGACATCCTGTTGAAAGTCAAGTGGTCATAAACAATTAAGTTTATTTATAGACTCCTGATTCTTTCAAATGGTTTAATATGTCTATCCTTATGCCAGCACTATATTGTCTTGATTACAATAACGTTGTAGTAATTTTTAAAATTGAGAAATATGAGTCTTCCAATTCATTTTCTGATTCAACCTTGTTTTGGCTTTTCTGAACCTTTTGAATTTTCATATGAATTTTAGAATCAGCTTACCAATTATTGCCACAAAAAAATAGCTATGGTTTTATATGACATCAAATCTGAAGAGCAATTTGGAAAGTATTAACATCATCTTAACAATATCAAGTCTTCCAATTCATGAACATAAGATATTTTTTATTTATACAGGTCTTCTCTAATTTCCCTCATCAAAGTTTTATAGTTTTCACTGTACAAGTGTTGCACTTCTTTTGTTAAACGCATTTTTTATTATCTTCACTTATTATTTTTAATTGGAGAGTAATTGCTTTCCCTGCCATATATTAACGTGAATCCACCCTAGGTATCCATGTGTCCCCCCTTTCTTGGAACTCTCTTCCACCTCCCACCCCATCCCACCTCTCTAGATTATCACAGAGGTGGGATTTAATCTCCCTGCATCATACAGCAATTTTCCACCAGCTATCTAATTTTACATATGGAAATATATGTGTTTTAATGCTACTTTTTCTTTTTAAATTAGTTTTTATTTGTTATATGGAAGTGTTTTCTTACTTTCCACTTGTTAATTTCTATTAATTATTATATATTTATTTTGTATCATGCAACCTTGCTGAATTCATTTAATCCTCATATGTGTGTGTGTATTCCTTAGAATCTTCCATATATAACATCTTGTCATCTACAAATAGAGAAAGTTTTGCTATTTTTTTCCAAGCTGAGAGTCTTCCACTGCAATTTCTTCCCTAATTAACCTATTTATAAACTCTATACTAAGTAAAAGTGACAAGAACAAAATTATTTGTCTTGTTCCTTATCTTGGTTAAAAGTATTGAATATTTTACCATTAAAAAAGAAATTACCAATGATTTTTGCAAATTCTTTTTACCAAAGTAAGGAAGCCTTTTATTTCTAGCTTGTTACGTTTTATCCTGTAAAGGTGTTGAATTTTGTCAGCTGTTTTTCTTGCATCTACTGTGATGATTGTGTGTATTTCTTCTGTATTATGTTAATATAATATAATAATTGATTAATTTTTGTATCATGAACCAATGTTACATTCCAGAATAAGTCTCAATTCAGTCATTGTGTATAACTTTTTTTTTTTATATGTTGCTGGATGTGGCTTACTACTGCTGTGCTGGAAGTTTTGGTATCTATATTCAAAGAAAAGTTCTGTAATATTCTTGTTATATCTTTTTATGATTTTGCTATCAGGGTAACAATGGATTGATAGAATGAGTTGGGAAACATTTCTTATTTTTATTTTTGGAAGTGCTTGTGGAGGATCAGTTTAGTTCTTCTTTATATATCTGGCAAAATTCCCCTGTAAAACTGTCTGGGCTTGGACTTTTCTTTATGGGAATTTTTAAATTATTAATCTCCCCTTTGATAACATCTCAATATTCTGGGAGAAATATCAACAACTTCAGATATGCAAATGATACCACTTTAATGGCAGAAAGTGAAGAAGAACTAAAGAGCCTCTTGATGAAGATGAAAGAGGAGAGTGAAAAAGCTGGCTTAAAACTCAACATTCAAAAATTGAAGATCACAGTGTCTGATCTTATTGCTTCATGGCAAATAGATGAGAAAAATGTGGAAACAGTGTCAGATTTCATTTTCTTGGGCTCTAAAATCAATGCAGATGGTGACTTCAGCCATGAAATTAAAAGACACTTGCTCCTTGGAAGTATAGCTGTGACAAAACTTGACCGCATATTAAAAAGCAGAGACATCATTTTGCTGACAAAGATCTGTCTAGTCAAAAACTATGATTTTTCCAGTAGTCACATGTGGGTGTGAGAGTTGGACCATAACAACGGAGTAGCACTGAAAATTTGATGCTTTCAAACTGTGGTGCTGGAGAAGACTCTTAAGAGTCCTTTGGGCAGCAAGGAGATTAAACCAGTAAATCCTATAGGAAATCAGTCTGGAATATTCATTGGAAAGAATGATACTGAAGCTGAAGCTCCAATAATGTGGCCACTTGATAAGCTTCCCTCATAGCTAAGTTGGTAAAGAATTCGCCTGCAATGCAGGAGACCCTGGTTTGATTGCTGGGTCAGGAAGATCGATAGGAGAAGGGATAGGCTACTCACCCCAGTATTCTTGGGCTTCCCTGTGGCTCAGCTAGTAAAGAATCCTGCAATGTGGGAGACCTGGTTTCAATTGTTGGGTCAGGAAGATCCCCTGGAGAAGGGGAAGGCTATCTATTTCAGTATTCTGTCCTGGAGAATTCCATGGACTATATATGAGTCCATGGACTATATGAGTCCATGGGGTCGCAAAGAGTCAGACAGTACTGAGCAACTGAACTGAACTGAATTGATGAAAAGAGCTGACTCCTTGGAAAAGGCCCTGATACTGGGAAAAACCGAGGGCAAGAGGAGAAGGGGGCAACAGAGGATGAGATGTTTGGATGGCATCAGTGACTCAATGGACTTGAGTTTGAATAAACTCAGGGAGATAGAGATGGACAGAGAAGTCTGATGTGCTGTGGTTTATGAAGTCACAAAGAGTTGGACATGACTTAGCAACTGAACCGCAACAAAGTTCCTACTCAATTTTTTGCCATAATTCTATTTTTTAAACATTTTTGTAGTAATAGCTGACTTACAAGAAAAGTTGTAAAAATACAAGCAATCCTCATATAGTTTTTTCAAATTCTCACATATGTTCATTTTGCAGACTTGCTTTATTCTCTTCCTTTCTCCATTTTTTTCCTGAAAATGTTGAATCTAACTTTCAGAGATACGCCCTTTTAACTCTAAATACTTCCATTTATATTTCTATAGCAAAATATATTTTCTCATGTAAGATATATGATGATCAAAGTTATAAAATTGCATATTGATATCTTTTTCTGTTCATGATCCAATAGTGCACCACACATATAATTCCAGTTCTGTTAAGTATAGAATTGGTCCTCAGGCTTGCTTTTGTCTTAACACTTATGAAGAGTTAAACCTAGTTGCTTTGTACAATGTGCTTCCGTGTTCATTTGTCTGATTCATTTTCAGATTATATTCTTTTCAGATATATACATTTATATATATAAATTCAGATTATATACTTTTGGCAATAATATCTAGAAATAATGGAAGTTCCTCTCAGTGTATCAAGTTGAGAGGCACATAATATTAATATGTCCTATTAAACTGATGTTAATTTTGATTACTTGTATAAGGTTTTGACTGCCAGCTTTCTTTGCTGTAAAGTTAATATTTATACCCCTTGTAATTAATATGGGAAGGCTACCCACTCCAGTTATTCTTGTCTGGAGAATTCCATGGACAGAGGTGCCTGGCAGGCTCTATAGTCCATAAGGTTGTGAAGGGTCAGACACAACTGAGCGACTAACACTTTTTTTTTCAAACTCTCAATTAATAAGCCCTTAAGTGGACATAGAAAGTGAAGCGGGTGCGGCCAAGAGGAGCTAATCCATGTCCAAGGTCAGGAGCAGAAGCCGGGAGGACCCCATGTCCAAAGGGTGGTGGCCAAGTGGAGTTACCCCATGTACCAGGTCAGGGGCAGTGGCCGAGAGTGCCAGGCTGCAACAGTGCAGGAATGGCTGAGAGGAGCTACCCAAGTGCGAGGTCAGGGGTGGCGGCCAGAGGAGCTACCCCACGTCCCAGGCCAGGGGCGGTGGCTGAGAGGAGCCACCTGCACCTCAGGCCGGGGCGGTGGCCAGGAGGAGCAACCCCACGTCCAAGGAGTGGTGGCTGTGTGGGCGCAGGAGGGCCTAGAGGAGCTATCCCACGTTGAAGGTCAGGAAGGGTGGCGGTGAGGAGATACCCCTCATCCAAGGTAAGGAGCAGTAGCTGTGCTTTGCTGGAGCAGCCGTGAAGAGATACCCCATGCCCAAGGTAAGAGAAACCCAAGTAAGATGGTAGGTGTGGCAAGAGGGCATCAGAGGGCAGACACACTGAAACCATACTCACAGGAAACTAGTCAATCTAATCACACTAGGACCACAGCCTTGTCTAACTCAATGAAACTAAGCCATGCCCACGGGGCAACCCAAGACAGATGGGTCATGGTAGAAAGGTCTGACAGAATGTGGTTCACTGCAGAAGGGAATGGCAAAACACTTCAGTATTCTTGCCTTGAGAACCACATAAATAGTATGAAAAGGCAACATGAGAGGATACTGAAAGGAACTCCCCAGGTCAGTAGGTACCCAATATGCTACTGGAGATCAGTGGAGAAATAACTCCAGAAAGAATGATGGGATGGAGCCAAAGCAAAAACAATACCCAGCTGTGGATGTGACTGGTGATAGAAGCAAGGTCTGATGCTGTAAGAGCAATATTGCATAGGAACCTGGAATGACAGGTCCATGAATCAAGGCAAATTGGAAATGGTCAAACAAGAGATGGCAAGAGTGAACATCAACATTCTAGGAACTAGCGAACTAAAATGGACTGGAATGGGTGAATTTAACTCAGATGACTATTATATCTACTACTGCGGGCAGGAATCCTTCAGAAGAAATGGAGTAGCCATCATGGTCAACAGAAGAGTCCAAAATGCAGTACTTGGATGCAATCTCAAAAATGGAAGAATGATCTCTGTTCATTTCCAAGGCAAACCATTCAATATCACAGTAACCCAAGTCTATGCCCCAACCAGCAATGCTAAAGAAGCTGAAGTTGTACGGTTCTATGAAGACCTACAAGACCTTTTAGAACTAACACCCAAAAAAGGTGTCCTTGTTATTATATGGGACTGGAATACCAAAGTAAGAAATCAAGAAACACCTGAAGTAACAGGCAAATTTGGCCTTGGAATACAGAATGAAGCAGGGCAAAGACTAATAGAGTTTTGCAAAGAAAATGCACTGGTCATAGCAAACACCCTCTTCCAACAACACAAGAGAAGACTCTACACATGGACATCAACAGATGATCAACACCGAAATCAGATTGATTATATTCTTGCAGCCAAAGATGGAGAAGCTCTATAAAGTCAACAAAAACAAGACCAGGAGCTGACTGTGGCTCAGATCATGAACTCCTTATGACCAAATTCAGACTTAAATTTAAGAAAGTAGGGAAAACCGCTAGACCATTCAGGTATGACCTAAATCAAATCCCTTATGTTTATACAGTAGAAGTGAGAAATAGATTTAAGAGCCTAGATCTGATAGAGTGCCTGATGAACTCTGGAATGAAGTTCATGACATTGTACAGGAGACAGGGGTCAAGACCATCCCCATGGAAAAGAAATGCAAAAAAGCAAATGGCTGTCCAAGGAGGCCTTACAAATAACTGTGAAAAGAAGAGAGGTGAAAAGCAAAGGAGAAAAGGAAAGATATAAGCATCTGAATGCAGAGTTCCAAAGAATAGCAAGAAGAGATAAGAAAGCCTTCTTCAGCGATCAATGCAAAGAAATCAAGGAAAAGAACAGAATGGGAAAGACTAGAGATCTCTTCAAGAAAATTAGAGGTACCAAGGGAACATGTCATGCAAAGATGGGCTTGATAAAGGACAGAAATGGTATGGACCTAACAGAAGCAGAAGATATTACGAATAGGTGGCAAGAATACACAGAAGAACTGTACAAAAAAGATCTCCATGACCAAGATAATCATGATGGTGTGATCACTCATCTAGAGCCAGACATCCTGGAATGTGAAATCCAGTGGGCCTTAGAAAGCATTACTACGAGCAAAGCTAGTGGAGGTGATGGAATTCCAGTTGAGCTATTTCAAATCCTGAAAGATGATGCTGTGAAAGTGCTGGACTCAATATGCTAGCAAGTTTGGAAAACTCAGCAGTGGCCACAGGACTGGAAAAAGTCAGTTTTCATTCTAATCCCAAAGAAAGGTGAGCCAAAGATTGCTCAAACTACTGCACAATCGCACTCATCTCACATCCTAGTCAAGTAATGCTCAAGATTCTCCAAGCCAGGCTTCAGGAATACGTGAACCGTGAAATTCCTGATGTTCAAGCTGGTGTTAGAAAAGGCAGAGAAACCAGAGATCAAATTGCCAACATCCGCTGGATCATGGAAAAAGCAAGAAATTTCCAGAAAAACATCTATTTCTGCTTTATTGACTATGTCAAAGCCTTTGACTGTGTGGATCACAATAAACTGTGGAAAATTCTGAAAGAGATGGAAATACCAGACCACCTGATCTGCCTCTTGTGAAATCTGTATGCAGGTCAGGAAGTAACAGTTAGAACTGGACATGGAAATACAGACTGGTTCCAAATAGGAAAAGGAGTATGTCAAGGCTGTATATTGTCACCTTGATTATCTAACTTCTATGCAGAGTACATCATGAGAAACGTTGGACTGGAAGAAGCACAAGCTGGAATCAAGATTGCTGGGAGAAATATCAATAGCCTCAGATATGCAGATGACACCACCCTTATGGCAGAAATTGAAGAGGAACTAAAAAGCCTCTAGATGAAAGTGAAAGAGGAGAGTGAAAAAGTTGTCTTAAAGCTCAACATTCAGAAAATTAAAATCATGCCATCCAGTCCGACCACTTCATGGAAAATAGATGGGGAAACAATGGAAACAGTGTCAGAATTTATTTTGGGGGGCTGCAAAATCACTGCAGATGATGATTCCAGCCATGAAATTAAAAGACGCTTACTCCTTGGAAGAAAAGTTATGTCCAACCTAGATAGCATATTCAAAAGCAGAGACATTACTTTGCCGACTAAGGTCCATCTAGTCAAGGCTATGGTTTTTCTAGTGGTCATGTATGGATGTGAGAGTTGGACTGTGAAGAAGGCTGAGCGCCAAAGAACTGATGCTTTTGAACTGTGGTGTTGGAGAAGACTCTTGAGAGTCCCTTGGACTGCAAGGAGATCCAACCAGTCCATTCTGAAGGAGATCAGCCCTGGGATTTCTTTGGAGGGAATGATGCTAAAGCTGAAACTCCAGTACTTTGGCCTTCTCATTCAAAGAGCTGACTCGTTGGAAAAGACTCTGATGCTGGGAGGGATTGGGAGCAGGAAGAGAAGGGACGACAGAGGATGAGATGCCTGGATGGCATCACTGACTCGATGGATGTGAGTCTGAGTGAACTCCGGGAGTTGGTGATGGACTGGAAGGCCAGGCATTCTGCGATTCATGGGGTCGCAAAGAGTCGGACACAACTAAGGACTGAACTCAACTAGGTGGACATACTTTGAGACCATTTAAATATTGTAATTTCACCTAAACTTTTGCTGTCTAATTTTATCATTCATTGGTGATTTTTACTCAAAGGAAAATTACTTTGATGACTACAAAGTGTGACATGCTGTTATCTTTTTAAAGCAAAAGATCTTCTCTTTTATACCCAGTATAACCAAACAAAATGCCAATACACACACAAAAAAAAAAAAAAAAGAAAAGGAAAATAAATTTACTTATTCATTAGATTCTATTGCTATTTCACACATTCTGATTGGTTTTTAAATTTAAGATCTTGGGCTAGTTATGTCATTTTAGCCGAGCATTTATTCAAAAGATAAAATAATTTCAAGGGAAAAAGCCAAAATCATTCCATGATTTAATTTTGACCTAGATTTTTTTTTAATTTAAAACTTCAAACTTCAATGATTGCTTTGGTTAATGCAATATTATGATAGAGCGTATGCAGTTTGGCAAAACATGTATCATTGCCACAATTAATTTTTACTTAGGACAAGCAAAACATTCATCATATTTTAGATGGAACTTATAGTGTGTCAGAACAGAAGGAAGATAGTGATTGACAAAATGTTTATGTGACAGATACAGTCACCATATAAATACACAACTGATGAACTTGAAAATTAACTTACTGTGTGGAACAACTTGAAAATTAACATACTGTGTGGAACACAAGTACATGTTTTTAGAACTCAAATTCCATTGCTCATTTTAGCTTAAAGAGAGTAAATGCATAAAGGTAACAAACTCAAAAAAGAATTTCCTTTACTATGCCATTACAAACAATTGATGCTGGGAGATGTTGAAGCCACACCTCTTACATCCTTGGGACATGCAATGAGAGAAATACTATTTTTTTAAAGGAGAGACATCATTAGTCTGTTTGATCATAGCATGCATCCATAGTGTTTTAGTGAAATTTATTTTCATCTTCTTAGCCTTCAAAATCAGAGATGCACATCCAGTAAATATTTGAGTTAATAACGTAGTTCCCAGTCCTGGATTCTCTACCATTCCTACCTGCCATCTCATTATACTTTCCAGAGACAAGTTTCACTTTCTCCAGACTCTTTTTCATTATTATCTTTAAGGCCTCAGTACTAAATTCTTCATGATTCCAAGAATGTTTATAACTCAACTTTTTTCCAACCCAGCTCAGTGTCTCCGTCTTTAACCCAGTAACATTCTTCTGCTCACTCACAGCACAGACAGCAATACCAGAAAGCAAAGGAAAGGAAAACCAATAAGACCCTGCATTAGAGAGACAGCAGGACAGATGCTGCCAAATCTGAGCAATGAACTGCGGCCAGCACTGCCAAGCCCCAGGGGGATAATAATTGTTTAGAGTTTTCTGTATATCTCTAGTGTCACACAAGTCAAGAGGCAGCCCTTGCCATGCTACTAGCCTCAAATAAAGTTTCAATTCTTTTTTTGTTTTTGAGGCAGACAATAAATAATGGAAATATTTTATGACAACAGCATATAAATGTTTTAGTGAGGTGCTTGCTAAGTCGCTTCAGTTGTGTCCAACTCTTTCTGATCCCACAGACTGTAGCCTGCCAGGTTCCTCTGTCTCTGGGATTCTCCAGTCAAGGATACTAGAGTCAGTTGTTGTGCCAGGGGATCTTTCCAACCCAGGATTCAAACCTGGCTGTTGTTGATAAAAATAATTGACTGAAAACTTAGTTTTATTTAAGGGTATCTAAGTAAAACAGGTAACAGTTTAATTTAAAAGTACCTTAATTATTATGTGAACTGGAAAAATAACATGATGTAACATATTTGCCTTTTCAATTTAGGATCATGGCATGCAGTCCCATCACTTCATGGCAAATAGATGGAGAAATAATGGAAACTGTGACAGACTTTATTTTTTGGGCTCGAAAATCACTGCAGATGGTGACTGCAGCCATGAAATTAAAAGACACTTGCTCCTTGCTAGAAAAGCTAAGACAAACCTAGACAGCATATTAAAAAGCAGAGATGTTACATTGCTGTCAATGGTCCATCTAGTTAAAGCTATGGTTTTTTCAGTAGTCGTGTAAGGATGTGAGAGTTGAACCATAAAGAAGGCTGAGCAACAAAGAATTGATGCTTTTGAACTACGGTGTTGGAGAAGACTCGAGATTCCCTTGGATTACAAGGAGATCAAGCTAGTCAATTCTAAAGGAAATCAATCTGAAATATAGATTGGAAGGACTGAGGCTGAAGCTGAAGCTTCAATACTTTGGTCACTTGATTTGAAGCATTGAGTGATTAGAAAAACCCTGATGCTGTGAAAGACTGAAGGCAAGAGGAGAGGGGGCTGACAAAGGATGAGATGGTTGGATGGCATCACTGACTCAACGGACATGAATCTGAGCAGCTCTTGCAGATGACAGGGAAGGACAGGGAAACCTGGCACGCTGCTGTCCATAGGGCCACAAAGAGTTAGGCATGACTGAGTGACTTAACAACAGCATATTTTCATTGAAGGAGAAGACAACAGTGTTTTAGAATCTTGAAAATTTACAGTGCATTTTCAATGTCAAAAGGAAAAAGAAGAAAAAAAATAACTGTTTTAAAATCTTGGATAGCTTTCTGTGTTATTAAAAGAAAAAAAGAAAAAAAAGCACTCTTAAACAACCATATCTCTAAAGTCACATGTTAAGCAGTGCAGCACATCTCAAAATATTTTGATGTGCTCATACACAACATTATATTAGAACTTTTTATTCATTTAATTTTACATTGTTTAACTATTCTGCCAGGTTTGATGATATACTATTGAGCTATTCCCCAATGAACAGGAAGAAAAATGAATCCCTAGAGAAATTTTGTTTGGAATTCTAGTGCTCAGGATGGTAGGTCCCAGGAGGAAAATTGCTTTGGAACTGGTCAGAAAGGATCAACAATCTTTAATTCTATCAGAAGTTTAATCTTGTAATGAAGCCTGAAAAAAATCCATTTTTGTTAATAGAAAGAGAATCAGCATGAAATGTAGAGAGCAAAACATTTTCCTGGCAGCTAACAGCCACACTGAGTCATCACAGACTCAGCATATAAATTTGATTTAATTATATTGAAAAAAAGGAGGGTAAAAATGGGTTGAACCAGCACAGTCAGCTAAATGCAAGATTCATGACTCAAATTGTGTTACCAGTGGAGTGTAATATGCTTTAGGTTAGAGCTGAGGTTTCCATCTGTATGCCATCCTTAAGTGTTCTGACACAAAGCAATATCAGGTTTATTTAAAAGTATCTATCCTCGCTGGAGATCTTGCTTCATTTCTGATATGGCTTCTTTGGAACAGTACTTCAGTTGTACTCGCAGGCAAAACCAATAGAAGAACTCAATAAGTGGCATGCTCTTTCTTTTGGGTTGTTCTGTAATGGTCCTAGAAATCCATTTTTCTCTATCAACGTAGAATATCCTCCACCTCTAAGTACAAGGCTGTTTATGCAAATGCAGATAAGATCATCGTTTGTTTTCCTTAGGGTCCATGTTGTTTTCCAAATCGTTGCTAAAGAAATCTGTTACCTGGAGAGTGAATCAATTATTCTTTGCACAGAAAGGCACATGGCATGGAGAAGTAACTCTGGATGGAAGTCAGGAGACCTGGAATTTTTTGTCAGTTTTGCTACCATGGAAAATAATCTGCTTGTTTTTTGTTGTTGTTGTTTGTTTGTTTTTTGTTTTTAGTTTTTCTGGGTGAACACTTTCTGTACTTAAATATTTCTCATTTGTAAAATAAAAAGGTTGTTGAGAGAGTTCTTCACAGCTCTACTAGTCTTTGATCTCAGCTTGGTTTATTATCAGGACTTCCCAGATGGCCTCAGTAGTAAAGAATCCCCATGCAAATGCAGGAGACGTAAGAGATGAGGGTCTGATCCTTGGGTATAGAAGATCCCCTGGAGGAGGGCATGACGACCCACTCCAGTTATCTTGCTTCCTGGAGAATCCCATGGACAGAGGACCCTGGAGGGTTACAGTCCATGGGGTCTCAAAGAGTCAGACATGACTGAAGCGACTTAGCATGCATGCAATAAGCAAAATCAGCATAAATCCATTAGTAACATAATTTCTCATGTCATTCATTAGGAATCCACAAATTATCTAAAACGATCAGTATGATAGAAAACCAAAGCCTCCTTTTTAAGTTTTGTTTTTTGTTGTTTTTGTTTTTATTCATTTTTTGGTAGTTACAAATACACACACACACACAAAGTATACAGAAATATATATACATACATATATATATATACAACCAGATTCAAAATATTACATCCAACACCTTTAACAATATATTTCAAAAATATTTTAGCTTGTAAAATAAAAACAAAATCCCCTATATATATATATATATGAATGAGAAAAATGCCCTAAGGGAGAGGACATAGAAAATTGATCCAGTGTGGCCAACAGCAACCCTACATGGAGCCAGGCAGTGATAACAAACCTGGGCTTCAGACTGTTCTTAGAAAAATCACAAGCAAAATTTGCAAGGACTTCTGATGCTGCTGCTAAGGGCAGTGGGTGTGAAAATCCCTAAGGAGAAATGAAAGCCAGCCATCAAAAACTTGAGGTCGGGTTGCAAAAACTTTTGGTCAGGCTGCAGTTACCATCCAGCTGCTTTACATGTCTCCCAACTGTGGTTTCTGAGGTTTTTGTTTTTAAAAATCTCGCACCCCATTCAAGTCGTGAAAAATAGGGAAACGCAATGCACTTTCAATTACAGTCAGTGACTTTGTATCCCTGATTTTCAAACCTTGGGCACAGTAAAACTGTTCTTTTGCTTCCAGATATCCATGAATCCTCCTCTCCCCCAGGGATTTATTTCTAATTTAAGATGACAATTTAGAGTTTTTACCTTTTCTTAATATCTAAAGGAACCAGCATTGAAGAAAACACAAACACCCACTAATATGATTTCACCTTTTCATAGTTTACCAATACCAATTTTTTCCCCCTAATTGATTAATGTTCCCTGAGGGGTGTGTGTGTGTGTGTGTGTGTGTGTATGTTTAGTTACCAAGTCGTTTCTGGGACTTAGTTCAGTATTTCCGGGAACTTGCTCAAATTCACGTCCATTGAGTTTGTGATGCTACCTAACCATCTCATCCTTTGCTGACCCCTTCTCCGTTGGCTTCAGTCTTTCCCAGCATCAGGGTCTTTTCCAATGAGTTAAGTCTTTTAATCTGAGGATATGAAATGTCTTTTCTTTAACTGTGAGATTAACATTCAATGGTCATTCAAAACATGTTAAAAGTTTTAGTTTCTTCTCATATCTAGAATTATTTTTAGTGTGGTCCTAGTTGATAAATGGTATTTTTTTAATTACTTGAGGGAGAGTAAGGAGGTTTGCTTGTACAAAACTTGTTTTTGTTTTTACAGTTTCCTTCTTGGATCCAAGTTGCAGTTAACACACCCTTGCTTCATTTTTTTTTTAATTTATTTTTTATTTTACTTTACAATTCTGTATTGGTTTTGCCATACATTGACATGAATTCACCACGGGTGTACCTGCGTTCCCAAATAAAGGGCCTTCTTGTAGAAGGCCATTGATTAGGAAGTTACTTATCTGTGAAAAATCCTAATTGCTCTATTTTTGACAAAGTGAGCAAAGTAACATTGCATTTTAATGCTGAATAAGAGGCAAACCTGACAGAGGTGGAAATAAGAGAAAAAATAAATTTCCAGTTAAATAGTTAAATGCATCTTCTTGTTAAAAGGGTTAGAGAAAAAAGTATTCCCACCAACTACATAGAAATTTAAAAAGTATAGAGTTTATAATGTTTTCCCATCAAGGTAAGAAAACAAATAATTTATGACTGCTCCAGGGTTATTATTTTCCTTTCAGTGGAATCTTACTGCCCCCTACTGATACTCAAAAATGTTTTATATTAACTATATTTTCTCATATTCTTTTTATATAAATGTTTTTCTGTTATGATAATTCTGGGAATCCTCCAATAACATGATCTGAGCTTTGTCAAGTTGCTGAATAGCAATAAGTTCAGATAATACTTCTAGACAGATTCCTGCAACCCAGCTGAAATCGCCAGTTAGACACAATGCATTATTTTCAGAATCAATTGATCTGCATGTGTTTTCTTAAGTTGTTTCTGAGCCATTAGGTCAATCAGTGATGTATTTTTTTTTAACTCTCATTTTGAAAGTTAAAAAAATATCTTTAAAAGTTATTATAAGCTTTTGGTAGATGACAGGTAGACCTATCACAATATAGGCTTTCAATGGAAAAGAGCCAGCCATTAATGCATCCTTCACCACCCATGTTCCCAGAGGCAATATAGCCCATATCTTCTAGTGGCACCTTGGAAATCTACCTTTATATTTCTAAGTAATATGCTTATTATTCCATTTCCCTCTCTCTTTCTCAAACATTTTTTTATCAAATTATCCATTTTCTATTGAGTTACTATAATGGAAGAGAAGAGTTAATCTCTCTACCATACACAAAAACACATAAACACACACAAATCACATCCCTCATCATACTTTCCACACCATAATCTTTCATTATATGATAGTTGCAAATATTCTCTTGTGCATCTTTGCTTGTCATACATATTGAAATAACCCTTGCTTCTTTTCTTCTATATAGCCATCATTAACTACTGGTGGGTTATGTGTTATTTACATATATTTATACATGGATATTTTTCCATATGGAGGACAGGCATACATTTTTCAAATTGAAAATAAAAACTGGATAAAGATATTTAATGAATTTGTAGAAAGAAAAAAAAGCATCTATTTTTGCTGAGTCCTGAACTGGATTCCAGAAATCTTCACAGTAGTCAGAACTCTGCCACTTACCCGCTGTGGAAGCTTGGGTATGTCATTTTACCTCTCAAGTTCTCAGATTCTTTATCTGTAGAAGGAGACACTGGCATTCACTTTCTGAAATTCTGAAACAATTCTAATGTAAAAATATGATATGATATAAGATTATAGTGTATTTGATTACATTCATTTAAATGCTCTAACAGATTTAAAATTGTTAGTAGAGAAATCCAAGACCAATATTGCTTCTTAGGGTCTAATCCTACAATAACGAAGATGGTCTTGTCTGTGAATTAGATTTTCTATGCAGTGGATGCATTATTTTACATTCTAAAAGCCTGAAACAGTGGTATCAAATTTCAGGCTGCATCCGATTATTCACCTGGGTTTAATATCAAAATGCTGGTTCTAATTCTGTAGATCTGAGGACAGGCCTGAATTGCTGCTTTTCTGACAAGTTTCACAAATCTCACTAGAGCAGCAAGGGCTACAGTTTAATTTTAGATGAGCACATATAGAAAGCAAATATGCGTTATTACCTGTGGTGAGCAGGTCACCAAATTCTCTGATGTACAAACTGAGTTCACCATAAGGATTTTGAGTCAAGATAAAGTGTTTAAGATACAGTCAATGGTATTCCTCCACAATTCAGTTGATCATGTGTAAATATTGTTTTCCAATAAAATGCAGCCTATTCTATTTTGGCTCTTAATAGAACTCTAAGCCATAAACAAGGTGGAAAATATGATTACTAACTCAGATTTTGTATTTATACATCATATGATAGCCACTTATTAGCAAATGATCAGTTTATTGAGAACTTTACTTTTTACTAAATGATAGATTTACCTCAAATAAAAGTTGTCTAAATAACTCTCAGAGTATTTTTACCTAAATCTATTATTTCTTCTTAAGAGAAATGCAATATTTAATTATTTTTCAAATCCTACCACAGTACATAAATTAGAGAAACATCTTTCATGTTAACAGTCAATCACAAAATCTGACTATAAAGCTTGCTGTATCCAGGAAGAATAACTAAGAAACACATTCTCCTATAAATGACCTCACTCTACTGCTGTAACCTCAAAAACAAAAGCAAACAAAAACCAGAAAGTGAATGCTGGTAATTTTCAGAACATGGTTAAGACTGCTGGAACATAATTTGTCCCAGCAACACTCCATCAGAAAGTACAGCATATACGGCATTGAATCAGTAGCACTTCTTTCTGTAGTTTATCAGGAATGACCATGAAATGCAGTACTTTTTTATTTTTATTTTTTTTATTTCAGGACACCCAGTTCTAGGACCACGTCCATAAATCATTGTCTTTGACCCCTGCAACCTCATTTTGCTACCCCAGAGAGGGGAAAGGCCTACATTATATCCTCAAGAAATCAAGAAAATCAAAGTCAATTTCTTTTCTAACTCTCCTTCTAAGGTATCAAGGAGAAATAATCATCTCCTTACAAATCCTCTCACAGCCTTCTTTGTAATGCTCACTAGAGACCTGAATACACTCCTACTTGACACCCTGAATGCCTCTCCTCATACAGAATTTAATGGACAGCCTGACCTTCAAGAATGTGGTCCTGATTAAATCGATCAAATATGTGTCCTTTCAAGGAAAAAGTGGTAATAGACAGCCCTTGTTATTTCTTAAAGTTTCTTCTCTTGAAGAAAGCAGTTCATTCCTTTATTTGTTAATTCACTTAACAAACACATACTGAAACCCCACCATATGTCAGACAATGGACCAGCCTTGAAGATACAGGGATGAGCAAGACAGCCAGGGTTTCTGACCCACCCTGAACTTCCAGTGTCACAGTTCAGCAATGGCCAAGTTCAGTCTAAAGTTCCCAGATGCTTGACCTTCAACTTCTTTGTTCCGCAAAACCATAAAGTGTTTCTGATATACTGAATCTCAGTGTTCATGGGAACGAGCCTGAATGAACTGTGGATCATTATAAAGTAATACTGCCACCCCCAAGAAGAAGAAAACTCTGGTTCAGCTTATCGGAGGTTAGTGTTAGGTTTCTGTCTTTCAAAATATCTGCAGAGGGACTCTCTATGTGGAAAACGTTTATGTTATCCTGTGATCTTTCTCCATGTATTGGTTTCTTTCTTTCTTTCTTTTTAACTTATTCATGTATTTAAGAATTGAATAGGGAGATTAAAACAAGAATATAGTTTATAACACTGTTGTTGTTGAGTTGTTAACTCATGTATAACTTTTTGAGACCCCATGAACCACAGCACACCAGGCTTCCCTGTCCTTCACTTTCTTCCAGAACTTGCACAAATTCATGTCCATTGAGTCAGTGGTGCTATCATGCTTTGCCATGCTCTTCATCTTTGGCCCTCAATCTTTCCCAACACCAGGGTCTTCTAAAATGAGTCAGCTCTTTGCATCAGGTGACCAAATTGTTTTAACTTTGGCTTCAGCATCAGTCCTTCCAATGAATATTCAGGGTTGATTTCCTTTAGGATTGACTGGTTTGATCTTGTATTTATAAAATAGCTTAATTGAAATTGTAGAGAGCCCAAAATCAAAATACTGATATGTATTTTAGGTGTGCAATTTATTGCCAGGAATACTTTAGCCAATGTTTTCACTAAAAAGGTCCAGTTCACTCTGTTGTACTCTTCTTTTTTTTTTCTTTTAATAGCCACTTTTTAAATGGAATGTCATTATGAAAATAGTTTGAATTTATACTTCAGATGTAACTGTTTGACCATAGGAGGAATACTGCATGCATGCGTGCATGCTGTTTCTTCAGTCATGTCCAACTCTTTGCGACCTTATGGACTATAGCTGGCCAAACTCCTCTGTCCATGAAATTCTCCAGGCAAGAATATTGAAGTGGATTGCTGTGCTCTCTTCCAGGAGATCTTCCTGATGATCCAGGGATTAAACGTGTGTCTCTTACCTCTCTTGCACTGGGAGGTGGGTTCTTCAAAACTGTGCCACCTGGAAAGCCTGGAATAATAAATATATAAAGCTAAAAGCCTAGACATATTTTCAATCTGAAGGTTTTCTGTGTATAATACATGTAGTTTTCTTGGGACCCAGAAAAGGAGAACTGAAAAGTGTAAAGCTGGCATGATTTCTGGATGGTTTCACAGAAGAATGAGACTTGCAGCAAATATGAGGAGCTTTATTGCAAACAGCCCTGATTCTAGATATCCCGGCATTGCATGTGCTCCTTTAAAAGCTTTCAAGGGATTTGATCTCTAGGTTTGTGTGAAATAAGTCTCTGAATATTGAGACAAATAGAATTTGATTGCAGATTATTACTAGTTACTACATACATGTTGATTTTAATAAACAAAAGTGGAGAAAGTGTTGCTAAATATTATGTAAAACAGACCTCAAGAAAATGTTTATCTAAAACTATAAGTAGCTTAAATTATCAGGTTAAATAAAATACAATCACACAATCATCTTCCAAATTTCTCCCAGTTTTCCTAATCAGAATTAGGTCAATCTTCTGCTTAATGTTAAACATTATCCACATAATACAGAATATGTTATCATTAGTGAAGATTTTTGTTAAAGTTGAATTTTTGAAACAAACACATCAGTATAGTCTGTTCTCTACCATAAAACACTATGGGATAGATGTTTAATTTTTCTTATTGTCAAAATTATTTCTTTAAGAAGCTGTGTCTAATTTTGTAGCTTAACCTAAATGTATTGACAAACTAAATCTTTCCTCCAAAAACATTTGAAGCATTTTGAAAAATATTGTCCATCACTATAAAATCATCAAATGTCTAACTTATAGGTAGCAGTTAATAATAGAGACTCTCAAGTGATTTACATTAGTTTGGCTCAAGTTTCACCTTTGATTCTTTCTCAAACAGGACCTTGGGCAGAATTTTCTTAATCTCCCATGATTCTTCTCCTTCTCCTATAAAAAAAAAAAAAAATGGAGATAAATTTCAGAGTTTCCGAAAGGTTAACATCCATAAATTATAAGCATTATTATCTTGTTATTTTAAACAGAAGCAGAGTTGGCAAAATTAATCTCCATTAGAAATAAACACATGTGTAGATAAGCCAAATTTGTGATAATTCTCGGAGAAGGCAATGGCATCCCACTCCAGTACTCTTGCCTGGAAAATTCCATGGACAGAGGAATCTGGTGGGCTGCAGTCCACGGGGTCTCGAAGAGTCGGAAATAACTCAGCGACTTCACATTCACTTTTCACTTTCACGCATTAGAGAAGGAAATGGCAACCCACTCCAGTGTTCTTGCCTGGAGAATCCCAGGGACGGGGGAGCCTGGTGGGCTGCTGTCTATGGGGTCGCACAGAGTCAGACACTACTGAAGCGACTTAGCAGCAGCAGCAGCAGCAAGGAAACTTTAGACAGAGTTAGACTTGGGAGCTTTCTCTGTTCAGCCAGTAAGGTAACTCAACTGAGTGCACCAAACAATAGCACTTGGACTTGAAATGTATGTGCTTTGGGAAAGTTTAATTTGACTTTTTTTAAAATTACAGTTTTTCTCAATACTCCCAAATGACTTTTATTTCCTTTCTCAGGTTGATAGAGCTTATTGATTTGATGCTTGAAGCTTTCTCTCCAGAATTCTTAATGTTTCCTTCTAGTTATTAGGTACTTTAAAATGACTTTTAGACTTTAGAGTTTTCTAGGAGAGAAACTAATTTTATATACAGCCAATAAGAGGCTTTTAAAAGGCTGAATGAGTTGAAAGTATATGCTTCCTAATGGAACTGAAATTTTGAAGAAAATTTGAAAGTTTGAAGGTAATTTTTAAAGTTCACATTTCTGGCTGCCACTTATAGAGACATGCTCTTATATAAAATTCCATAAATGCCTAAGCATTACAATCAGGACTTGCCTAGCAATAAAGACTAAATATTTTTAATTGAGTGCTCACATAGCTAAACAAATTCCTCAAACAAACAAATAAATAAATAAATAAAAACCCTGACACTCTTTTATTACACATCTCAAGCAAGGAAAATACTTTCAAAATTTGAAAATCTCAATATGAATTTTATTAAGTATCAGAAGAGTATAGTTTAGGAAGAATCTTACTAAATAAATTTAAGAGTGTCAAGTAGTGAGCCATGATTGGCATTACTGCAAAGTAAGATCTTATGTCATTCAAAAATTGAGACTGACACAAAAGAACTAGAAGACAGAAAACAGAATATGGTTAGAAAATCTCATGAAGAGTGAATATAACTTGGGGCTTTGCATCATAGAGTTCACAGAATGAAAAATGCATATTGATTTTTTTTCTCCTCTCTGCTCATGTCAGGAGATATTACATCAAATATTTCTAAAAGTAGAACATTCCATTAGTTTTATTATCTGGGAATCAAACATAGTGATTTACTAAGGTTGTTGTAAAAATGCATTGGAGCTATTTCTCTTTAACAAAGAAAAAAAAAAAAAAACCATGGCACTCCTTAACATATTAATTAGATTAGTATGCTAATTGTAATTAACATGATATAAAGTTGAAAAAATTCTTCTCTGGTGGCTTAGTGATAACGAATTGGCCTGCCAATGCAGGAAACATGGCTTTAATTTCTGGGTTTGGAAGATCCCCTGGAGAAGGAAATGGCAACCCACTAGTATTCTTATCTGGGAAATACCATGGGCAGAGGAGCCTGTAGGGCTATAGTCCATGGTGTCACAAAGAGTCAGACATTACTTAGTGACTAAACAACAACAACAAAAGTTGTAAAGCAATGTCCAATTCATTGAAAAATTAATTATTCTTCAGTTCAGTTCAGTTCAGTCACTCCGTAGTGTCCGACTCTCTGCGACCCCATGAATCACAGCACACCAGGCCTCCCTGTCCATCACCAACTCCCAGAGTTCACCCAAACTCACATTCATCAAGTCAGTGATGCCATCCAGCCATCTCATCCTCTGTTGTCTCCTTCTCCTACCCCAATCCTTCCCAGCATCAGAGTCTTTTCCAATGAGTCAACTCTTCACATGAGGTGGCCAAAGTACTGGAGTTTCAGCTTTTGCATCATTCCTTCCAAAGAACACCCAGGGCTGATCTCCTTTAGAATGGACTGGTTGGATCTCCTTGCAGTCTAAGGGACTCTCAAAGAGTCTTCCCCAACACCACAGTTCAAAAGCATCAATTCTTCAGCGCTCAGCTTTCTTCACAGTCCAACTCTCACATCCTCTGGAAAAACCATAGCCTTGACTAGATGGACATTTGTTGGCAAAGTAATGTCTCTGCTTTTGAATATGCTGTCTAGGTTGGTCATAACTTTTCTTCCAAGGAGTAAGTGTCTTTTAATTTAATGGCTGCAGTCACCATCTGCAGTGATTTTGGAGCCCAGAAAAATGGTCAGCCACTGTTTCCATTATTTCCCCATCTATTTGCCATGAAGTGACAGGACCAGATGTCATGATCTTCATTTTCTGATGCTGAAATTTAAGCCAACTTTTTCACTCTCCTCTTTCACTTTCATCAAGAGGATTTTTGGTTCCTCTTCACTTTCTGCCATAAGGGTGGTGTCATCTGCATATCTGAGGTTATTGATATTTGCCCCGGCAATCTTGATTCCAGCTGTGCTTCTTCCATACTATGTTAGTGCAATGTTCTGGTCGTTGGATAGTTTATCTATTCATAACTGTAATGGAATGGTAATAGGGTAAGACTTAAGGGGATTTTAAGATCTTATGACTAAACTGACACTAATTCAAGGTATTGCTTTGCAAAACTCATACCTTTATTATTATTTTATTCAACAGGTTGGAAAAGTGGAGCTTTCAGGAAGAATCATTTCACTTTCATTTCATTTTATTCTCAAAGAAATAAATAAGGAGCTAAGCCAGATCATTTCCTCCAAAGGAATGCAAAACTTACACATGTATACATGCTTGCTTAGTTAATTCTACTGCTCCTGGAATATACCAATATCTTCCTACTGACACCCTTTAGGGGACAGTAGTCATTCTGTGAGAATTCTTGTCTCCTGTTGTTCTTCCAACAGTATCCTTGGAGTATACTGAGTCATGAAAAGATAATTGAGAGGTTCTTAATCATCCTTCATCTCTACCAACCTTGGAACCATGTCCAGGGTATTGTTCATAGATATATTTTTAATGACACACAAAATAAAATACCTCAACTAAGAATCAAGTCTTTGAGTCATGCACATTTCTTTGATTTCAGGACAAATATATGACTATTACAGTTACATATTTCTCTTGTGAAAAATGAGAATAATTGATTAAGATATTGTGATATAAACAATAATTGAGACAAGTAAAAGAAGAAAAAAGAACCAAAGAAAGAAAAAACCTACTGGATATATAGCTAGGAATAAAAAAAAAAAAAAAGGCTAGGTTTTTATTGTAGGTTTCCAAGCTGAGGCTACCTATGCAATAGTAAGTGTAGTCAAAACAGCAAGCCTAAAAAGAGTATCATTTCATGGCCACCTCTCTGGTTTACCTCTGCTCAAAAAGTAACACAATAGGACTAGAATCAAGGAATTACCATATTCATTTTGCTGCTTAGTGACAATAAGACACTGCATCTACCAAGTGGTCATGGCTTAAAACATCTTTCTGGCAAATTAAAATCTGAAGAACCTAGAAAAGTGAAATCACCTGATGACAATAAGAAACTTGAAAGTTAAAGTATTAGTCACTCAGTCCTATCTGACTCTTCGAGATCCTAGGGACTGTAGCCCTCCAGGCTGCTCTGTCCACGGGATGTCCCAAGCAAGAACAGTGGAGTGAGCTGTCATTTCTTTCTCCAGGGGGTCTCCCCAGTTAGGATTGAACCCAAGTTTCCTGTGTATCCTGCTTTGGAATGACGATTCTTTACAGTCTGAGCCACTGGGAAGACACCAGTGGGGAGCATTATATTAGAAACCATTTTGTAACCCTGATACTGTGTGGTATTTGTTAAATAACCTTCTTATTAAAAAAAAAAAAAAAAAAGAAAAGAAAGTTCAGTGGAGAGGGGCAGAAGGGCATTTACATGTTCTAAAATTAAGGAAGCCTAATTTATGCATATGGCTTTTGTCAAGGCAGTCTGAATGCAGATTGGAAAAGAATTTCCAGACACAGAGCATTTCAGAAAGGAGTGAGTTTACTAGGAGCAAAAAGCAGAGATAATGTGGGCACTGTGAGTGCAGTGTGGCAATACTTCCTGACAGACAAGGGAGAGTCGATGCTTTCTGAGTGTTAGTTCAGTTTAGTTCAGTCACTCAGTCGTGTCCTATTCTTTGCGACCCTGTGAACTGAAGTACGCCAGGCCTCCTTGTCCATCACCAACACCCGGAGCCTACCCAAACTCATGTCCATTGAGTTGGTGATGCCATCCAACTATCTCATCCTCTGTCATCCCCTTCTCCTCTGGCCCTCAATCTTTCTCAGCATCAGGGTCTTTTCAAATGATTCAGCTCTTTGCATCAAGTGGCCAAAATATTGGAGTTTCAGCTTCAACATTAGTCCTTCCAGTGAACACCCAGGACTGATCTCCTTTAGGATGCACTGATGTATTAGTAGTGAATCTTTATTATGGGTTTTCCTGGTGGCTCAGATGATAAATAACCCACCTGCAATGCAGAACCCTGGGTTTGATCCCTGGGTTAGGAAGATTCCTTGGAGGAGGGCATGGCAACCCACTCTAGTATTCTTGCCTGGAGAATCCTTATGGACAGAGGAGCCTAGCAGGCTACAGTTCATGGGGTCACAAAGAGTCAGACATGACTGAATGACTAAGCGTACACACAAAATTCCTGCTGGAATGTTAGATTTAGATGATTGGCTAGGGCACTTAGGGTGAGCATAGGGTGAGCATTTTTGCCTACTATGGGGTTAGGAAGCTGTCTATTAAGAATCAGGGGGCTTTTGGAGTCACACTTGTGGTCTTGGGATAGGACTCCACAGCTTTGACAACAGAATAAATAGATAGAATATACAAATGCAAATATTGTTTTACTAGAACAGCAGAGCTATATCTGACATCTTCCAACACTCTTGAGATAAGCTTTAAAAATCTTAAAAACTAATAAGCAAAAATAATGGGTGTGGAATATTGTACAAAATTTGAGGGAGAACCAGTAAAGAGATATATTTCTTCAATTTTTAAAAGTACTACCATATACCAGACTGCATCCAATATTAAGAAAGGATATTACTCTAACTAGGTTGAATTTTCTGCTTTTATCCATTTTTATTGTACTATGTCTATATTATTCACTTACTATTTTTTTCATCCTGGATTATTTGTTTTCATTTTAAGTTTAATGCTTCAGGTTGAAAACTGAATGAGGAGAGTCCCCCTCCCACCCCCACCTCATATTGTGTGTGTGTTGGTGTGAGGAGAATTTGAGGGTAGTGTTAAAAGAGAAAAAGATTTAAAAAATGGAGATTTGAGGACATCTGAACCTGAAAGAAGAGAGCCATGAATGGGTGAGATCTCCATTTAGCTATCTTTTCCCTGAGGGAACTCAATAATTTGCACAGCATGAGACAGCTAGGGCTAAAGCTAAAGATGATTTTATTGGCTCTAGACTTTTTTAGGACAGATTTCAGATCTTCAAAATCAGCTGCAAGTTGAGGAAGGAAACCACATAAATGAAAAAGTCACAGAGTGGAGATACTTGTCTATATATAAATGCTCTTGAAAATATTCATTATAGCCTGAAGTATGGATGCATATAGGGCTTCCCTTGTGGCTCAGCTGGTAAAGAATTTTCCTGTAATGTGGGAGACCTGGGTTTGATCCCTGGGTTGGGAAGATTCCCCAGAGAAGGAAACAGCTACCCACTCCAATATTTTGGCCTGGAGAATTCCAGTCCGTGGAGTCACGAACAGTCAGACATGACTGAGTGACTTTCACTTTTACAGATGCAGATAGGGGGCATTAAAGATCCCAGTGGAAAGTCAGAACTAGAGGGCCTAAAGTGGTGAACAAAGATGATACTGATAAACACAGAGAAACAGTTTGCAGATAAATTATACCAACTTAAACAGACTTGGTAAAGAGCTAAGGCTTTCCATTCAAACCTAAGAATTGCTATATTTTAGGACCAAACACTATGTGTGACAGCAAAGTGACTGATCCTATGGCTCAAGGCAAATAGAATTGTTCTGCTATGAAACTGTAAAACCAAGCCTACAAAATAATATTATGAACAGTTAGTAATGTATTTGCCAGATGAAATGAATAAACACTCTTCAGAAGAATGTAGTTAAATCCAAACCAACTGAAACATATTGTGCACAATAGCTAATATATAATAATAAGTTTTTTTTAAAAAAATCACTAGAAATGGCGAGAAAGAAAATGCAACACATTTTTAGGACCAAAACATGTCAATAGAAAAAGACACTTAGATAACCAGATGCTGAAATTAGAAAACATCTATTTTTAAGTATGTTCAAGAACTTCAAGGCAAAAAGAAAAAAGAATCATAATGATTAACTACATGGTATACCAGAGAATCCCATGGATGGGGGAGCCTGGTGGGCTGCCGTTTATGGGGATGCACAGAGTCGGATATGACTGAAGCGACTTAGCAGCAGCAGCAGCAGCAGCAGCATACCAGCACAGGGCTTCCCTGGTGGCTCAGACAGTAAAGAATCTGCCTACAATGCAGGACACCTGGGTCCAATTCCAGGGTCAGGAAGATCCTCTGGATAAGGGAATAGCAATGCACTCCAGTATTCTAGACTGGATAATTCCATGGACTGAAGAGCCTGGTGGGCTTCAGTCCATGGGGTCAGAAAGCATCAGACATGACTGAGCAACTAACACATGTGTACATACCAGCACTAAAGAGGAAATATAAATAATCAATATTATAGATTTAAAAATACAGTATCTGCAATAAAAACATTAACAGAGTGGGTAGCCAATGAACCAGAGAATAGCTCAAAGATGTTATCTAATTTGAAGACCAGAGAGAAATAATTCTGAAAAAGAAAAGAGATATTGTGTTACCTATATGCAACACTGAATTTTCTACTATAAGGGTAAACAGAGTATTTTGAGGAGAGGAAACAGAGACTGAGCAGAGCAAAAGAATGTTTAGATAAGTAAATGCTAATACATGTCCACATTTGATGAAAAATATAAACAAACAACTCCATATAAGTAAATCTCAAGCAACATGTATATTATAAAGTAAAACAAAAAATCCTTGATCACATAATATTCAGACTGTTGAAAGTCAAGAAACGAGATAAAAATTTTAAGCCAACTAGAGAACAAGATGTCAGAGGAGCAGGTGGACATGGAGTACATCTCTCTCCACAGATACATCAGGAAGACACCTCCAGACCCAGAAGTGCACCAGCTGAGAGCAGACAGGAATACCTGACCAGCAGAGAAGAATATATAGAATCATACAAAACTCAGTAGGATGAAGGGACTACGGGGGAAAACAGGAGTGTTAGTAGGACTGGACCTGCCCTCAGTGGGTGGGGGAAATAAAGCAGGGGTCCAATCCCCACATCGGGGCAACTGTCTAAGTCAGAGGAGAAACATTTAAGGCTGAGAGTACAAGAGCTGATCTGTGGCAACCTAAATGGAATGAGAATCAGACAGTCTTTGCTGCAGCCATACATACCACGTACATGGGCACAGGTCCCCTAGAAGGCACAGTGGCTGGGAGATGGAGTTTAGGGATTGTGGAGCAATCCCAGGGCGAGGGCTGCTGTTGATTGTGGAGAGATGGATCCAGGGGATGTGATCAAGGAGATTGTGGTGGGAAATGCCTGTGGAGGAAAGCCAGGCAGCAATGGAAGCAAGGCAATACTGCTGAATCACACGTATGGGGTGGAGCCATCATCAAAGCCTCTCTCTCCCCACATGCCAGCATTGGCAGCTGAACAATAGAGCTGAACAGCCCATCAAGCACCTGACGCACCAAACTACAGAGTAGGACCCCACCCAGGGTGCCACTTTAAGTGCCTAAAACACCAATCTACAGCGTTTGACCCCAGTCAGGGGGGCCCTTCTGTGTGCTGAGTCACGGAACAACAGAGAAATACCCCAGGCAAAGGAGCCCTCCAAGTGCCTAAATGGGCAGATCTACAGAGAAAGACTGGCCAAAGAAATCTTCTGATTGCCAGCTACCAGAGGTTCAGAAAAAGACTCTGATAAGTCCATAACTCCTGAGGCAGAGGCCGTACATGTCCTTGCACACTTGGCACCACCAGGGTCCCAGAAACCCAAAAGCTGTGTCACCTTCATGGTCAACCCTCACGGGCAGAACTGTCACTGGCGGAAAAAAACTCCTGTGCCTATGCACGGAGGGTTGCTTCAGTCATGTCCAACTCTTTGTGACCATGTGGACTGAGGCCTGCCAGGCTTTTTGGTTGGGGTGGGGGGAGGGGGTTCTCCAGGCAAGAATACTGGAGTGTATTGGCCAATACTGGTGGCCATACCCTTCTAGAGTAAAATATTTCCTGCTGCCCTAGCCGCTAACTCCCCTGAGTACCTGGTGAGGCAAGAACCCCTGCAACCTAAGCAGCTGCACCACCCACACACCTGGCCCTCACTGGGGCAGACCCAAGTCCTCCAGGAGCAAACCCCAGTGGATGACCCACATGCAGAGGTGGAAATAAAACCACAATGGAAACCCAGAGGCAGTGTGGCTAAGGAAGAAGACCCAAAACTTTCTCCCCAACTGTGCAAGCTGAATATTAAATCCACATGATCAACTAGGCAGACTCTGTGTCTACGGAATATATAAAAGGACAATGGAAGCTCCTACAAAAAAAAAAAAAAAACCACACACACACACTAGTTCTGATAGCTGTGGACATTGGAGGCAAAAACACATAGGAGTAGGACCAGATTAGAATCTGAGCTGTTGTCACAGCAGGTCCAGAGATCAGCACAGTGTTGGAGAACACCCTAGGGAGGTGAGATGGACTGTGACTCTAAGCAAGGAAAAGGACACTAACAGCAGTGACTCAAGAAAAACATTTATTATTCTTGTGTTTTTACTTGTTCTGTAGATTCTTTTGGATTTTTTTTTTTTTTTTACTTTTTTCTTTTTCTCCCACCCCCTCCCCTAACACCATTTTAGTTGTTGATTTTATCAGGATTATGAACTCCAGTTAAGTTTCCCCCCCCCCCCAGTCACATTTTTTCGTGTTGTTATAAATCTCTGCCTCTATTTTGGGTTTTTGCAGTTCTGTGGAGTTTTCCTTTGTCCTTTTTTTTTTCTTTTCTTTTTTAAAAAATGTATTCTTTCTTTTTTCCCCCTTTTTTTAATTTTAAAATTTTTAAACCTATTATTATTTTTTTACATTTGTTCCTTTGTTTACTTTTCCTACTATTCTTCTCCCCTTGCAGTAAATCTTTATATGTAGATAAATCTTTATCTACCTCTATTTAACTGCATATCTATTCTTTCTTTCTTTTCTGCCCTATCAACATATTTGTTAGGTTTTTTTCATTGCTTTATTCACCACTTGGCACCTTGCTTTAGTTTTATTTTCCAGTTTTTGCTTTAGTTTGTTTTGCTCGTAACTGGTAGATAAAATTTTTGGTTTCCTTTGTTCGCTGGGTCAATATATTGTATTTTATTTTTGTTGGACTGTTCTGATTTTGATTATAGGTGTTTATGTATATTACATTATTTTAACTATTATTTGCCTGTTTTTGTAACTACCATTTATCTGGGGTTCATCTTTCTTTTCTCATGTTGGGTATTTGTTTTAATCTCACTTAATGCCATTAATTTTTTTTCATTTAAAAAAGTTTTTTATTTTATATTGGAGTATAGACAATTAACAATGTTGTGACAGTTTCAAGTGGACAACAAAAGGACTCAGTCATATTAATGCCATTAAAAAACACTTGTGGAATATTGGTTCCTGACAAGAGATCAAGCCCTGAGCATCTGGAGTGGAAGCACTGACTCCAAGACCCCAGATTATCAGAGAGGTAACCCTAAGGAGTATCAAATAATGAGAACTCACACAAAGGAAGCCACTTGAATAAAAGGCCTGGCACCACACAACCACCAGTAGTAGCCTGTGAAGGATGCCTCATCTAAACAACAAACAAAGCAAAAATACAAACCCAATCATCAGTAGACAAGATTACAGCCTTACTCAGTTTTGCACATCAGAGGAAAAACAAAGAAAAAAAAATATCACCCTATATGAAGCTTACACAAGCCACTGGACCAACCTTAGGAGGGCAGAAACCAAAAGGAAGAAAGAATTTAACCTTTCAGCCTGAGAAAAGGAGACTTCAAACACAATATATTAAAAAAATAATAATAACAATGAAAAGGAAGAGAAATACTACACAATTGAAGGAACAAACTAGAAATACAGAAGTTCAAATAAATGAAGAGCAAATAGGCAAACTACCTGAAAGAGAATTCAGAATAATAATAATAATAATAATAATTCAGAATAATGGTAGTAAAGATAATCAAAAACCTTGTAAACAGAATGAAGAAAATGCAAGATTCAATTAACAAAGACCTAGAAGAATTAAAAAACATACAGAGACAAACAACATAATTACTGAAATTAAAAATACTCCAGAAGATATCAATAGCAGAATATCTGAAGCAGAAGAACAAATCAGTAAGCTGGAAGACAAAATGGTAGAAATAACTTCCAAAGAGCAGAATAAAGCAAAAAGAGTGAAAAGAGCTGAGGATAGTCTCAGACACCTGTGGGAGAATATCAAATGCACCAACATTTGAATTATAGGGGTCACAGAAGAAGAGAAAAAGAAAGGCTATGAGAAAACTTTTGAAGATATTATACTTGAAAATTTCCCCAACATAGAAAAGGAAATTGTCAATCAAGTCCAAGAGGTGCAGAGTCCCATAAACCCAAAGAGAAACACACCAAGACACATACTAATAAAACTAACAAAGATTAAACACAAAGAAAGAATATTAAATGCAGCAAGGGAAAAACAACAAGTAACATACAGAGGAAACCCCATACAGCTGATGTTTCAGCAGAAACTCTACCAGCCAGAAGGGAATGACAGGATACATTTAAAGTTCTGAAAGGGAAAAACCTACAACCAAGATTACTGTACCCAGCAAGGATCTCATTCAAAATTGATGAAGAAATCAAAAACTTTTCAGACAAGCAAAAGTTAAGATAATTCAGCACCACCAAATCAGCTCTACAATAAAGTTAAAGGGACTTGTACAGTAAAAAAATACAAGAGAAAAAAAATCTACAAAATCAACCCCCAAACAATCATGAAAATGGAAATAGGAACATATATATCAATGATTACTTTAAATGTGAATAGATTAAATGCTTCAACCAAAAGACACTGACTGGCTGAATGGATACAAAAGCAAGACCTATTTATGTGCTGTCTACAATAAGTACATCATGAGAAACCCTGGACTGGAAGAAACACAAGCTGGAATCAAGACTGCCGGGAGAAATATCAATAACCTCAGATATGCAGATGACACCACACTTATGGCAGAAAGTGAAGAGGAACTAAAAAGCCTCTTGATGAAAGTGAAAGAGGAGAGTGAAAAAGTTGGCTTAAAGCTCAACATTCAGAAAATGAAGATCATGGCATCCAGTTCCATCACTTCATGGGAAATAGATGGGGAAACAGTGTCAGACTTTATTTTTTGGGCTCCAAAATCACTGCAGATGGTGACTGCAGCCATGAAATTAAAAGACACTTACTCCTTAGAAGAAAAGTTATGACCAACCTAGATAGTATATTCAAAAGCAGAGACATTCCTTTGCCGACTAAGGTCTGTCTAGTCAAGGCTATGGTTTTTCCAGTGGTCATGTATGGATGTGAGAGTTGGACTGTGAAGAAGGCTGAGCGCCAAAGAATTGATGCTTTTGAACTGTGGTGTTGGAGAAGACTCTTGAGAGTCCCTTGGACTGCAAGGAGATCCAACCAGTCCATTCTGAAGATCAGCCCTGGGATTTCCTTGGAAGGAATGATGCTAAAGCTGAAGCTCCAGTACTTTGGCCACCTCATGCAAAGAGTTGACTCATTGGAAAAGACTCTGATGCTGGGAGGGATTGGGGGCAGGAGGATAAGGGGACGACCGAGGATGAGATGGCTGGATGGCATCACGGGCTCGATGGATGTGAGTCTGAGTGAACTCCAGGAGATGGTGATGGACAAGGAGGCCTGGTGTGCTGCGGTTCATGGGATTGCAAAGAGTTGGATACAACTGAGCCACTGAACTGAACTGAACAATAAATACACTTCAGACCTAAAAACAGATATAGAGTGAAAGTGAGAGGATAGAAAAATATATTCCATGCAAATGAGAAGCAAAAGAAAGCTGGAGTAGCAATCCTCATACCAGACAAAAGAGACCTCAAAATAAAGAAAATTACAAGAGATAAGGAAGGACACTTGATCAAGGGATCAATCCAAGAGGAAGACATAACTATTTTAAATATCTATGCACCCAACAAAGGAGCACCTCAATACATAAAACAAACACTACAGACTTAAAAGGAGAAATTGACAGTAACAAAACAATTGTAGGAGACTATAACACACCACTGACACCAATGGACAAATCATCAAAACAAAATTAATAAAGAAACACAAGTCTTAAATTATACATTTGATGAGATGGCTTTCATTGATATCTTCAGGACATTCCACCCAAATGCAGAAGAATGCCACTTTTTCTCAAGTGCACATAGAACATTCTCCAGGATAGATCACATCTTGGGTCACAAAATAAACCTCAGTAGATTTAAGAAAATTGAAATTGTATCAAACCTCTTCTCTGACCAGAATGCTATGAGACTAGATATCAATTACAAGAAAAAAATATACAAAAAAACAAACTCATGGAGATTGAACAATATATTTCCAAATAACCAACAGGTAACTGAAAAAATCTAAAGGGAAATTTAAAAATTCTAGAAACAAATGACAATGAAAACATGACAACTCAAAACCTATGTGATGCAGCAAAAGCAGTTCTAAGAGGGAAGTTTCTAGCAATAGAATCCTACCTCAAGAAACAAGAAAAATATCAAAGAGACAACCTAACTTTACATCTAAAACAACTGGAAAAAGAAGAACCAAAAAATCCCTGAAATTAGTAGAAGGAAAGAAATAAAGATCTGAGCAGAAATAAATGAAAAAGAAATGAAAGAAACAATAGTAAAGATTAATAAAACTAAAAGCTGGTTCTTTGAGAAGATAAGCAAAATAGACAAACTTTAGTCAGACTCATTAAGGAAAAAAGAGAGAAGAATCAAATCAATAAAATTACAAATGGAAAAGGAGAGGTTACAACAGACAATGCAGAAATATGAAGGATTATAAGAGACCATCATTAACAACCATATGGCAATAAAATAGATAAACTGGAAGAAATGGACAGATTCTTAGAAAAGTTCAATTTTCCAAGACTGAACCAGGAAAAAATAGAAATTATGAACAACCCAACTACCAGCACTTAAATTGAAGTTGTGATAAAAAATCTCCCCCAAAACAAAAACCCAGGACCAGATGGCTTCCCAGGAATATTCTATAAAACATTTGGAGAAGAGCTAATGTCTTATCCTTCTAAAACTCTCAAAAAATTACAGAGGAAGGAACACTTTGAAACTCATTCTATGAGACCACCATCATCCTGATTGCAAAACCAGACAAAGACAACACAAAAAAGAAAGCTGCAGGCCAATATCTCTGATGAACATAGATGCAAAAATCCTTAACGAAATGTTAGCAAACATAATTCAGCAACACATCAAAATGCTCATACACCGTGATCAAGTTGGGTTTATTTCAGGGATCCAAGGATTCTTCAATACACATAAGTCAATCAATGTGATACACCATATTAACAAATTGAAAGATAAAAAACATATGATAATATCAATAGATGTAGAAAAACGCTTTTGAAAAAATTTAGCACCCATGTATTATTAAAACTCCTCAGAAAATGGACATAGAAGGAACCTACCTCAACATACTAAAGGCCATTTGTGATAAGACTACAACAAACATTATTCTCAATGGTAAAAAACTGAAAGAATTACCTCTAAGATCAAGAACAAGACAAGAGTGTCCACTTTCACCACTATTATTCAACATGGTTTTGGAAGTCCCAGTTACAGTAATCAGAGAAGAAAAAGAAATAAAAGCAATCCAGATCAGAAAAGATGAAGCAAAGCTCTCACTGTTTGCAGATGACATGATATTGTACATAGAAAACCCTAAAGACAGTATCAGAGAATAACTAGAGTTAATCAATGAATTTAGCAAAGTTGCAGAACACAAAATCCATACACAGAAATCACTTGCATTTCTCTACATTAACAATGAAAAATCAGAAAGAAAAGTTAAGGAATCAATCCCACTCACCACTGCAACAAAAAGAATTAAATATTTAAAAATAAACTTATCTAAAGGTGACAAAAGAACTATACACAGAAGATTATAAAACGATGAAAGAAATAAAAGACAACATAAACAGATGGAGAGATATTCCATGTTCCTGGGTAGGAAGAATCAATATTGTGAGAATGACTAATCTACCAAACATAATCTACATATTCAATGTGATCCCTATCAAATTACCAATGGCATTTTTCACAGAACTAGAACAACAACAACAACAACAAAAAAATTCACAATTCATATGGAAACACAAAAAACCCAGAATAGCCAAAGCAGTCTTGAGAAAGAAGAATGGAGCTGGAGCAATCAACCTTCCTGACTTCAGATTATACTACAAAGCTACAATCATCAAAACTGTATGATACTGGCAAAAAAAACAGAAATACAGACCAATGGAACAAGATAGAAAGCCCAGAAATAAACCCATGCATCTATGGGTAACTTATTTTTGACAAAGGAGGCAAGAATATACAATGAAGCAAAGGCAGCATCTTCAATAAATGGTACTGAGAAAAACTGGACAGTTACATGTAAAAGAATAAAATTAGATCACTTCCTAAAACCATACACAAGGATAAATTTAAAATGGATTAAAGACCTAACTGTAAGACCAGAAACTATAAAACTCTTAAAGGAAAACATAGACAGAACCCTCAATGACATAAATCAAAACAAGATCCTCTATGACCCACCTCCTAGAGTAATGGAAATAAAAACAAAAATAAACAAGTGGGACCTGATTAAATATAAAAGCTTTTTCACAGCAAGAGAAACTCTAAGCAAGGTGAAAAGACAACCCTCAGAATGGGAGAAAATAATAGCAAATGAAACAACTGACAAAAGGATTAATTTCCAAATTATACAAGCAGCTCATACAACTCAATACCAGAAAAACAAACAGTCCAATCAAAAAGTGGGGAAAAGACCTTAACAGACATTTTTCCAAAGAAGGCATACAGACGGCTAACAAACACATGAAAAGATGCTCAACATCACTCATTATTAGAGAAATGCAAATCAAAATTACAATGAGATATCTCCTTACACTGATCAAAATGACCATCATCAAAAAGACTACAAACAATAATAGGTGGGGAGGAAGTGGAGAAAAGGGAATGTTCTTACACTGTTGGTGGGAATGTAAATTGATACAACCAATATGGAAGATGGTATGGAGATTCCTTAAAAGACTAGGAATAAAACCACAGTATGACCCAGCAATCCCGCTCCTAGGCATATATCCTAAGGAAACCAAATTGAAAAAAGAGACATGTATCTCATTGTTCATTGCAGCACTATTTACAATAGCTAGAACATAGAAGCAACCTAGATGTCCATTAATAGATGAATGGATAAAAAAAGTTGTGGTATATGTACACAATGGAATATTACTCAGTCATAAAAAGAAATGCATTTGAGTCAGTTCTAATGAGGTGGATGAACCTAGAGCCTATTATACAGAGTGAAGTAAATCAGAAAGAGAAAGAGAAATATCGTATTCTAATGCATATATATGGAGTCTAGAAAAATATTACTGAAAAATTTATTTGCAGGGCAGCAGTGGAGAAACAGACAGATAATAGACTTATGGACAAGGGGAAAGAGGAGGAGAGGGTGGGATATATGTTGAGAGTAACATGGAAACTTACATTAGCATATGTAAAATAGATAGTGAACTGCAATTAGCTGTATGTCTCAGGAAAGTCAAACAGGGGCTCGATATCAACCTAGAGGGTTGCGATAGGAAGGAAGATGGGAGGGAAGTTCAAACGGAAGGGGATACATGTATATCTATGGCTGATGCATGCTGAGTTTTGACAGAAAATAACAAAATTATGTAAATCAATTATCCTTCTATTAAAAATAAAGAAACTAAAAAAAAATAAGTCACTAGATAAAAATGTCAGATTGTCTATAATGGAACAACCACAATGAATGCTAAATACAGCTCATATGCCTATATGTTCTCAGGGTGGAGGGGTCGGGGGGGTGGCTGAAAGAAAATAATATAAAAATCATTATTAAAGCATTTAGATAAAATCTTTCAACCCGGAAATGTACACATAAGTTAATGAAAAATTTATGGAAAATAGTTTTGTTTTGTTTTGTTTTGTTTTGTTTTCAGATCAATTCAAGATGAGAAAACTTTTCACTAGGAGACATGCACTATAGGAATTGCCAAAAGAAATTTTCAACTGAAAAGAAGCAACACAAGATGGGAATTAAATGGATATTAGCTATTGATAGCATAAAAAAATTTAAGCTTACTAGTTTAATGCAAAAATCCTTACAAACATAACACAAAGGAAAGGGACATGTTGAATTATATTGATGCAATGATATTTAATTTTATGAAAATATTTAATTATTAGACTTTAATAAAGAATAATATCATAATCCCCTGAACAGTCATTCACATCAGTGAAAAATAATATAAAATGGTATAGCTAAAAAGCCAACAGAGGCATTAAAATAGAATAACTGCATACTCAATATACCCAATAATAAAAAGCAGTTATAGAAGAGGAAAAAAAAAAAAAACCTAGAAGATAAAGAGACTGCAACAAAATCTAGACCTACATCACAATATCTGCATTAAATAAAGAGACAAACAACCTAATTCAAGCACAGTTTTTTTTTTTTTAATCATTTCTATTTACCCTGTTGATGAGGGAAGGATCTCCTCCTTTAAATTATATGAAATGCCTGAACAAATATCGCCTGCCACTGGACAGATGAAAGAAACCACAATTCATATTCACAGAGACTCAGAAAGACTTGGCAGACTTTCTGCCAAGTGTAGAGGAGGACGCTGCACACAGTGCAGGGCCACACAGAGCTGAACTTAGGAACCCTGGATAAGCAGAGGCAGTGAGAGGGAGGCTCTGTAGTAAAAAGAGGGTGGGGTGACCCTGGTTTTCTGAGGAAAGACTTAATTAGCTAGTTTAAATAATTCCACATGCTGGCAAGAAACTGAGGCTTGCTACTGGGCATTAGCAGGCTCTGTGCATGGTCTCTGAATTAAAGGGGCTTGTTTGGCAAGGAAACCTTATCTTCAGCAGCCAAGGTGGGAGGGAACTTTGTGAGTATGCTATCTGAGACCTTCCTAATGTTACCAAATGTCAAGACATCACTTAAATATTCAATCTTAATTTCAAATCTCACACTTGACTAGGTGTTTAAATAAAAGGCTAAAGTATATAAGGTCTCATAGGAAAATATATACATATAAAAAATCAGATGGATTAACAGTGTCAGGACAGAAAAAAAAAGCCATGCACACAGTAAGAATAAGAAAGCAAGTGTGGCTATAGTTGTAACAGATGATAAACATTTCAAGACAAAGAGTATTACCAGTCACAAGGAGGAACTTTGCATATGGATAAAAGGCTAATTTTACTAGGAAGATATTCCTTTATGGGATGTGCTTGTACTGAAAATCAGGGCTTTACAGTACTTGAAACCATAATAGGGACAGATAAAAGGATAATTAGACAACATTACTCTCATAAATGAATATTTAAATCACATTAACTATAATTGATAAAACTGGGTAAAAATATTAACAAGCATTTAGAATATTTAAACATTATCTTGCAACTTACCTCATTTGAAATTTATGTAATTCTGTACCCAAGTTTTCAGAATTTCACCAACATAGACAAAATGTTGAATCATAATATGCCTTTAAAACAGAGAGAAGAAAAAAGAAATAATACAGAGTATGTTCTTTGACCACATGGATTAATTTAGAACCAGTAAGAGTCAATAAATTAGAAAAGATCCAAATATCTGGAAATTACACACACACACACACTATGCTATGGTCAGAATGCTTGTTCCTCCCAAAATGCATATGTTGAAAACCTACACCCCATGGTGATGACATTAGGAGCTGGGGCCTTTCAGAGGCAATTAGGTCAGGTGAGTCCTCATCACTGAGATCACTGCTCAGACAAGACATCCCATGGAGTTCCCTAACTCTTTCTGCCAAGTGTAGATACAATGAAGAAGTTTGTGACCTGAAAGAAGACCCCCACTTGACCATGATGGCACTCTGATACTAAACATTTAGTTCCCAGAATGGTTGAGATAAACATTTTTGTTGCTTATAAGCTTCCCAATCTGTGATGTTCTGTTATTGGAACCCAGGAGGACTAATACACATACATTTTTAAAGGACCCATGCATCAAAGAAGAAATTACAAAGGAATTTTAAAATGCAAATGAAATGAAATTATGACATATTAAAAAAATATGGATGCTTCTATAGCTTTACATGGCCTTCCCTGGTGGCTCAGATGGTAAAGAATCTGCTTGAAGTGAATTAGCAGCATATATAATTATTATATTAAATACTACACTAAATATGCATTATACTATAATAAGTATAGTATGTTTATCAGCAGTAATCAAGTTGTTCACTTAAGACCTCACACATCACTGTAGGTAAGGTTTATTTCAAAGAAATAATATGCAATTATAACAAGTTAAATGTCATTCAACACAACATTCATGGTGCCTTATTTCAAACTCTGAAGACATCCCTGCTCTCTAGTCAGAGGGGTCTAAGTTTCATCATCATACAGACCAGCATTTGCTGACTTCACAGCCTTGAAAAATCTTGTAAAGTCAAACTCTAAAATCCTCTAAGAAGCTGGGGTGGTACTTGTATTTCTTCCACCTGATTTATGTCAGGTATATTAGCTTTCTATCACCACATAGCAATGAACCAGAGATTTAGCAGCTAAAATAACTTCCATGTTTTATTTCAAAGTTCTGTACATCAGAAGTTAGTGTGAGCTTGGCTGGATTCTCTGCTCTGGGTCTCAGAAGACTAAAATCAAAGTATTGGAAGGACCACAGCCTTATATAGAAGCTCTAGGGGATTGGGATCAGCTTCCAAGAAAATACAGATTTTTAGACAAAGTCAGTTCTTTATTGTTGTAGCATTGACTAAGGTCCTTGTTTCTTTTTGGCTTTGAGCTGGGGGCATCCTAGCAGCTGCCTGCATTTCTCTCTCTATGTGACGCCTCCAACTTTGTCAAACTTTGAATTTCTCTGACTTCCCCTTCTGTTCTCTGTGATCAGTGAGTGAAAACTCTGCTTTTGAATTAGTCAAAAGGTCACCAAATTTGCAATTTTAATTACATGTTCAAAATCACTTCAAATTTGAATCTAGATTAGTGCATGATTGACTAACCTAGAAATAAGAATCTTGGGGTGGGGGAGGGTAGGGTAGCCATCTTTAAAATTCTACTAACCATAGAAATCCCCATAACATTTACCATGGCAGCTATAGATGAGTTATGGAAAGAACTCTATTTCTGGGACCCCAGAAAATCATGGAAAAGAGTGCAAAAAGTACCATCTTACCAACCAAATGAATATTTTGAATACTAATGTAACAAACCAGCTTTAATAGCAAACAAAGAATGTAATCAATAAATCAATATCAATATATCTCAGACATTTAAAAAATCTTATAGGGACTTGCCTTGCAGTCCAGTGGTTAAGACATTCCACTTCTACTGCAGGGAACATGGATCCAATCCCTGGTCAGGGAACTAAGATCTTGCAGGCAAACATGTGCAATCAAAGAAAAAAAAAAGGTTTATTGAAAAATTAGAAAAGTTGTATATCACATATTCCATCGAATGATGACACAGCTATCATAATAACAATTCCTTACATATGTGTAGAACTTTATACTTGATTGGGAATAAGATATGAATATTTCAATTTCTCTTAATCTTTGCAAATTCATACTTTTATTTAATTAGCCTTTTTTCACCATGAGATGACTTAATTAAGCTTTTCTTAACCAAAAGATGACTAACTTGAACATCACCAGATGGTCAATACCGAAATCAGATTGATTATGTCCTTTGCAGCCAAAGATGGAGAAGCTCTACACATTCAGCAAAAACAAGACTGGGAGCTGACTGTGATTCATATCATGAGCTCCTTATTGCAAAATTCAGACTTAAATTGAAGAAAGTAGAGAAAAGCATTAGGCCATTCAGGTATGACTTAATCAAATCCCTTATGATTATACAGTGGAGGCAACAAATAGACTTAAGTGATTAAGTCTGGTAGACAATGTGTCTGAAGAATTAAGGATGGAAGTTCATAACATCATACAGGGGGCAGTGACTAAAATCATCCCAAAGGAAAAGAAATGCAAGAAGGCAAAGTGATTGTCTGAGAAAGCCTTATAGTTAGCTGAGGAAAGAAAAGAAATGAAAGGCACAGGAGAAAGGGAAAGATATATCCAACTGAAAGCAGAGTTCCACAGAATAGCAAGAAGAGATAAGGAGACTTATTCAATGAACAATGTAAAGAAAAAAGAATGGGGAAGACTAGAGATCTCTTTAAGAAAATTGGAGACATCAAGGAAATATTTAATGCAATGATGGGCACAATAAAGGACAGAAGCAATAAGGAGAGAAACAGTAAGGACGTAAGAGAAACAGAAGAGATTTTTAAAAGGTGGCAGGAATACACAGAACTATACAAAAAAGATCTTAATGAATCATATAATCACCATGGTGTAGTCACACACCTAGAGCCAGACATCCTGGAGTGTGAAGTCAAATGGGCCTTAAGAAGCTTTACTATGAACAAAGCTAATGGAGGTGACAGAATTCCAGCTGAGCTATTTCAAATCCTAAAAGATGATGCTGTGAAAATGCTGCACTCAATATGTCAACAAATTTGGAAAAGTCAGTAGTGGCCACAGGACTGGGAAAAGTTAGTTTTCATTTCAATCCCAAATAAAGGAAATGTCAAAGAATGTTCAAACTACCATACAATTGCTCTCATTTCACATGTTAGTAAAGTTATGCTCAAAATCCTCCAGCAGTATACAAACTGAGAACTTCCAGATGTTTAAGCTGGATTTAGAAAAGGCAGAGGAACCAGAGACCAAATTGTCAATATCCACTGGATCATGGAGAAAGCAAAAGAATTCCAGAAAAGCACCTATTTCTACCTCATTGACTATGCTTAACTGCGGACCACAACAAACTGTGGAAAATGCTCAAAGAGATGGACATATCTGAAAACCTTACATGTCTCCTGAGAGATCTGGATGTGGTTCAAGAAAGAGCCATTAGAACCAGACATGGAACAATAAACTGGTTGAAAATTGGGAAAGGTGTACAAGGTTGTATATTGTCACTCTTTTAATAAACCTGTATGCAGAATATATCAAGGGGAATGCCAGGTTGAATGAATTGCAACCTGGAATCAAGATTTCCAGAAGAAATATCAACAATCTCCGATATGCCGATGATGCCACTCTAATGGCAGAAAGTGAAGAGGAACTAAACAGCCTCTTGATGAAGGTGAAAGAGGAGAGTGAAAGTGCTGGCTTATAACTCAACATTCCAAAAAATAGGACCAGGGCATCTGGTCCCATCATTTCTTGGCAAATAGATGGGGGAAAAGTAGAAACAACGACAGATTTTATTTTCTTGGGCTCCAAAATCACTGAGAATGGTTACTGCAGCCAGGAAATTAAAAGACACTTGCTCCTTGGAAGGAAAGGTAAAACAGACCTAGACACTATGTTAAAAAGCAGAGACATCACTTTGCCAACAAAGGTCTGTGTAATCAAAGTTATGGTTTTCCTGTAGTCATGTATGGATGTGAGAGTTGGACCATATAGAAGGCTGAGCACCAAAGAACTGATGCTTTTCAATTGTGGTGCTTGAGAAAATCCCTGAGGGTCACTTGGACAGAAAGAAGATCAAACCAGTCAATCCTCAAGAAAATCAACCATGAATATTCATTGAAAGGACTGACACTAAAGCTGATGCTCCCATACTTTGGCCACCTGATGTGGAGCGCCTACTCAATGGAAAAGACCCTGATACTGAGAAAGACTGAAGGCAAAAGGAGAAAGGGGAACAGAGGAAAAGACGATTAGATAGGATCTGTGATTTAATGGGCCAGAATCTGAGCAAATTCTAGGATGTAGTGGAGGACAGAGACGCCTGGCATGCTGTAGTCCATGGTGTCACAAAGAGTAGGACATGACTTAGTGACTGAATGACAACAACAACATACCCATGAAAATAAAACAACAGTACAAAATACCTCACAATCAATAAAGGAATCAGACAGTTTGTACAATTCAAATTAGTTGCCATTTGAAGACACTGAAGGTAAGATTACTAACAATTCCCTCATATTATAGTTCTAATAAAACAAGAATAACAGTTTCATACCCTATTTCAAACTAATCTATTCTGTATATAACCAAAACATGCAAGGCAGTTCAACATGTGAAAGATTATAAATGTAGATATCCCAGTAGAGAAATTTGTATATACTACCATTTGTCAAAAGGGTCATCTAGTCTTGTTTCCTCCTATGAGAAAAGGTTTTAAATAGTTGTGTTTTAAAATTTAAGCAATTTTTGGATCTACATTTTCCCCCCAACATCCCTGCATTGTTTGCTGAACATAGGCATAATGTTACTATGTCAGCCATATTTTTAAGTAACAACTCAAAACAAACAAACAAAAAAGATGCTGAAGTCCAGTTTGAGATCATAGTTTAACTGCAAAAATATGACCGGTTGTTAGGTGACAGGGTGGAGTTCTCTAATGAAGAGTTTTATAACTTTCAACAAAATGAGTCATAGTGATAGAATTTTGGAGCTCTCCTTGTCTCCTTCTCTACCATGAGAATGAAAATATCTGGCTTCCCTGGTGCTCAGCCGAATATAAGGCTGGTATATAGAATAAGCTAGGACATTTGGAAAGCAAAGACAAATAAAATGAAAAAAATGAAAGAGAAAACAATGCCTCATTTCCCATGCTAACAAAGACACAAATTATAAAATGACTCAAATGAATAAAATGTTTGACAAAGTATTAAGAAATAAATCTGGGGCTTATCTTCCCCTCTGCATATAGCTTTATTTTGTAAAATAAGCAGCAGTAGGTGTGAGAGAGAATTGTGTACAGCAGGAAAAGAAAGGACACCAAGCAGAAGCATTTCTCCCAGTGGAAATATACAAGAATAGAAATTTTGAAAACATTGCTATTGTAAATACTTAAAAAATATTCTATTTTGCTTTCCCATTCTTCTTTCCTCATTTCTACTACAACAAATTTAACCTTTCCTAAAAATGTCTCTATCAGCTTTGGCTTTCATTATGTGTAACAAAAGCTAAGAAAGAATAGTGGGAATGACTATATAAAAGAATAAAAAAATTCACATTTTTTTCCAAAGGTGACATCACTCTCCATATCCAAACTGGCTATGATTCAGAAGGGAGAGAAAGAAAGGGGAAGGATGAGACTTAATTGAAATGTAAAATGAAGGGGGAATGTTTAGTTTCTATTTGACAAGGGTTGAAAGTAAATTTTTTTAACAAAACGAAGCATTTCACCGAATAAGTAATTTCTGATTTTGCCCAGGTGTCATAGATAGAAATATGGTTGATTTGAGGGCTTCCCAATGCTGCCTGGAGAATCCCAGGGACAGAGGAGTCTGGTGGGCTGGCGTCTCTGGGGTCGCACAGAGTCGGACACGACTGAAGCGACTTAGCAGCAGCAGCAGCAAGTGGCGCTAGTGATAAAGAATCTACCTGCAATGCAGGAGACGGGTTTGATCCCTGGGTCAGGAAGATCCCTGGAGAATGGAATGGCTGGCTGCCCCCTGGAGCATTCTTGACTGGATAATTTCATGGACAAAGGAGCCTGACAGACTACAGTCCATGGGGTCACAGAGTCAAAAATGACTGAGCAATAAATAGTTTCACTTTGGGCTTGATGTTAAAAAGTTAAAGGCATAAATGTAAATGATTATATAGACTTACTGCCATGGAGTTTGTATTCTTAGTTCTCTTCTCCACTTTATAACTAACACTGACTCAGAATTTTATACATCCATAAATTAAGGACTCATTCTAAAATGACTCAATTTTTAATATTTCATTAACTCTAACAGAAAAGAAAAAAAAAATACCTACTGTGTTTTTAATTACAACATTGAGAAACAGCATAATTTATGGTGATACTTAGTGGAATTAGAGATAAGTAAGCTTTTCCTTTGGACTTCCCTGGTGGCTCAGAAGTAACTAATCCATCTGCAATGCGGGAGATGGAGGTTCAATCCCTGGGTCAAGAAAATCTCCTGGAGAAGGAATGGCATCCCACTCCAGTATTCTTGCCTGGGAAATCCCTCACAGAGGAGACTAGTGGACTACAGTCCATGGGGTCGCAAAAGAGTCAGACACTACTTAGGGACTAACAACAACCTTTTCCTTTAATCTCACATGATCTATGACGTGGGACACACTTGTGCCATAAGTTTCTTCTCTATATGTGAGTGAAATTATATTTGGGCCACTGACTCTTCCAAGAACTGAACATATTGTAATCAATAAGCCAGATGACATCCTTATATTAAAACTCTAAATTATCACCAATGAATGCATGCTGAGTTGCTTCAGTTGTGTCCAACTCTTTTAGACCCTATGGACTGTAGCCCACAAAGCTCCTCTGTCCATGGGATTCTCCAGGCAAAAATACTGGAGAGTGTGGCCATTTCCTTTTCTACATCAATGAATAAGACAACAAATAAATGTGCAAGGTGTTTTTATGGGGTTGTATTTGTTATGAGGAACACAAAAAGGATAATGTGTTGAGTGACTAAATGACAGAGACCCTTTCAATCAGGTGGTTGTGGAAGGTGTCAATGAGAAGATGATGAATGTACAGTTGCTTCATTGAGAAGGGGAAAGAAGGCTGTGGTGGTCAGAGGAAAGCATGTGGTAGGTTATGCAATAAGGAATGGCATGCAGTGGAAATGGCGGGAACCATCATGGCCAGATTACATAGGACTTTATAGGTTGAGACAAGTGGCAGTGTTTGCCCCTTTGTAACTATTCTCTAGCCTCTCTCTCCTGTTCTGTGCATCCAGAGGCTGAATTGTATAGTCACAGTGAGTTGATATATGTACTGTTTTCCAATTGTGTTTGACCAACCAGTGACTCTAGAAAGAGATCAAGAGGACGAGAGGAAAAAGAGATTCTGGTATTCATTCACCCCAGCTACTTTTCCGTTAATTCACCCTGGGACAGCTGCATCCCTCCACAGAAAGTCCCAACTCCTATAGGAGGTCCTCTCAGGATACAGCTTTTCTTTCTGATCTCTGTAAATTATTCCAACTCTTCAAGTCCAGACTTGGTGAAATGTCCCTGCTGTTTGCAGTCCTAAGCACTTTACTGTTTCTTGATGGTCAACCTAAACTCTGACTACACCTCTAACAATAATATTAATATTTGACTATATTGCCAAGTTTGCATGAACTCTTTATTTCTTACTGGGTTTTTATCCGGCACAGAGAGAGTTTGGTTTTAATTAGGTTTTAAATTAAACCATTTTATTTAATTAAACCAAATTCAATTAAAATTTAGTTTTAATTAGGCACATGATACATAAAACTTCACACATGCTTTTTCATAATTGGAAAACACAATGCACTATTAGTGGCACTATGGGAAATGGAGCTGTCATCACTGAACCTCTCTCTCACTTCTTGGCCAATAACCACCAGGGACCAGGTCAAGAGGTTGTACTTGTGGTTTTGGAATATAGAGATTTGAATGTTTTCAAAGAACTTTCTTGACCTTTGCTACTTCAACCTCTGAACTTATAAAAACAGAATAACATATCAGGAGTATGATCAAAATTAAAAGACAAGTTTTAGATAATCAGAAAAGTTGCACATCCATTCAAAAAGTGCAATATGATAATGAGAAAAAAAGTTGTGGAATTAGTTTTGTTCTCATAAATAGTTCCCTGAAAAGCTGTATAAATAGAAAAAAAAAATTGTCTGGAATACTAGAAGGCATTTGCAAAATGGACTCCTAGAATGCATACATTTATTACACTTTGTGTTGCCTGCTGCAAAGCATTGTTAAGTCATTATTTCTTCTCTGAAAGAAAGGAAATATTAAATTTTGTAAGACAAAACATCTGATCTAGGTATATGCTGTTCATTTGAGAAATACAATGTTTCTCTTGAGACAGTTCAGAGCTACTAGTTTCTTTGGCAAAAGGTATAAATAAGAATACCCTCCATCTAAGTTAAGGTTTTGTGCAAACATCAATAAAATGCTTGAGCTATTCTCTGAAGTGCTAGTAATCCCTCCTCATAAAACTTTATCCAAAAAAAAAAAAAAATACACTGTTTACACAAGCAAACAGAAGTAGAGGTTTGAGAAAGACTCTGGTAATTTTAAACAGTATAGACACCCCAGAATTGGGATATCTAAATAATGGAGACCAAATCTCACTCTTCCTTTAACATCAGTTTTGTATTTATTTATTTTAAATTTTTGCAGATGGTTAGGGATAAATGTGTGAAGCAAGAGAGGCTTGGAAATGTTTGCTGCAAATTAATTTATTTAGATAAGACATATAAGGACAGAAATTTTGGTAAATATTTACCAACTTAAAAAATTTAGTCATGACTTTAAGAAAAGTAAGTCCAACCTACATACTATACAGAAAAAGTTGACAAGTTAATAAGAAAATTAAACCATGCAGTATTTTTACCAGTTCTAAATATCACTTTCCCTACATCTCTTAGGGTAGCACTATTATTGCCTCTTTCAAAACAAGTGGTTCCTTTGTCAGTGAAGTTAGTGAAGCAAAAAGTAAGGCCAATGCAGTATAAATTAGATGCTGAGTATTTGACAGGTATGATCTTTTTTGATGAAGGTATAGTGATGCTGTTGTTGTAGTGTTGGGGGAAATGAGAAGGTTTAATGATCTTGTACATTTAGAGGTTCAAGGGCACCTGAGCCCAGATTTTCCAATGAGTAATTTTGCTTACATAACACTATGTTGAATGCTGATTAAAGTAATGGAAAATAAATAATTACCCAAACAACAGTGACAACAAAGTACTTCATGTTTTTAACAGATTCTGAATATCCTGGAATTTTCCTGTCTATAAATCTTCCCTCTTTGGGCAAACAAGCAATCTAATCTGCATTCTTGGACTTAACACTCATTCATTCATATTGGTTCATTGTGAGAAGGAAGTGGCAATCCACTCTAGTATTCTTACCTGAAAAGTCCCATGGACAGAGGAGCCTGACTACAGTCCATGAGGTAACAAAGAGTTAGACACAAATGAGTACGCATACACACACATTGATTCATTGATTCATTCAACAGATACATCTGGGTGATGTCCGCCAAATATCAGGATGATACTAAGTATTGAGGATGCTCAAATTTAAAGCACAGAGACATGATGTCCACTATTAAGAGGTTCATACTGCTTACTCACAAACTACAAACATAATGTGTGTGTGTGTGTGTGTGTGTGTGTGTGTGTGTGTGTGTTAGTTGCTCAGTCAGGTCCAGCTCTTTGCCACCTCATGGACTATAGCCTGCCAGGCTCCTCTGTTCATGGAATTCTCCAGGTAAGAATACTGGAGAGGGTTGCCACTCTCTTCCTCAGGGGATCTTAGCAACCTAGGGATGGAACCTGCGTTTTCTGCACTATGGGCAGATTCTTTACTGTGAGTCACCTTGGAAGCCCAGTAACAAGATAATAAAAAGCAAAATAAAAATTAGCTGCTATTCTGCAGTTAGGATAATATAAAAGCAAAATAAAAATTAGCTGCTATTTTGCAGTTACATCAGTTTTTATATTCTTGGTGAGGAATGAGAAAAAATGAGATATTTGACTGGAATGTTTGAATTTAAACTAGTGTTATTGATACTTACTAACATAATTTACTTTTATTTCTTGTTGCTGTTTTGTTTTGACAAGGTTAAGGAAAACCACTATAAATACAAGAAACTGAGAATGCTGTGATGATATTAACCAGGTGTGATTTACGGTAAAGTATGTCTTATCTTGAAGCTTTAAGTCAATTTCAGTGCTCCAGAGAGAGGGTCTTCATACAATAGAAATTTGAAGAGTATTTTTATTTTTCTTTCTGAGAAAAGGCAGAAGTATACATGCATTGCTTATAACAGATGGGCTTACATTAGATCTCTTTTAGAACGAACTAAACTTGAATCTTTTCTCCCCCAAATACTGTCTAAACTAAATGCATATATTTATTTTAATAATTTATTTTATGTTATTTCAAGGCATTATTAGCAGTTAAGATTCATTTTTAGACAATTAAATTTCCTAATGACCCATTTTCTAAATAAACTATCAGGAACATCTTACAACAAATAATTATAGTAAAAATATGACATTTCTGAAGTATAGGCCCCTCTTCAGCTTTGGAGGGCTTCCCTGATAGCTTAGTTGGTAAAGAATCCACCTGCAATGTAGGTGACCCTGTTTAATTCCTGGGTTGGGAAGATTTGGCTCTAGGATGTGTATAATATTCACTGATCTCATTTAGTACAGATTTGATTTCATGTGGATTTTTGTTGTTTAGTCACTAAATCATGTCTGACACTTTATGACCCCATGGACTGCAGCACTCCAGGATTCTCTGTCCTTCACTATCTCCCAAAGTTCGCTCAAACTCATGTCCATTGTATTAGTGATGTCATTCAATCATCTTATCCTCTGTCACCCCTTTTTCCTTTCCCAGCATCAGGGTTTTTTCCAATGATTCAACTTTATGTATCAAGTGGCCAAAGTACTGGGGCTTCAGCTTCAGCATTAGTCCTTCAATGAATATTCAGAGTTGATTTCCTTTAGGATTGACTGGTTTGATCTCCTTGCTGTCCAAGGGACTCTGAAAAGTTTTCTCCAGTACCACAGTTTGAAAGCATTGTTTATTGGATACTCAGCCTTCTTTATGGTCCAACTGTCACTGTCCTTTATTCTGCAATGGTTCTGGCTCCCATACCTTGCATCATTCCCCTGATGAAACTGAATAAGGTTAGAGAAGCAGTGCTGTCTCTAAGATTGTAAATTAAGTAGTTAGTACTCAATCAGAGGAAGTGAAAGAAGATGAAGAAGAAAAAAGGAGGAGGAGAAGGAACAGAAAGAGAAAAAAAGAAGAGAAGGGGAGAAATGGGGATGGGGAAGGTAGGAAGGGGAGGAGCAAGAGGAAGGGCAGAAGAAAAAGAAGACATAGAAGAAAGGAATGTATCATTGATTTTAACTAAAATTTCAGGATCACTGTAGATCAAACAGAGTTTTTAGAAATTGACTTGAATATGTCATTCCAAAAACACAAGATTCTCAGGTGGCAAGATCCTGAGAAGAATGAATGAGGCCCCAATTACTCTGAGTAGGTCAAGCTCCAACTACAGCAAGACCCTGGATGACTCAGCCCCTTGCCAACCCTTTTGAGTCCTGGTCAACGTTATACCTAGCAGTTCCACAAAGTGGAGCATCAGGCTCTCATCTTGGATCACTGCCTCTTTTATTCTCAAAGTGTTTCCATTAAGATTAACATCTGTTGCATGAATATTTTATAATAATAAATATAGTAAACCTGGCAAAACAAGAATATCACATTTTTATTCATGATTGATGCTAGTTTTTAAAATGTATACACTTTAAAGTTTTATGTAAAGCATAATTAAATAAATTTTAAGCTATTCTCTAACTACAAGTCAAAACTGTAAATACATTAAGGAATTCAAAGATATATTGCTTCAGTTCAGTCAGTTCAGTTCAGTTGCTCAGTCCTGTCCGACTCTTTGTGACCACATGAATCGCAGCACGCCAGGCCTCCCTGTCCATCACCATCTCCCAGAGTTCACTCAGACCCACGTCCATCGAGTCCGTGATGCCATCCAGCCATTCCATCCTCGATCGTCCCCTTCTTCTCAAGAGTCTTCTCCAACACCACAGTTCAAAAGCATCAATTCTTTGGCTCTCAGCCTTCTTCACAGTCCAACTCTCACATCCATACATGACCACTGGAAAAACCATAGCCTTGACTAGACAGACCTTAGTCGGCAAAGTAATGTCTCTGCTTTTGAATATACTATCTAGGTTGCTCATAACTTTTCTTCTAAGGAGTAAGTGTCTTTTAATTTCATGGCTGCAGTCACCATCCATCTTCAGTGATTTTGGAGCCCCCCAAAATAAAGTCTGACACTGTTTCTACTGTTTTCCCATCTATTTCCCATGAAGTGATGGGACCAGATGCCATGATCTTCATTTTCTGAATGTTGAGCTTTAAGCCAACTTTTTCGCTCTCCTCTTTCACTTGCATCAAGAGGCTTTTTAGTTCCTCTTCACTTTCTGCCATAAGGGTGGTGTCATCTGCATATCTGAGGTTATTGATACTTCTCCCAGCAATCATGATTCCAGCTTGTGTTTCTTCAAGTCCAGTGTTTCTCATGATGTACTCTGCATATAAGTTAAATAAGCACGGTGACAATATACAGCCTTGATGTACTCCTTTTCCTATTTGGAACCAGTCTGTTTGTTAGATGTCCAGTTCTAATTGTTGCTTCCTAACCTGCATACAGATTGCTTAAGAGGCAGGTTAGGTGGTCTGGTATTCCCATCTCTTTCAGAATTTTCCACAGTTTATTATGATCCACACAGTCAAAGGCTTTGGCATAGTCAATAAAGCAGAAATAGCCTAATAATTTCATAATGCAAGACACTGAGAGCATCAAACACTGGTGAGGATGAGAAGCAACCCTCCAAGGATCTCTCATTCACTGCTGGTGTGAATACCCAGTGGTACAGCCACTTTAGTAGTTTAATTGTTTTGTACAACACTAAACATATGCTTGCCATGACATCAAGGAAATTTAATTCTTGGTATTTATACAAATTAATTGAAAATATATGTCCACACAATAACCTGCAAGCAAATGTCTGTATCAACTTCATTCACAGTTGCCAAAACTTGAAAGCAAGTAAGATACTCTTCAACAGGGGGAGTTCAGTTCAGTTCAGTTCAGTCGCTCAGTCGTGTCCGACTCTTTGCGACCCCATGAATCGCAGCACGCCAGGCCTCCCTATCCATCACCAACTCCCAGAGTTGCATCCATTTAGTCAGTGATGCCATCCAGTCACCTCATCCTGGGTCGTCCCCTTCTCCTCCTGCCCCCAATCCCTCCCAGCATCAGAGTCTTTCCCAATGAGTCAACTCTTCGCATGAGGTGGCCAAAGTACTGGAGCTTCAGCTTAAGCATCATTCCTTCCAAAGAAATCCCAGGGTTGATCTCCTTCCGAATGGACTGGTTGGATCTCCTTGCAGTCCAAGGGACTCTCAAGAGTCTTCTCCAACACCACAGTTCAAAAGTATCAATTTTTTGGTGCTCAGCTTTCTTTACAATCCAACTCTCAAATCCATACATGACTACTGGAAAAACCATATCTTTAACTAGACGGACCTAAGTCGGCAAAGGAATGTCTCTGCTTTTGAATATGCTATCTAGGTTGGTCATAACTTTTCTTCCAAGGAGTAAGCGTTTTTTAATTTCATGGCTGCAATCACCATCTGCAGTGATTTTGGAGCCCAAAAAATAAAGTCTGACACTGTTTCTACTGTTTCTCCATCTATTTCCCATGGAATGATGGGACCAGATGCCATGATCTTCGTTTTCTGAATGTTGAGCTTTAAGCCAACTTTTTCGCTCTCCTCTTTCACTTGCATCAAGAGGCTTTTTAGTTCCTCTTCACTTTCTGCCATAAGGGTGGTGTCATCTGCATATCTGAGGTTATTGATATTTCTCCCAGCAATCTTGATTCCAGCTTGTGTTTCTTCCAGCCGAGCGTTTCTCATGATGTACTCTGCATAGAAGTTAAATAAGCAGGGTGACAATATACTGCCTTGACGTACTCCTTTTCCTATTTGGAACCAGTCTGTTCGTTCGATGTCCAGTTCCACCTGTTGCTTCCTAACCTGCATACAGATTGCTCAAGAGGCAGGTTAGGTGGCCTGGTATTCCCATTAAACAAACCGATAATCCACACAATGAGACATTATAGACTCTCTTTGAAATGGGATTCTGTGACAGGCAGTTGAACCTAAGGCTGCTGAAGAAACACAATTACAACATCCTGCAGGTGGTGATAGAACTCCTTCAGGTCAACAATAACGGCTGGTACAGCCACTGCTACTGAGGAGTGACCTCGTATTAAATAACTTTGCCTGCTGCTCAGAGATGATCTTTATTCTGTTGGGGCATGGGGTAGCGACCCTTGCTTATTTTTTAATCTGATGAATCTATAATAGAGCCCATCATTGAACTATCCATACAGTACCTGCCATTGCAGTATTTTTTGGAGCAAATCAAAAACCAGAACTTAAATTTTCATGGTAGACATTAGGTGAATCGTAGGAAGAGCATTTTTCAGTTAATTTGGATAAAGCTCCTTTCTCTGTTTTAGTGCACTGAAGAATATAACTTCATATAGAACCATTTTTCTTTCTGCTTGTACTGAAGTTGGAGAAGGAAATGGCAACCCACTCCAGTGTTCTTGCCTGGAGAATCACAGGGATAGGGGAGCTTGGTGGGCTGCCATCTCTGGGGTCGCACAGAGTCGGACATGACTGAAGCGACTTAGCAGCAGAAAGAAACGTGCTATCGAGCAATTTAAAGATAGAAGAATGAGAAATGTATTTTTTTAAGTAAAAGAAACCAATGTGAAAAAGCTATACATGATTTTATTCCAACTGTATATTTCATTCTGGAAGAAGCAAAACTACAAACAGTGAAAAGATCAACAGTTGTGAAGAGTAGGGCAAGGGAAGAATAATAATGCAGAGTATGGAAAATTTGGGGAACAGTGACCATACTCCATATGGTATATAATGATGGATACATGTCATTTACATTTGTTCAGACCCATAGAATGTACAACTAGTCTGAATTCTAATAAAAACTATAGACTTTGTGTGATTATGGTGTGTCAATATAGAATCATTGATTGTGACAAATGTATGGCTCTAGTAGGGAATGCCATTGAGGGAATGTGTGTGTTTAGGGAGAGAAGGTGTGTGGGGAAATCTATATTTTCTGCTCTGATTTTGCGTGAACCTAAAACTGTCCTAAAAAAGTAAAATTTGACAATTAAAAAAAGATGAATAATCCTGCAGTGTGTTTAGCAAAAGTTGTGCTAGTCTGTGGATTACTTTAGGAAGGAAAAAAAAAAAGGAAAGATTATCAGAGCAACTAAACCAATCATTCTTTGCAATAAAAAGGGAATTTTGTAGCAACCTATTTAAATTTAAATAGGAAATAGTGCAAAAACGTTAAAAAAAAAAAAAAACAGAGGAATTGAAAGGCCCACATATAGAAGCACTGTGCTATAAATAGCAATGCTCAGATCATGAAAATTAGGGCTTTGACAAACCCACAGCTAGGTCATTTGTGTGAATAACTATGCTGTTTTGACAAATAACATAAATTATTTGAAAAGCTTATTCTGCTGTCATTTAGAGCTTCTGACAGGGAGAAAAAAGTGACTACTAACAAATTCATCATGCAGGAATTTTGAGCCTTGAGTATATTCTGATTTCTTCCTTTTTTCACTTCAATGTTTCACATATTGGTGGTAAAAAGGGCCCCTACTGTGAGATATGGCATCTCTTCCCAACTAGAAGTGAAGTGTCTTTCTTTAACCCTGGAATCATAGCTGTTCTTGTCATTTGGCCTATAGAGTGCAGAGTTGTCATAGCGCAGTATTCTGAATATAGAGCTCTGGAGGCCATTTTTACTGAAGTCTCTTGGAACTTTGCTCATTTACCTTGAGAATAAGTTGGACTGGCCAGCTGTCGGGTGAAAGAGTACCTTGAACAGAGACCCACCTCAATTGAGGCAGTGTATGACCAGCCAGATCCCAGTTGGCTAACCTCTGACTACACCAAGATCAGTCAAGTATGACCTAGATCTGCAGAACTTCCCAAAGACTCATCTTGAGACAGATTAAAATGACTATAGTTCCAATAATCTTAAACAATTTATTGACTGAAGACATATTAATATGTCTTTTATTCACACAGAAATAGCTAAGTGATAAAAGATTCTTAAATGAACTGCTGACTTGTATTTTTGTTGTTGTTGTTTTTTAGTCGCTGTCATATCTGAGTCTTTGCAACCGTATGGATTGTAGCTTCCCAGGCTCCTGTGGACTGTAGCCTCCCAGGCTCCTCTGTCCAAGGGATTTCCCAGGCAAGAATATTGGAATGGGTTGCCATTTCCTCCTCCAGGGGATCTTCCCAACACAGAAACTGAACCTGCATCTCCTGCATTGCAGGTGAACTTCTTACCACTGAACCACCAGGGAAGCCCTCATCTTTGTTTAACAAATATTTATTCAAATCCAGCAAGTCCCTCAAACTCTGCAGGGCACTCTAGAGGAGATAAAAATTGTGTGAGAATATGTCTTTGACCTCAATTAACATAATTCTTTAATGTGCCCTTTAAGGTAAAGCTTTACTATTTATGCAGACTTCAGTTTTGCCTCATCCATGACAATGCCTTCATTATGAATCTAGGGATGGCACTAAGACTTTCTGTCTTCCAATGACCTTTAAAAATATACATATCAGAGCAGTCTCCCCATGGAAGACCAATCTTAGAAAACAATGTGTGTGCATGCATTCTTAGACTAAATTAAAATAATTGAATTAGTTAATAGATAAGTATAACTAAAATCTATTTTATAGGTTTTTTAAAGTAAGAGTTTATTAAAATTACTTTGCATTAAATATTAAAAAGTAAAGATATCGATATCTACCTTTTATTTTCTCATTGAAATATTTTAATCTTTATGTTAATGTTTGGATCTTAAGTACAATGCCTTTTTTTTTTTGGTCCTTGGTATTATTTTTATTATTGCGTGAAGAACTACAGTTCTCAGCATTAAGAGGACACTGAGAAGATAAAGTCAGTCTTTCTTTTCAGGAAACTACTTTCTCACAACCACACTTTCTAGATAAACCTCCCATGGCTGCCTAGGCTGGTGAAGAGACCCATGTGTTAAGACTCTGGATCATTCAGCAGCACCCTTGGTGGGACCACAGACCTTTCAACCATGCTAAAGGCAAAAAGTTCATGTTAGTCTTGAAAAATCCCCAGACTGCCCCTCTAAAAAATATCCCTGGGGGAAACTTCTTACATTAAGTTGCAGTACTTTTAAGTAGTGAGAAGAGTACAAGAGGAAAACAAAATCGTTAGAAGGGGAGGATAAAAATGGGCATATGCCATAGAGACTAAGGTGACTGGGTCAGGAAGAAGAAATCCCCATGTATCTTTCTTTTCTACCCACTACTGGGAAAACCACAGAACTTCTCTAGTCACCAGTGTGTCCACATCTATGGAGTTTTTATAAGAATTGTAAGCAACAGAACCTAAAAGATTTTTAATATTCACAATTAGGAAAGAACACAGCACATACGAGCCCCTTTGAAGTAAATTCTTCAATTTCTGTACCATCCCTGACTCCAAATTATAGAATACTCCCTACAACTCAGTAGAGTTTAAACTAATTAAGCATAAAACATTTTACAAGTGAAAATATATCTAATGTTGTATTTAAAATTGAAAATAGAACGCATGTACACCTGTGGTGGATTCATGTAAAAATAAATAAATAAATAAATAAATAAAATTGAAAATAATGTGTACATCTTACACACACACAGACATATGCATATATCTTGCTATAAAAGCAGTCTGGTATACAGTTTCTTAATCCACAGGCTTAAAGTTAATCAGGCGGAGGAGATCTCTTTTTTTCTTCTTATGTGCATTTTTTTAAAGCAATACTACTAACCACTTCACTAACTTATATATACATAGAAACAGTCTCAATCACTCCCCTTTGCATCATCACTATATTACCATAAGTCACATCATCAATATAATTAATGTAAGAGTAGAATGCTATAAGAAAAATGTTGAATTTTTGATGTAACCAATGAAGGAAACAAGTAGGAAAGATGAGCAGGAGAAAGGTTTTGAAGGGCTTTAGGAAAAGTTTCTACAGTCTTGGAATTAAAATATATATATTTATATATATGGGTTATTTATATATTTCATATTTCTTACTTATGGTTGATTGCTGGCTATATACATACAAAACTTTATTGGCTTCCCAATTATTTAGTACATTATTTCTCTAATTCTTTATGTCTTTAGAGTTATATTAAACTGCACAGTAATTTATTATGAAATTTTCTTCAGCTCCAAAATCACTGCAGACAGGGACTGCAGTAACAAAATTAAAAGACGCTTGCTCCTTGGAAGGAAAGCTATGATAAATCTACACAGAGTATTAAAAAATAGAGGCATCACTTTGCTGACAAAGGCCCAAAAAGTCAAAGGTAAAGTTTTTTCATTAGTCATGTATGGATATGAGATTTGGACATAAAGAAGGCTGAGCACCAAAGAATTGATGTTTTCAAATTGTGCTGTTAGAGAAGACTCTTGGTAGTCTCTTGAACTGCAAAGAGATCAGATCAGTCAATCCTAAAAGAAATCAACCCTGAATATTGACTGGAATGACTGTTGCTGAAGCGCCAATAATGTGAAGTGCTGACTCATTGGAAAAGACCTTGATGCTGGGAAAGATTGAAGGCAGGAGGAGAAGGGGGTGACAGAGGATGAGGTGGTTGGATGGCATCACTAACTCAATGGACATGAGTGTGAGCAAGCTCCAGGAGATGGTGATGGACAGGGAAACATAGTGTGATACAGTCCATGGGGTCACAAAGAGTTGGACACGACTTAGAGTTTGAACAACAATGTTGATTAACTGAAGGAGAGATAAATGAGCAGAACTCTGGTTGTGCAGAATATACTAGACTTCTGGCATCAAACCGAGTGTTATTTATAATTCCTCACAGATGAGAGCCATTGGGGAATTATGAAGAATTTACAGAGTAGATTTTGGTCTTCATAAACGCTGGAATTCCCAATCTAATCACTATAATAAAAGTCTCTAAACCTTAGAAATTAGCCTTGAATTAGACACCTGAGAGGCTAGAAAGTATAGCAGACACCCCAGAATGAACTATTCTTCAATAGTTTCCAACTATTACAGTCACTCTGTAAGACTCAACAGCAAAGACTCCAAAGCAGAGTATAAAATTGTTACTAAGGTAGTCAACTATACATACATATTTTCTAAAATGACTTCTGTACAGCATGTGATTTCTTCAGGTAAAGGCATCTAATGGATTATGTGCTGTATGTAAGAAAAGAATGTTACATGAGTACTTCCTTCATTTTGGCATTTTGAGGTCTTAAGGAGAGTCTTTACAATGCAAGGGTGGGGAAAATTGACACATTTTGTGTTATTTTTGCTTCTTCACAACATTTGCTATGTGCATCACAATATAAGTTTTGCAGTTTAAAATGTGAGCTAAAGTTCATCTTGCTGTGCTAATCAGCACATTAAGCAAGCCTAGCAGAAAAGCCTGAGAGGTGAACAGAAAATCTGAAAGAGGTTTTGCTATCAAATTATAATGGGAAATAAGTTTTAAATAATCACTGGGCTCTCTCCCCAGGCCTGAGAAGTCAGAGAAGCCAAGAAGGGAAGAAAAAATGTCCTGAAAACTTTCAAAGTGAAAGTGTTAGTTGTTCAGTCTTGTCTGAATCTTTGCGACCTCAGGGACTGTGGCCTGCCAGGCTTCTAAGAGATTCTCCAGGCAAGAATATTGGAGTGGGTAGCCATTCCCTTCTCCAAAGGATCTTCCCTACCCAGGTATCAAACCTGGTTCTCCTGCATTGGAGATTCTTTACTGTCTGAGCCATGCATGATATATGGTAAAAAGCAAAACAATGTATTTAAAAATTAAAACTAAAATATTATATTAAAGGCTACTGTACACTACTCTGGACTCCTGGTGGCTCAGACGGTAAAGCGTCTGCCTGCAATGCGGGAGACCCGGGTTCGATCACTGGGTCGGGAAGATCTCCTAGAGAAGGAATGGCAACCCACTCCAGTATTCTTAACTGGAAAATCCCATGCACAGAGAATCCTGGTAGGCTACAGTCCATGGGGTCACAAACAGTCGGACAGGACTGAGCTACTTCACACAAAATGACCCATAAGGGGTTCCTAGTTCTTTGTCCTTTTGTAGTTTAGACAGGTGTTCCTGACTTAAGAGCAAATCTCCTCCACACCACACAGAGATCCAGAGTTCCTGCCCCCTCCCTTCTACAATACTGGTGTTCTTTAGGGTCTTGTCACTGTCCACATCATAAAAACTTGTCTGTCATGCTCAGGGATTGGTGACAAGAGGAAGAACAGACATGGAGGAGGCACAGGTAGCCAGGCAGAGGTTCAAACATGAAGGCAGCACATGTTCTTTCTACTCTTATCTCCTGAAGAAGAACTCAGTCAAACGACTATAATGATTGAAAGAGAAGCTGGAAAGTGTCATTTTGTCCTGGATCCAGGAAGAGGGTTTTGATGGACAGTCATCTCCACCACAGACATCAACAAAGTAATAGTGATGGTATCATGGCAAAGTAAGTTTCTAAAAAAAGTGTGAATCCATTAAAGAGAAGCTAAAACATTGACGACCCCTAAGCAATGGCACCCTACTCCAGTACTCTTGCCTGGAAAATCCCATGGACAGAGGAGCCTGGTGGGCTGCAGTCCATGGGGTCGCAATTGAGCGACTTCACTTTCACTTTTCCCTTTCATGCATTGGAGAAGGAAATGGCAACCCACTCCAGCGTTCTTGCCTGGAGAATCCCAGGGATGGGGGAGCCTGGTGGGCTGCCATCTACGGGGTCACACAGAGTCGGACACGACTGAAACGACTTAGCAGCAGCAGCAGCAGCAGCAGCAACTCATTGTCAGTCCTTTGTCATCAAATATGCCTTTTGAGGGACAAGAGAAAAAAAGCAGTATTAGTCTCTCAGTTTTAAATACTTGGAAAAAAACTTATGAAAACAGCATTAGGGTGAGCTAGAGAAGATTACAAAGTCAATAGAGAAAATAGAGGGGAGAAAATTCATGTCTTCAAGTCTCTTAGGTGTGTGACTGAATGACCTCTCTGAACTCCAGATTTCTCTTCTAAATTGTAACAAAACACATGCAATCTAAGTCATTCACAAGCAGCTTTTTTTTGTGAAAATTCAAACATGGTAAAGTATATGAAAGCATCCTGTAATGTCAAAAGCCACATAAGCTCACATAGAACATTGTATAAAATACTGATACTTTTAATAATTTTCTTTAAATTTCTAAAATAAAACAGTTAAACTGCATATGTTGCTATTTATTGATTAAATGGTGTAAAAGTTTAGCATAATCCTTTCAACATATTTCATAATCAATAGCTCTATTTGCACTGTTTTTAAATTACTAAAGGAACATAAAATATTGTTATTTGCTTTATTATTTTCTTATATTTGTAGTTTCTTTGAAGGCAAGAATATAATAAATTTCTACTTGTAACATTACAGCAGCATTCTTCAAGCATTTTTGTTAGTGTATGTCCATAAGTTAAAAATTGTCCTTTGTGGTATGTGTATAAATATATGTGCATATGCATATATATGTATATAAAGGCATTTACATTTAATATGAATATATATCAGTATATTGTATACTTATAATAATAAACACAAATTAAAATACATTTAAAACTGATAATATAAAATTTAAAGAAAATTAAAAACAGTTTTTTCTTTATTAGGGATAGAGAAATTTTTTTCTCACTACATATTGTTAAAAGTTTGGTTATTGTATAATAAGAGTATAGTTAATATATTATCTACAGTATGATTAAAGCTATATTGCATGTATTATTGACATATTAATAGCAATAATAGTAGTGTGAATCGCATTGTTGATTTTGATTTCTCCTTAAAAATCTGGGTTAGCAATGAAGGATACAGATATTCAAAAGTCTTAAAAAACTGGAAATATAATTGCCTTATGACCCAGCAATCCTATTGCTGGGCATACACACCGAGGAAACCAGAATAGAAAGAGACATGTATACCCAAATGTTCATCGCAGCACTGTTTATAATAGCCAGAACATGGAAGCAACCTAGATGTCCATCAGCAGATGAATGGATAAGAAAGCTGTGATACATATACACAATGGAGTATTACTCAGCCATTAAAAAGAATGAATTTGAATCAGTTCTAATGAGGTGGATAAAACTGGAGCTGATTATACAGAGTGAAATAAGCCAGAAAGAAAAACACCAATACAGTATACTAACACATATATATGGAATTTAGAAAGATGGTAATGATAACCCTGTATGCGAGACAGCAAAAGAGACACAGATGTATAGAACAGTCTTTAGGACTCTGTGTGAGAGAGAGAGGATGGAATGATTTGGGAGAATGGCATTGAAACATGTATAATATCATATAAGAAACAAATTGCCAGTCTAGGTTTGATGCAGGATACAGGATGCTTGGGGCTGGTGCACTGGGATGACCCAGAGAGATGGTATGGGGACGGAGGTGGGGGGTGGGGTGGGGTTCAGGATTGGGAACATGTGTACACCGTGGCAGATTCATGTTGATATATGGCAAAACCAATACAGTATTGTAAAGTAAATAAAGTAAAATTTAAGAAAATAAATAAATATTCAAAAAAAAATGTCTGGTTCTAAATTGATTTAGTTTTATATAATTGTTAGCCTGAAGTTAAAATGATACCTCAAGAAGTTGCAATTTACATTACATATACACTGACACACACACATACACACACACACATTTAGGAGATGGTTCATTGTTATAACCGTGGCATATGTTTATATTTCAATAAGATGACAATATTAATTTTTAACTAATTTATTTTCATGTGTAATTAGGTCATCACTGTCTTTCTCTCATAATGGTGCTTCAAAAGATCTCCTACTAATAATAGGATAAAATGTAGTTCTGCCATTTTCTTACTGTTAATTTCTTGTATGTCAGTACTCTCTTTGAACTAGTTTCTACTAGGGAATGTTTTAAAAACGTGTCCATTTGGGATGAATGTTTATGCTATAACTGTGCTATGCTATAGAAAGTTTTACTCAAACCGGCAAAGTGAGATTGTAGTTTACAGCATTACTTTGAAATGAAAAGTGAAAGCAACTCTATGGAACTCTGTAATGTTTAGGATTTCTTGAGAGTCCTCAGACAAGATGAGGATCCCAACCAACACCTCACTACTATGTATGGGATCCAGTAAGTTCTTGTGTCCTACATTCAGAAACTTGACTTTATTTTATTTATTTTAAAATAAATTTATTTATTCTAAAATAAAAATATAACTAGAAAGGCTGTAGTTTTCTTCCTACACCTCAGTGGAAAATCTCATACATACTTGAGTTGCCTTACATTGTTACCATTATTTTAACTTTGTCGAAAGAACACTCAGGTCTTATTCTAGTATAAATTATAAATTTGGATCACACATTGTGATCAAAAAGTAAAATATATATATATGATCTCTCAAGTATTACATGAAATACAAAATTCATAAATTCAAGGCAAGTCTGTTTTTATATGTATTGTAAAAGTACATGACTACTTAAATCCTGGATTTATTATGTTTGCTGAAAAGGCGCTAACCTTGTCAGAGAAATTTTTAACATTTTCTGAAAGATTCTAGAAAGAAATTAAAACTACTAAACAGGCAATTTTATTTGAAAGTTTTGTGCTTGCCTGGGGAAAGGAAAGAAATGGAGGAAAGTGTATGCATATTGAAATGTTTGACTTGCATGAAAACTTTTGATCTCTTTCTTGCCAAAAAATCAGGATTCAAGACTGCATTATGTATGAATACCTGGAATATAGGCATTCACTCATTTGACTGCATTTCCATAAATCTGCAGTCACAAATTTCTAAGCGATTCAACTTTTCCATATCATATTTGTAGGTAATTTTAGCCTGGACATTTTATTCTTTATTTCAGGGAGAAAAATAAGTGGAAATATATAGCTAAAAGAGCAAACTGTGTTGTGCTATTTTTAAAGAAACTTCCAAGAGTATCCTGAAATCTATTTAAATGTATGCTGCTGCCGCTGCTGCTAAGTCGCATCAGTCGTGTCCGACCCTGTGCGACCCCGTAGACGGAAGCCCACCAGGCTTCTCTGACCCTGGGATTCTCCAGGCAAGAATACTGGAGTGGGTTCCCACTTCTTTCTCCATTTAAATGCATACACTTTTTTTACACTTTTGAGCAACAGTGAGTGGTCTCCCACCTGACTGCTGCTGCTTGCTAAGTCACCTCAGTCGTGTCCGACTCAGAATTTATATACACAGATATGCCAGTCTCCAGGATTCCCGAAGATATGCCACTAGGCAGCGCTAGTGGTAAAGAACCTACCTGCCAATGCAGGAGATGTAACATTGCAGACTCCATCCCTGAGTCGGGAAGATCGCCAAGAGTAGGGCATGGTAACGCACTTCAGTATTCTTGTCTGGAGAATCCCATGAAAAGAGGAGCCTGATGGGCAACAGTCCATAAGGTCACAAAGAGTTGGATACAATTGAAGTGACTTAGCATGCACACACACATGCCTGTCTCTTTTTATTCAAGAAAATATTTAACTTCAAAAAATTAAAACTTCTTATTATTCTTTTTTCTCAAGGTAACTAAGAGGAGTATGTAGATTTACTTTCTAACCTAATGCTACTTGCTCAAGATTTCTCACTGATAGATCATGCATAAGGTGTTAAAATATTTTCCTGATGAAGTAGATGATGAAAAGTTTAAAGAACAACAACAACAAAAATAGAGCCATCAAGCCAATACTAAATACTCCCTCTCTTATTTTTTGATTAAAAATATATAGGTATATCTTCTTCTAACTAAAATAAAAAGTAATCTTTTTTGAAATTGCTGAAATGTATTATAACATTATGGGAGATGGAGGAAAACTCTTGAGAGTCTAATACATCTGAAAAACACTGCTAAATGTTTTATATATACATCTAATTTAAGCCTTCTGGCAACTATAGGATGAAGGTCTTGTTGAGTCAATTTTATAAAAAGGAAGATTATGTTCAGAAAGATTTAGTTGCTATGCCAACATCAGAGAACTTGAAACTTGCAGGTGAAATATTGAAGACTCAGAAATATCTCACCACATAGTACCCATTCATTGAAGAGATGGAGCAAGACCACAATTATTTGATCTTTGTGAAAAAGCATCAAGATGGTATCTTGTTCAACTAGTCTAGTGTTTCTCAACCTCAGAGTTCTTCTTCATTGCAAGCCTCTGTCCTGTGAATGGTAGTATGATTAGCAGTGTCTCTCGTTTCTTTTCACTATATACCCATAGCATATCTTGACCACCCAACACAGCAATAACAGACAAAATTGTGTCTTGACTTTGTGAAATGTGGTGGTGGGGCCAACTAGTTGAGAACCATCAAACAGTAAAATTGCATAAGAGTCACAGCATTTCACTCTATCCAAGTTGTTTCTGCTAAGTGTGTACTTACAGATAGTCGACGAAAAATAACAAAAATCAAACAGAAAAACATCACAATGGTCAACAACATGATTAAAAAATAGCAAAAAAATGTAGTGCATGAATTCACCTGCATGCTTAAAATAAGTCATAATACAATTTGTTCTGGGAGCATGAACTGAAATGTCATCAAAAGAAGAAATGCAAATAAATTTCAAACATTATTTCTTAAAGAGATCTATGAGTGCCTCCCTTAACTAAGCTTTCAAATCTCAAAATGTCCACTTATTATATAAGAAGCAAATGTAACACTGAGTTGCTTAGAAAAGACGGATTATCTATAAACTCCCAGATGCCAGGCTGCTAATGCTAGAATGAAGTAAATATTACCAAATTTATTAACTAATTCATTCAAGGTAAATATAAGTGAAATCATTTTGCATTTCACCTCAAGGGTAAATTAATAAATAATAATCTGCAATACTCAAAGTTTCTCAAAGTACTTAAACAGAGAGATTGCCTAATTTTGAACCCCATTTGGTGACCTACTTCCTCAGGAAAGTTCAAGATTCAGATGCCTAATTACTTCTCAGCCATAGTAAGCTACTTTAGACATACCTGACTTAAAAAGAATAATCTCTAGAATGAATCAAGGATTAAAAAAAGAGATAGAAAGAGACCACTCCATAGTAGGATATAGAACTTTTAAACAGAAGAGCTAAGTGGGCATGGGCCCCAATTACTGAACCCACAGGCCACAACTACTAAAGCCTGCATGCCCTCGAGTCCATGCTCCACAACAAAAGAAGCCATATGTATGCTGTGATCAAATGCCATGATCTTAGTTTTCTAAATCTTGAATTTTAAGACAACTTTTTTTGTTCTCCTCTTTCACTTTCATCGAGAGACTCTTTAGTTCTTCTTCTCTTTCTACGATAAGATTGGTGTCATCTGCGTATCTGAGGTTATTGATATTTCTCCTGGCAATCTTGATTCCAGCTTGTGCTCTGTCCAGCCTGGCATTTTGCATGATGTACTCTGCATAGAAGATAATAAGTAGGGTGAAAATATACAGCCTTGACGTACTCCTTTCCCAATTTAGAACCAGTCTGCTATTGTATGTCCAGCTCTAACTGTTGTTTCTTGACCTGTATACAGATTTATCAGGAGGCAGGTCAGGTGCTCTTTTAGAACTGTCCACAGTTTGTTGTGATCCATAGGCAAAGACTTTGGCATAGTCAATAAAGCAGATGTAGATGTTTTTCTGGAACTCTCTTGCTTTTTCAGTGATCCAGTGGATGTTGGCAATTTGATCTCTGGTTCCTCTGCCTTTTCTAAAATCAGCTTGAATATCTGGAAGTTCTTGGTTCATGTACTGTTGAGGCCTGGCTTGAAGAATTTTGAGCATTAATTTGCTAGCGTGTGAGATGAGTGCAATTGTGTGGTAGTTTCAACATTCTTTGATATTGTCTTTTTTGAGATTGGAATGAAAACTGCCATTTTCCAGTCCTGGGGCCACTGCTGAGCTTTCAAAATTTGCTGGTATACTGTGTGCAGCATTTTCACAGCATCATCTTTTAGGATTTGAAATAGCTCAACTGGAATTCTGTCACGTCCACTAGCTTTGTTTGTGGTGATGCTTTCTAAGGCCCACTTGACTTCACATTTGAGGATCTCTGGCTCTAGGTGAGTGATCACACTAGACCTTTCAGGATGTTTGGGTAATGAAGATCTTTTTGTACAGTTCTTCTGTGTATTCTTGTCACCTCTTCTTAATATCTTCTGCTTCTTTTAGGTCCATACCATTGCTGCCCTTTATGAAGCCCATTTTTGCATGAAATGTTCCCTTGGTATCTCTAATTTTCTTGAAGAGATCAGTAGTCTTTCCCATTCTACTGTTTTCCTCTATCTCTTTGCACTGATCACTGAGGAAGGCTCTCTTATCTCACCTTGCTATTCATTGGAACCCTGCATTCATGTGAGTATATCTTTCCCTTTTTCTTTTGCCTTTCACTTCTCTTCTTATCATAGTTATTTGTAAGGCCTCCTCAGAAAACCATTTTTTATTTTTGCATTTATTTTTCTTAGGGATGGTGTTGATCCCTACCTCCTGTACAATGTCATGAACCTCTATTCATAGATCTTCAGGCACTCTATCAGATCTAATCCCTTGAATCTATTTGTCACTTCTACTGTATAATCATAAGGGATTTAATATAGGTCATACCTGAATGGTCAAGTGGTTTTCCCTACATTCTTCAATTTAAGTCTAAATTTGGCAATAAGGAGTTCATGATCTGAGCCTCAGTCAGTTCCCAGTCTTGTTTTTCCTGATTGTATAGAACTTTTCCACCTTTGGCTGGAAAGATAATCAGTGTGATTCTGGTAGTTCTCACGTTGGCTCTCAATTTTGAAAACTGAGACAAAATAAATGTTTGTGGAAACTGGATCTATTCTTCAGGCCACAGTGAGAACTCCAGAGCTAAATGAGGCAGGAGATGAGATAATGTCAATTTCTATAGGGAATTTTCAAATTTTTATTGTTGTATGTATTTATTCATGTCTCATTTATCTTCCCCTTCACAGGCCATTTATCTTACACAAACTCTCTTTCATCTAACAGTCGAACTATGCAGTTGAAGAGTCTTTTGTTACTAACAGAATCTGCACATTTCTTTTTTCTCTCTTGCTTTCTGTCTCCCTATAGAATTGCCATCTCTCCTCCATGGCCACCTGGATAAAAGCCTTCCTATCACTGCTGGGTAATGCAGTCATCCTTGGTAACTTGTACATTTTCCATGAAAGTTTTGTCTCAAACAATGGCCTCTCAGTTCCTTCATCTCATTATCACTAAAGAATTTTTTGGTCATTCCACCTGAGTCAATAACAGTCATGGTCTTAACTCCTCCTCCTTCAAAATCACTATCTCATGCTTTCTGCTTTCTGACTACAGCCATGAATATTCAAGACCTGCTCTTCTGAGAACCTCTGGTCCACTAAACCCTGTCATCCCTCATTCCATTGATTCACTCCTTTGTTTATTCTATCATTGGTTTAGATCCTATGGCTCATAAATTCAGTAATATGACTACAAATCACAATGAACTAGTGCTTATCAAATGATCTATGATAAAAGATATTGCAGCTGTTGATGATGAAGGAGGTGATTGTGTTGTCATAATCCATTGTGGAACAATATTTTTATAAAATAAAAGAAATATTAAAATTGAAATTTAAAAATATCCAAAGGGCTTCCCTAGTGGCTTAGATGGTAAAGAATATACCTGCAATGCAAGAAACTTGGTTTTGATCCCTGGGTTGGGAAGATCCTCTGGAGAAGGGAATGGCCAATCACTCCAGTATTCTTCCCTGGAGAATTCCATGGACAGGAGATCCTGGCAGGCTCCAGTGATCCATGCAGTTGAAACGAAGACTGAGTAACTAACACAATAAAGAAATAAAAGATACAAAAAATTAATGTGCTATTATTAGTTTCCATAGATAAAGTACTGTCAATTTTCAATAGCATGTTATAAATATTTATTCTCATTTTCTGTATTTTTCTTGCCATAATAATAAACCAATTGTGAACAAATGCATTTGTGGACCCAGTGTTTGAATAGCACTGTGATAACCCCTCTCCCCTCTGTACCTTTTCTTTGCATTCATCTGGCAAACTTTAATGTAATCATATAATTATTATATATATTATAGAAATATATTAATAATTGAGACCTGATCTATGCATTTGTTCTATAACCTTATTTTCATAAATTCTAAATATTCATAAAATGGCAAAAATATCTTCTGTAACAGAAATTCAGAACTAAAGAGATTGAAGGAAGGTAGCAAATATGCTTTGGCTAGAAATTGAGGAAAAACAGTAGAAGCCTCATTTTGGGTTCAGGACAAACCATTTTTCTCTTATGCTTATATAAGAAAACCTGAATTCTAGTGTAATGAAAGCATAACTGCAATTCAATTAACATGTAACTCTCTCTTTTCATTAATAGTAAAAATCTGTGGGAAACAATTATAATGGTATTGTATCATATTATGTATTGCATTTTTAATAAGACTTTATCACCACTAGAAGTACAAATAGAAGTATATCAAAAATATTGCTACTAGTAATAAAATATATTATTACTTTCAACATTAATCTTCATAGATATAGCAGTATATGACTGATGTTGAAGCTGAAACTCCAATACTTTGGCCACCTGATGTGAAGAGCTGACTCATTTGAAAAAACCCTGATGCTGGAAAAGATTGAAGGTGGGAGGAGAAGGGGACAACAGAGGATGAGATGGTTGAATGGCATCACCAATGCGTTGGACATAGTTTGAGTATGCTCCGGGAGTTGGTGATGGACAGGGAGGCCTGGTGTGCTGCAGTCCATGGGGTCACAGAGAGTCGGACATGACTGAGAGACTGAACTGAATTGATGCCTTATTCATACAAATGGAAATATATATATATATATATATATATATATATATAAAACTTTAGAGTATTCATTGAAAGTGAAAGTCATTCATTCATGTCTGACTCTTTGCAACCCCATGGACTGTATAGTCCATGGGATTCTGCAGGCTAGAATCCTGGAGTGGGCAGCCTTTCCTTTCTCCAGGGGATCTTCCTAACCCAGGGATTGAACCCAGGTCTCCCACATTGGCAGGCAGATTCTTTACCAGCTGAGCCACAAAGGAAGCCCTTTGGGCATTTTTAAATTTCAATTTTAATATTTTTTTCATTTTATAAAAATGTTCCACAATGGATTATGACAATAGTATCATCTTCATCATCATCAACTACAATATCAATTAGAACCTTTTAAGAAACAATATAGTGATGTATATCTCCAACATATATATGGAACACTATATTATGTGTGTATATGTATATAGATATATAAAGAAAGGTGAAACTTAATAAAAAAAGATGAATTAGTTCAACTTTATTTGTAATATATTATTTTTTTACTTAATGACAGATCACAAGATATTTAAACAAAATGAGAAAATTAGTACCTAATCAATGTTCATCAGAAAATGCAATTCAATGTTACTACTTTTTAATCAACTGTTTATTTTTATTTCTTACACTAATTTTCAAAAACTAATTTAAGTTGAGGATTTATAAACAAAAAGAACAAGTGTCTTACATAGCATATCAATTTGGGATAAAATCTATTTTATGCTTCCCATGGCTTGTATTTTTCTTGAGAACACAAACACTATTCTGACATACTCCAAAGAATGAGAAAGTATTTTCTTACAGCTTTGTAAAATCCTTTTTCTGCTCTCAAAAATGAGAATTTTTGTTTTCTGAGCCAGTTAGTATTGCTGCCACAACATTCCTACTGCTTGTATATAAAGTAGAGACCGCTGAACAAATGGTCTGTACAGAATGAATTAATGTCTTTGGCAGCCCATTGCCATGAGCCATGACAAGGCTTTATCTCTGACCTCTCTGTTTGCCCCAGGGAAGGCTGACACTCTGAGTTTATTCTCTCAGGCAGAGATCAAAAATAGAGTCAGCTTCAACCTCTGACATCACAAAGCCAGGCTATCGCAAGAACCAAGGCATGCACTGACTTTCCCGATTCTTGATCTCAAGGAGGATGTTAAGTATTTTAACCCAAGTTGGTCCTTATTAAAGGGGCTCATTTTCTCCACTTTAACGATGGAAACAAAGCTCATCATGTATTGACATGCTGTACTGATTTTTTCATAAAATCTAACATACATCCCATAATTAGCCAGGGAATTTGAGCCTATTGAACTCCAAATAGGACCATGTCCTTCTGTTCTGACATTGTCTTAACAGGCTCTGTCAGCACAGACAATGCAGCAATGGCACAACATTCCTTATCATCTGATGATTGCTTTCTACGACATATATTGGAATTATCAATTAACTAGTTTATTATTTTCCAAAATAGCCCATGCTCTTATGATGTCTACATTGTGATTGGTTAAAGATCATGGAACAGGGAGCCTCCACTGAACAGAGAAGTCTCCCAGAACATCCTGTTACTCAGCCTTGATTATGAAACCAACCTAGATAGAACAATGTGGTTGGCTATTTAATGATACTGTCTCTATTTTCTATTTCATATTCAGTAAATTTTGAGAGAGATGTTCCACATATATAGCATCTTTTGTAAAAAAAAAAAAAAGAATTTTCCTCTGATGAATTTAGAAATAATATTGATAAATGTTTCTGTCTATAGTCATTATTTTTTAAATAATATACATGGCAAAATATACCAGTCTCTTTATTTTTATTGATGGAGATGGCCAGTCCTGTTAGTTGACAAAGACTTCTGCAATTACAACCTTGCATACACATTCCTTCACCTTGCAGAGTAAGTATTCAGTTTGCATGAATCAATTAGGTCCCATATATACACTGCCTTATAAGATACATCCCAAGCTATGAAAAAAAGGACACTCCCAGGGAAGGAGCACAGCCTTATTTTTAGATCCTAAGTGTCAGGTTAGTTAGTTTGCTCCGAAAGAGGCTTAAAGGGCTTCTAGCTCCTTTATTCGTCCATCTCAGAGTGACAAAAGCCATATTGTATCTCATGAGGCATCTTCAACTGAGGCAAAATTCAACATAAAGAATCTCTAGGAATGTTATTCCCCTAAGCAGGCCCAATCCTCAGTTGGATTGTTGCACCAGATAGCATTTCCAAAAATTGTGTGAAGTTCAGAGAAACACTGGGGAGACTTGGCTCATAAAACTGGTGATCAGAGCAGAGTTGGGAAAATAATTCAGAGGGCTCCTGGGGAGAAGCAAGCTACCATTTATTGAACCCCTGCTATGATACCAGTAACTTCACAAATATTATATCCTTTAAGCCTTAGAATCAGACATTTTGATCAGAAATTTCTTCTATATTTACAAAACAATTCACCCAAAAACATATTTTCATAAGCATTTACTATATGACTCACTGTGAGTTAATCACTTTAATGGAAGGATGAAAAAGATAACTTGCCCTCAAGATGTTCATAGAAAAAGGAAAGAGATCGAAGAGACATCTCAGAAAGCCATGACAAGGATGAAACACAGGCAAGAAATGCCATGAATCTAGTTTCTTTCTCATTAAATATGCGTTCCCCAGACCATAAATTGTCAACTGATCTGTAAAGCGTAGACACTGAGATTAAGCACAAAGAAACTTTTCTAACCATTTTGCCATGATATCAAAAAGCCTAATCACTTTTGAGGTCATTCTGATAATTATGATTGTTCATTCTTATTTTATTTCACAAAAGTTTTGTTCCATGCTAGACTGAGATTTCAACAAAGAAAGTAACAATTACTTCACCACATTATTTTGGGAAGCATTAACCTAATAAAACTATCAGTATATAACTATGGGTATCAGAAAAAATAGAAAGTATGCGCCCAGCTTAGTTGATTCTTAAAGCATAAGAACCCCTGTCCTCTACAAAGAGGCAGGTAATAAAGGGCAAGATTTGTTTAGACTGAGAAATCATCATGTCAAAAGAAGACTGAAACCCGAAGCTTAATTCTTTTTTTTTTAAGTGGCTTTATTTATTTATTTATTTATTTTCTATTTTTACTTTATTTTACATTACAATTCTGTATTGGTTTTGCCATACATTGACATGAATCCACCACGGGTGTACATGCGTTCCCAAACATGAACCCCTCTCCCACCTCCCACCCCATAACATCTCTCTGGGTCATCCCCGTATACTAGCCCCAAGCATGCTGTATCCTGCATCGGACATACACTGGTGATTCGATTCTTACATGATATTATACATGTTTCAATGCCATTCTCCCAAATCATCTCACCCTCTCCCTCTCCCTCTGAGTCCAAAAGTCCACTATACACATCTGTCTTTTTTGCTGCTTAGATGGTAAATCTTGCATACAGGGTCATCATTGCAATCTTTCTAAATTCCATATATATGTGTTAGTATACTGTATTGGTGTTTTTCTTTCTGGCTTACTTCACTCTGTATAATCAGCTCCAGTTTCATCCATCTCATTAGAACTGATTTAAATGTATTCTTTTTAATGGCTGAGTAATACTCCATTGTGTATATGTACCACAGCTTTCTTATCTATTCATCTGCTGATGGACATCTAGGTTCTAAATCTGAAAGTTGGCAAACATTTGAGTCAAGATTCAAACCCAACTTTAACCATAAATTTTATGCTTGTTCCACTTGGATACTGAAATTGGTGATTAATGGTTAAACACTGTTTTCCCAAGTTTCAGAAGAGAGCCTAGAGTCCACTTTGATTCTCCAGGACATAATTTACTAGTCTTTCTATTTCTGTTGGGAGCAAAATAAAGATTGAAACAAAGAGAGATGAGGAAAACCAACCACCCCACCCCCAGATGAAGAAACAAAAGGAGTTTTACAACTGCTGAACTCTCCTGAGATCTATTGAGCAGTAGAATAGTTTTTGATTCAAGAAGGATATCCTGGGTGGTTGCACTTACCTTCACTTTTCTTGTTGCCCACAATACGTTTTACCATTCAAGGTATGTAAAAAGGAGAGACATGTTTCAGCTAATATTTTACACATGCAGTATTAAAATCTTTGGTTCCAAAAGGTCAGTTATTAAGATTGTTTTATATCACATGAAATAATAGGTATTTTAAGAAGTTTCATTACCTTTTACTTAGAAAAAGAAAAAGTAAAAGTGTAAGTTGCTCAACTGTTTTCCACTCTTTACAGCCCCATGAACTGTAGTCTGCCAGATTCCTCTGTCTATAGGATTTCCCAGGCAAGAATACTAGAATGGATTCTATACCCTACTCCATGAGATTTCCTCACCCAGGGATTGAACCAAAGTCTTCTGCATTATAGGCAGATTCTTTACCATCTAAGCAGCCTTAAAAGCCCTATATTTTGCTTAACTAGTGCAAATTATTTTCTTGGACTCATTCTATGCATTTCAGAGAGGGATTCAAGCCTCTTTCCCCCCCGCCCATACAGTTGTCTTTGCTCAGCTCCACTCCACAGTCCTGCAATCCTTGCAACTGCCAGGCATGAGACAGAAGAAAGAACACAGAAACAGTGACAGAGACATCAGAAATTTACTGGATGAAGAATTTACAAGTCAGAGGCAGACGTCCTGGAACAACACCCTAGCACATAAAGCAAATAGCAGACAGGACACAGAAGAAATCTTAGCCACACAGGAGAGGAGGAGGCCATCCATTATGAGGGACATGATGTCAGAATGGCTCCTTGATTGCCAGGGGAACAGTTGGAAAACATCGCGCCCTCCACCCTGCCCCCCCCATCACTCTTTGAGTTAGCAGCTGTTGCAAGAGCTTCTGTTTTCTCTGATGACCCAACATATTGGAGTACTTCTGGTGCCAAGACTAGAACAATCATTAGCCGTGGGGGGAGGGGGGATGCAGTGATCATGTAAGTAGTTTCTGATTAAACTTTCAGTTTAGGATGAAAAACAATCATCCACATAAGGTAGGGGAAGCCAGGCCTGGAGCAGGCAAGGAATGTACTGAGAGCAAGAGAAAGCCATCTTATGTGCTCTGACCGTGCATTCATTCATAGATACAATTCTTAAACTTCTAATGACAAAGTTTAACTCAATCACTGATTTCCCCTGATCAGTCTTTCTATTAGCAGAGTCATTATGACAACCGAATTTAGAGGTGTATATTTAGTCCTGACTCCTGCATGATATTAAGTCATCATGAAACACATAAAGAGATACATATTCCACATGTGTAAGTTCAGTCAGTGAATCAAGATAGAGATTATTATATTCATTCTGGTGTAAGAGATTTCTCTTAGAGAAGTAGCATGAGACCAACCAGAGAAAAATCTAGATCTGGCATCAGGCACTTAGCACAGGACTAGGTATTGAGTTAAAGAAGCAGAAACCACAATTCTAAGTCAGTAAGAAGTGTATTAGGCTTCCTTGGTAGCTCAGATGGTAAAGAATCCACCTGCAATGCAGAAGACCCCAGTTCTATTCCTAGGTTGGGAAGATCCCCTGGAGAAGGGATAGACTACCCACTCCAATATTCATGGGCTCCCCCTGGTGGATCAAATGGTAAAGAATCTACCTGCAATGCGGGAGACCTGTTCAATCCCTGGGTTGGGACGATCCCCTGGAGAAGAGCATTGTAACCTGCTCCAATATTCTTGCCTAGAGAATCCCCATGGACAGAAGAGCCTGGTGGGCTACAGTCCATGGGGTTGCAAAGAGCTGGACACAACTGAGAGACTAAGGACAACCCAGCACAGGAAGAAGTATATTGGGCTTCCCAGGTGGTGCTAGTGGTAAAGAACCCACCCAACAATGCAGGAGAGGCAAGAGACAGGTTTGATCCTTGGTCCATAAAGGTCCCCTGGAGGAGGGCATGGCAACCCACTCCAGTATTCTTGCCTGGAGAATCCTATGGACAGGGGAGCCTGGAGAGCTACAGTCCATAATAAGTTCGCACAGAGTTGGACACAAATAAAGTGACTTATTATTCATGCAAGAAGTGTGTTAGAGCTCCCAGTGTCCTTGGAAGCCAAAACTCAGGATCAGAGTAGGGACTTGGGTGAACTGGGAGGTACCATGGAATGTGCTCAGGATAGATGGGTTTTGATGCAATGCCACTTAATGTGATGTGCTTGGTGACAGAGCTTGGCTAGTGCTGGAACTTCAGAAGTTTTTAAGTGAATTCTGAAGACTCTGAGAAGGTCAACCATCTTGCCAACAACCACTGTGAATGGGTTTTGTGTAGAGAATCCTCTAGAAGAGTGGTTCTCAAACTTGAGCAGATGTCAGAAAGTATAGCCCTGCTTCTATTTTGGGTCCAGGACACATAGCTTGTGGATTTCAGTTCCCCAACCAGAGGGTGAACAGGGCCCTAGGCAGTGAGAGTTTAGAGTCCTAACCACTGGACCACCAGGGAATTCCCTAGGTCTGCTTCTTAAAAATGTAGCTTCTCTGGCTGAACCCAAAAGTTTCTGATCTAGTCTGTAGTGACCTAAGAATGTGTATTTTAAATAATTCAAGATAACTCTAATGGAGATTTCTGATAAGATCATATGGTTTAGGGAATTCCCAGGTACCTAATGGTTAGGATTCCAGGCTTTCATTGTTGTGGCCTGGTTTCATTGGTTGAGGAACTGAGATTCTACAAGCTACATAGGTGGTCAGAAAGGAAAAAAAAAAAAGTAAAGGAAGGAAGGGAGGAAGTGTGATTTAGGGGGAAAAACATGAGTCAAAAAAATTGACAAAAGCTATCTCCAACTTGACAGGAAGAGCCATGTGTAATCTAATAAAATGCACTTTGAGGGCACAAATGAGAAGACAGAATTGACTGTTACCACCCCCTCTCAATTCAGGTTATAAAATAGAGATGCAAAGGCTTTTAAGATATTATTAAAATATTTAAATTTTTTTCAGTTCAAGTCACTGTAACAAATTAAGTGTATGACAAGGAGCCATAGAAAGGAAATTTGAGTTTTGAGTTAAAAAGTGTATATCCCATTTATGATTCAAGTATCATGATTTACATGCTAGTTACATGTCAATTTTACAGGTAGGATAGAAATATTGTACCTGTTGAAAATAACAAATGTGAGGATTGTTAGCGACATTTGCATAAGCTTCTAGCTTTGTACATGGCACATAGAAGAACTCTATTTTTAATGGATTAATGAAGAATGAAAGAATATTTAGGTGGGGGAGATGCTTTTTGTGAAAGTAAATGAGAGGTTGATGAATTTGGTGTGTTAGCTTCCAAATTAGTGGCAAACATAATAGATAATTCTTCCCTATTATTTTTGATTATCAATATTTTCCTTTGTTTGCATTTGTATTTTTACCAGTGTGATTGTTCTGTATTTTATCCTGCTTTCTCTTCATATCCTAAATACCCTAGGTGCCTATCATTAAAGGGGGCTTCCCTGGTAGCTCTCTTGGTAAAGAATCTGCTTGCAATGCAAGAAACCTCTTTGTTGGGAAGATCCCCTAGAAAAGGGATAGGATACCCACTCCAATTTTCTTGGGCTTTCCTGGTAGCTCAGACAGTAAAAAATCCACCTGCAATGCAGGAGACCTGGGTTTGATCCCTGGGTTGGGAAGATCCCCTGGAGGAGGGCATAGAAACCCACTCCAGTATTCTTGCCTGGAGAATCCCCATGGACAGAGGAGCCTGTTGGGCTACAGTCGATGGGACTGCAAAGATTGGGACATGGTAAGTGACTAAGCACAGCCCAATGCAGCATACCATTAAATATACAATATAAACACTCACAGAGTGAACAGCCTTTGGATCCAATGTTATTTAACTATAGAGAAACATTAATTATTTTATATCTCTTAGATTTTGAATATCTTTCCATCTTCTTCAGTACTTCTGTAAATTTCTAGACTGTGGACTTTGAGTAGTTCCAGTGAAGTTTCCAGTTCCTGGGGTTGTCTTCCGTATTAACTCTTCATTTGGCCTCAGCTACAGGCATCACTCTCTCATCTTGGATTTCACTAGGATCAAGGCAGAATTGGCATTTTCCTCGTCATGTTCCATTTATTTCTCAACACATGCTGCGGCTTATATTAAGTTCATTTTCTTCACAGTTGCTACTGAGGTGTAAAGCCATGCACAGTTAGAAGGCATTGCTTTCCACAAGGGAATGAGATGAATAATGTAGACAGAGAAACAGGCATAGGAAAGTGACTTTTCAATATGTAATTTTCACTCCATGCAATGGAGACTCTTATTTTTTCTTAGAAGTAGAAAAAAACACTATGACTTAGTGGTGGATAACACTTCTCTCTTTATAAGTAATTTTGTTAATACATACATGATTTCATAGTCACAGCAACACTCTGACATAAGTAGTCATTTAATGCTCACTTGAGAAATATGGAAAACTTAGGCTCAGAAAAGCTATAATGAATTGCCCAAAGTCACACAGCTAGTGAACTTCCAGGGTGAAATTTCATGATTAACACATGCCTCCTAATAGCAGGGTCCCAAAGTAAATAAGTAAATAAAGAGAAGGAAACAATCCTTGGGTCTGCATTCACAAACTACCTATTCAAACCTTGGTTCAAGAAAATTTAATAAGTTGAAACTTTAACTGTAAGAAAATGACACTCCATTTTGTCTATCAATTTAAAAAAATATATAGTTGATTTTCACTATTGTATAAGTTTCAAGTGTACAACTTAGTGATTCAGTGTTTTTATAGATTATACTCCTAAATATAAAATATTGACAGCATAAGCTAATATATCTTTGTAACTTGTTTATTTTGCACACAGTAGCTTGTATCTCTTAATCTACTATCTCTGTCTTGCTCCTCCCTCCTTCCTGTTCCCCACTTGTAACAATTAGTTTGTCTCTGTGTCTGTCAGTCTGTTTCTGCTTTGCTATGTTCATTCATTTTATTTTTTATATTCCACATGTAAGTGATAACATACAGTATATGTCTTTCTCTGGCTTATTTTACTAAGAATGATTCCACACATTTTAGGTCCATTCATGTTGCTGCAAAGGGAAAAATTTATTATTTTATATAGTTAAGTATATAATCAAATATACAACAAAATATAACAGAAAAAGATGTGGTACCTATATTTGTAATAGGTACCACATCTATGTATACAGTATATACATAAACATAGGGTGTCCCTGGTGGCTCAGACAGTAAGGAATCCACCTGAAATGCAGGAGACCAAGTTCAATCCCTGAGTCCCAAAGATTCCCTGTGGAAGAGAATGGCTACCTACTCCAGTATCCAGTATTCTCTGGATAATGCTATGGACAAAGGAACCTGGTGGGCTACAGTCTACGTCTCAAAGAGTCAGAAACAACTAAACAACTAAGTGCACATGCAAACACACACACACACACACATCAATATCAACCAGATCAATGAAACTATGAGCCATGCTGTGTAGTGCCAGCCAAGATGGACAGTTCATGGTGGAGAATTCTGACAAAATGTGTTTCACTGGAGAAGGGAATGGCAAGCTACTTCAGTATTCTCACCTTGAGAACCCGATGAACAGTATGAAAAGGCAAAAATGTATGAGACTGGGTGATGAACTCTCCAGGATGGTAGGTGCCCAATTTGCTATGGGAGAACAGAGAAATAACTCCAGAAAGAATGAAGAGATGAAGCCAAAGCAAAAAACAACACCCAGTTGTGGATGTGATGAGTGATAGAAGTAAAAGTCTGATGCTATAAAGAGCAATATTTCATAGGATCCTGGAATGTTAGGTCCGTGTATCAAGGCAAATTGGAAATGGTCAAACAGGAGATGATAAGAGTGAAGATCGACCTTTCAGGAATAAGTGAACTAAAATGGACTGCAATGAGTGGATTTAATTCAGATGACCATTATATCTACTAAGTGTGGGTAAGAAACTGTAGAAGAAATGGAGTAGCCATCATAGTCAACAAAAGAGTCTAAAATGCAAGTCTAAAACTTGGATGCAATCTCAAAAAACGACAGAATGATCTCTGTTCGTTTCCAAGGCAAACCATTCAATATCACAGTAATCCAAATCTATGCCCTGACCAGAAATGCTGATGCAGCTGAAGTTGAATGGTTTTATGAAGACCAATAAGATCTTTTAGAAATAACATGCAAAAAAGATGTCCTCTTCATTATAGGAGACTGGAATGCAAAAGTAGGAAGTCAAGAAATACCTGTAGTAACAGGCAAATTTGACCTTGGAGTACAAAACGAAGCAGGTCAAAGGCTAATAGAGTTTTGCCAAGAGAATGCACTGGTGAGAAATAACACCCTCTTCCAACAACACATGAGAAGACTTTACACATGGACATCACCAGATGGCCAATACTGAAATCAGATTGACTATATTCTTTTTTTTTAAATTATATTATTTGGCTGTTTTACAGTCTTTGGCTTGTTTTACAGTCAGCAAAAACAAGACCAGGAGCTGACTACGAACTCATTATTGCCAAATTAAGACTTAAATTGAAGAAAGTGGGGAAAAAACACTTGACCATTCAGCTATGACCTAAACCAAATATCTTACGATCATAAAGTGGAAGAGACAAATAGATTCAAGGGATTAATCTGATAGACAGAGTGCCTGAAGAACTATGGATGGAGGTTCGTGACATTGTACAAGAGGCAGTGATCAAGACTATCTTCAAGAAAAAGAAATGCAAAAAGGCAAAATGGTTATCTTAGGAGGCTTTATAAATAGCTGAGAAAAGAAGAGAAGCGAAAGGCAAAGCTGAAAAGGAAAGATACACCATTTGAATGTAGAGTTCCGAAGAACAGCAAGGAGAGATAAGAAAGACTTCCTCAGTGATCAATGGAAAGAAATAGAGGAAAACAATAGAATGGGGAAGACTGGAGATCTCTTCAATAAAATTAGAGATACCAGGGAAATATTTCAATCACAGATGAGCACAATAAAGGACAGAAATGGTATGGACCTAACAGAAGCAGAAGATATTAAGAAGAAGTGGCAAAAATACACAGAAGAACTATACAAAAAGATCATGACTCAGATAACCATGATGGTGTGATCATTTACTTAGACCAGACATCCTGGAATGTGAAGTCAAGTGGGCCTTAGGAAGTATCACTACGAACAAAGCTAGTGGAGTTGATGGAAGTACAGTTGAGCTATTTCAAATCCTAAAATATGATGCTGTGATAGTGCTTTACTCAATATGCCAGCAAATTGGAAAATTCAGTAGCGGCCACAAGACTGGAAAAGGTCAGTTTTCATTCCAATCCCTAAGAAAGGCGATGCCAAAGAATGCTCAAGCTACCACCCAATTGCATTCATCTCACACGCTAGTAAAGTAATGCTCAAAATTCTCCAAGCCATGTTTCAACAGTGCATGATTGGTGAACTTCCAGATGTTCAAGCTGGATTTAGAAAATGCAGAGGAACCAGAGATCAAATTGCCAACATTCATTGGATCATTGAAAAAGCAGGAGAGTTCCAAAAAAACATCTGCTTTATTGACTATGCCAAAGCCTTTGACTGTGTGGATCACACAAACTGCAAAATTCTTCAAGAGGGAATACCAGATCACCTGACCTGCCTTCTGAGAAATCTGTGTGCAGGTCAAGAAGTAACAGTTAGAACTGGGCATGGAACAACAAATTGGCTCCTAATTGGAAAGGTGTATGCCAAGGCTGTATATTGTCACCCTGCTTATTTAACTTATATGCAGAGTACATCATGAGAAATGCTGAAGTGGATGAAGTGCAAGCTGGAATCAAGGATTCTGGGAGAAATATAAATAACCTCAGATATGCAGAGGGCACCACTTTTATGACAGAAAGTGAAGAAGAACTAAAGAACCGCTTGATGAAAGTGAAAGAGAAGAGTGAAAAAGCTGGCTTGAAACTCAACGTTCAGAAAACTAAGCTCCTGGCATCCCATTCCATCACTTCATGGCAAATAGATGGGAAAACAGTGACAGACTTTCTTTTTGTGGGCTCCAAAATCACTGCAGATGGTGATTGCAGTCATGAAATTAAAAGACACTTGCTCTTTTGATGAAAAGTTATGACCAACCTAGACAGTATATTAAAAAGCAGAGACATCACTTTACCAACAAAGGTCCATCTAGTCAAAGCTATGGTTTTTCCACGAGTCATGTATGGATGTGAGAGTTGGACTATAAAGAAAGCTGAGCACTGAAGAATTGATGCTTTTGAACTGTGGTGTTGGAGAAGACTCTTGAGAGTCCCTTGGCCTGCAAGGAAATCCAATTAGTCCATCCTAAAAGAAATCAGTCCTGAATATTCATTGGAAGGACAGATGCTGAAGCTGAAACTCCATTACTTTGGCCACTTAATGCGATGAAGTGATTCATTGGAAAAGACCTTGATGCTGGGAAAGATTGAAGACAGGAGGAGAAGGGGATGACAAAGGATGGGGTGGCTAGATGGCATCACGGACACGATGGGCATGAGTTTGAGTAGGCTCTAGGAGTTTGTGATGGACAGGGAAGCCTGCTATGCTACAGTCCATGGGGTTGTAGAAATTCCAACACGACTGAGCAACTGAACTGAACTGCATATACCACATATTTTTTATCTAGATGCAAGTCCATTAGATGCACCTATTGATGGACTTATGTTGTTTCTATATCTTGACTATTGTGATTAATGTTAATATGAGTATTGAGTAGTATCTTTTTGAATTTGACTTTTTTGTTTTCTTTGACTGGTCTTTTATTTTTGGATTCATAGTTACTTCAAGTAACAGCTGTAGGTAATCTCTGGTTTTGAAATCAATCATTATATTACCATGATATCAAAACTCTAATCTTTAACAAAATCTGGTATTTAGCTTTCAAAGATATCATTGAACTAACTTAACAGTGACATTTCAAAATAATGGGGACTAAATATGTGCTACAATTTAGTAGTTATGTTAGTTTCTAGTGGTCTACTCTCCTCTTGGGGAAGATTTTTCCTTCACCATGTGTTTTGAGATCACTTCTGACAGGGGCTATAGTGCAGCATGACTAGGTTTATGACTAGCTGTGAACCAGGCCCTCATTTTTTTGTCCATCAGTGGGTCATAGGAAACTTCCAGGAAGCTATAGATATGAAGAGATGGTGAGTCACCAGTGCAAATACATGGGTGCCATTGTAGTCTAGGTGTACATAACTTGTACTTTTTGGATTTTCTCAGGCCCAGTCATGAATCAATAGTACAATGGATTGCTATTGTACTCTACTCCTCAAAAAAAAAAAAAAGAAAAAGAAAGAAAAAGAAAAGAAATATGACTCAGTGGGAGACTCAAGTCTCATAGTTATTCGGTGTGCCATGTCCAAGCATTCAGTTTTCACTGAGACCCACTTACACACCAGGAGTCATTTTTCAAATGTCAAGTAGTTCACACTATAAAATACATAACACTGCTCCAGAATCCAAAAGGTCTCTGCTTTGGATTTCTTATTAGAACTTGTCAGAGACTCCACACAGCAAGCATCTTTACCCACCAGGTCTTATGGCCTACTCAAGACAAGAACTTGTATCACATTCTACACTCAAAACTAGTTGCTATCTAAACATGATAAAAGAATAAAAATAATATTACCAAATGCAGGGTAGTTCATACTGTCTTAAAAACCCAAATGTTATGCCACTTAATTAATGGTAGAGCATAAATGAGGAACAATATATTCTGTCTCTTAGGGAATGACATGCTCTGAAACAATATAATCCTCTAAACATCACTCTGAAACTTCACAGAATTCTGTCTTCTATGTTCTGGCTTATATGTGGCATCTTGATAGGTATTTAAACTACATATCAATTAATGCTTACCATGCCTAGTTAGCAAGATGTCACCAGTAGAGATGATCACTGTGATGTTTTACAGAATCTCAAATGTTAGAAATCCCTTTAGACTATATTTTTACAAAAAGCAGGAAGCTTAACACAACCCTGGAGCAAGACAGAAAAATAGACTATTGTATTCCCATGTAAATTCAAACTGCTTTTGATTTCCCTTACTAATGTTGATATGTAAGAATTCACTAGATCAATTACTAAATGCCAGAGGTTATATTGATCTGTTCCAGTAAAAAAAAAAAATCTCTCATTCAGCACAATATCTGTGCTTTGAGCTTCCACTTGATTAAGAAAAGTGTAAATCTTCACATTGACTTCCCTGGTGGCTCAGTGGTAAAGAATCCTAATGCAATTCAGGAGACATGAGTTTACTCCCTGGGTTGGGAAGATCCCCAGGAGAAAAGAATGGCTCCTGTATTCTTTACTGGAGAATTCCATGGACAGAGGAGCCTAGCGGGCTACAGTCAATCGGTTCGCAAGAGTCAGACATGACTGAGCATACAAATCATATACAAATACCAATCCTGCTTATAATATATAGAGAAAACCCCATGTAATTTACTGTTCACCAGGGTATTCTCACAAAAGCAAAGGCTTTCTAAAGTAGTTGCCTTTGGAACACTTTCATGAAAAAAAAAAATCAGCTATAAGTCTAATGTATAAAGCAATAAGGTGGAGCTACTCAGTTTAAATTGAAGAGGGCTAGACTTAACCTGGACGATACTTGGTGGAAACCTAACACTCTGAAAAATACAATTAGAAAGTACTGCTTTGAAAGGGCAAAGACTTCTAATACAAGAAGTTCAAGATCATCCAGTATAGTCAAGTTCCTAAGATAAGAATCTCTTTCGTAGCATGCCTTGCAAGTAGTTATCTGAGCTCTGTATAAACAATTCTAGGAAACTAATGTTCCTAAAGAGTTGAATTCCCCTCCTGGAAAACCTGTAGTGTTACCTTCATTCTAACAAGCTAGCTATTAGACCAGCACAATGTTCAACACTAACCAATGTTCTAGAGATGTTGCTATGATATATGGTTCACCTTGTTATCTTTTGAAGTGATAGAAACAGAAGTATCATGGATGCAACTTACAGTTTTAGAAAATTCTATGGATCAAATTGTGCCCTCTCCAAAAAAAAAAAGTTAAATTGATTCCTAGCTGTCAGTACCTGTGAATATGACCTTATTTGGAAATAGGGGGGTGTATACAAAATCATGAACTCCTTATTGCCAAATTCAGACTTAAATTGAAGAAAGTAGAGAAAACCACTAGACCATTCAGGTATGACCTAAATTAAATCCCTTAGGATTATACAGTGGAAGTGAGAAATAGATTTAAGGGACTATATCTGATAGATAGAGTGCCTGATGAACTACAGACAGAGGTTCATGACATTGTACAGGAGATAAGGATCAAGACCATCCCTATGGAAAATAAATGCAAAAAGGCAAAATGGTTGTCTGGGAAGGCTTTACAAATAGCTGTGAAAAGAAGAGAAGCAAAAAGCAAAGGAGAAAAGGAAAGATATAAGCATCTGAAAGCAGAATTCCAAAGAATAGAAAGAAGAGATAAGAAAGCCATCCTCAGTAATCAATGCAAACAAATAGAGGAAAACAACAGAATGGGAAAGACTAGAGATCTCTTCAAGAAAATTAGACACAAAGGGAATATTTCATGGAAATGTGGGCTAGATAAAGGACAGAAATTGTATGGACCTAACAGAAGCAGAAGATATTTAGAAGAGATGGCAACAATACACAGAAGAACTGTACAAAAAAGATTTTCATGACCAAGATAATCACGATGGTGTGATCACTCACCTAGAGCCAGACATCCTGGAATGTGAAGCCAAGTAGGCCTTAGAAAGCATCACTACAGACAAAGCTAGTGGAGATGATGGAATTCCAATGGAGCTATTTCAAATCCTGAAAGATGATGCTGTGAAAGTGCGGCACTCAATATGCCAGCAAATTTGGAAAACTCAGCAGTGGCCACAGGACTGGAAAAGGTCAGTTTTCATTCCAATCCCAAAGAAACACAATGACACAGAATGCTCAAACTACCACACAGTTGCACTCATCTCACATGCTAGTAACGGAGAAAGCAATGGCACCCCACTCCAGTATCCTTGCCTGGAAAATCCCATGGACAGAGGAGCTTGGTAGGCTGCAGTCCATGGGGTCGCTAAGAGTCAGGCATGACTGAGCGACTTCCCTATCACTTTTCACTTTTGGAGAAGGAAATGGCATCTCAATCCATTATTCTTGCCTGGAGAATCCCAGGGACAAAGGAGCCTAGTGGGCTGCTGTCTATGGGGTCACACACAGTCAGACAGGAGTGAAGCAACTTAGCAGCACATGCTAGTAAAGTAATGCTCAAAATTCTCCAAGCCAGGCTTCAGCAATACGTGAACTGTGAACTTCCAGATGTTCAACTGGTTTTAGAAAAGGCAGAGGAACCAGAGATCAAATTGCCAACATCTACTGGATCAAGGAAAAAGCAAGAAAAATATCTACTTCTGCTTTATTGACTATACCAAAGCCTTTGACTGTGTGGATCATGATAAACTGTGGAAAATTCTGAAAGAGATGGGAATACCAGAACACTTGACCTGCCTCTTGAGAAACCTGTATGCAGGTCAGGAAGCAACAGTTAGAACTGGATATCAAACTACAGATTGGTTCCAAATAGGAAAAGCAGTACGTCAAGACTGTATATTGTCACCCTGCTTATTTAACTTATATACAGAGTGCATCATGAGAAATGCTGGGCTGGAAGAAACACAAGCTGGAATCAAGGTTGCCGGGAGAAATATCAATAACCTCAGATATGCAGATGACACCACCCTTATGGCAGAAAGTGAAGAGGAACTAAAAAGCCTCTTGATGAAAATGAAAGAGGAGAGTGAAAAAGTTGGCTTATAGCTCAACATTCAGAAAATGAAGATCATGGCATCTGGTCCCATCATTTCATGGGAAATAGATGGGGAAACAGTGGAAACAGTGTCAGACTTTATTTTTTTGGGCTCCGAAATCACTGCAGATGATGACTGCAGGCATGAAATTAAAAGACGCTTACTCCTTGGAAGGAAAGTTATGATCAACCTATATAGCATATTGAAAAGCAGAGACATTGCTTTGCCGACTAAGGTCCATCTACTCAAGGCTATGGTTTTTCCTGTAGTCATGTATGGATGTGAAAGTTGGACTGTGAAGAAAGCTGAGCACCAAAGAATTGATGCTTTTGAACTGTGGTGTTGGAGAAGACTCTTGAGAGTCCCTTGGACTGAAAGGAGATCCAACCATTCCATTCTAAAGGATATCAGTCTTGCATGGTCTTTGGAAGGACTGATGCTAAAGCTGAAACTCCAATACTTTGGCCACCTCATGTGAAGAGCTGATTCATTGGAAAAGGCTCTGATGCTGGGAGGGATTGGGAGCAGGAGGAGAAGGGGATGACAGAGAATGAGATGGCTGGATGACATCACCGACTGGATGGACATGAGTTTGGGTGAACTCCAGGAATTGGTGATGGACAGGGAGGCCTGGTGTGCTGCAATTCATGGGGTCACAAAGAGTCAGACACGACTGAGCGACTGTACACCTGTGGTGGATTCATATCAATGTATGGCAAAACCAATACAGAATTCTAAAGTAAAATAAAAAATAAATAAATAAATAAATAAATAACAAAATCAAATTAAAGTGAACTTATACTGGAGTCTGAGTGAACTCCAAGAGTTGGTGATGGACAGGGAGGCCTGGCGTGCTGTGATTCATGGGGTTGCAAATAGTCGGACACAACTGAGCGACTGAACTGAACTGAACTGAATACTGGAGTCAAGTGGGACCCCTCGTCCAATATACTGATGTCTTTATATGAACTCAGCTATGTGAAAACATAGAGATAAAGGGAGACTACCACATGAAGATGGAAGCAAAGATTAAAGTAATACATCTAAAAGACACAAAATTCCGAGGATTTCAGAAGACTGGATGGAGGCATGAGATTCTCCTTCAGAGCCTTCCTAAGGATTCATACACTCTTGGACTTTAGCCTCTAAAGTGAAAGTGAAGTCACTCAGTCATGTTCGACTCTTTGCGACTCCATGGACTGTAGCCTACCAGGCTCCTCCATCCATGGGGTTTTCCAGGCAAAAGTACTGGAGTGGGTTGCCATTTCCTTCTCCAAAAGATCTTCTGAACCCAGAAATCAAAGCTGGGTGTCCCGCATTTTAGACAGACACTTTACCATCTGAGCCACCAGGGAAGTCCTTTTAGCCTCTAAAACTGTGACATAATAAATATTGTTTCAAGTTAATCAGGTTGCGATACATTTTATAGTCATCCTGGCAAATTAATACAGAAAATTAAAGCTTTTTTTTGTTTGTTTGTTTGCAAGCTCAGTCATGTCAGACTCTTTGAGCCACATGGACTGTACCTGCCAGGCTCCTCTGTCCTTGGAATTGTCTGAGCAAGAATACTGGATTGGGTTGCCCTTTCCTCCTCCAGGGGATCTTCCTGACTGGAGGACCAAACTGAGTCTCTTGTAGCTCCTGCATGAGTAGAACAATTCTTTACCACTTGAACCACCTGGAAAGCCTTGGTATTTCAGAAAATTGAGATAGACTTGGACTCGAAAAGATTTGGACTTAAATATTAATCACGTTGTCTTTCCTGGTGGCTCGGTGGTAAATAATCTGTTTGTCAATGCAGGAAATGCATGTTCAATCCCTGGATCCCAAATATCCCCTGCAGAAGAAAGGAAATGAGAGGAGAGAGGAGAGAGAGGAGAGAGGAACCTGGCAGGCCTCAGTCCTTGGGGGTCGCAAAGCGGCAGACATGACTTAATGACTAAGACAACAGCAACACTAGTTATATTACCCACTAGCTCCATGATTCTGGACAAATATATTAATTCTCTAAATCTCAAATTATGCATATGTGAAATTAGAGTTATAATAATGGTGCATACCTTTTAGAACTTTTGTGAGATTAGAGTAAAAACATATAATATGGTTAAGATATAATTACTAAGCAAATAATAGGTATTTATTAATACTATTAAAGAGTATAGAGTTTGAGTGCTCCCTAGAGCCTGCAGCATCTGGCTCCGGAGAAGGTCAACGTGCAGATTTCCAGGAGCCCAAGCTGTCTTCTGGCACAGCATAAGCCTAGCTCCGCCAGCACAGCTCGAGTACAGTCCAGATTTTTTCTGAAAAAAAAAAAAAAGTATATAAATACTATAAAATCTTTGTATGATATGCAAAAAATGGAGATATTTAATCTCACATTAATTTACTTTGTTGTTCAGTCTCTAAATCATGTCTGACTCTGTGACCCCATGGACTATAGCCCACCAGGCTCCTCTGTCCGAAGGGATTTCCAGCAAGAATGCTGGAGTGGGTTGCAATTTCCTTCTCCGAGGAATCTTCCCATAATAGAGATTAACTTACTTACTCCATAAATATTTATCTATCAAGAACTAAATAGTAAGAACTATATATAGCAGGAACTATGTTAGGAGTTTGGGGCACAATACAAAATGACAAATATATAACTGTCATTAACGGAGATTAGAGATACCAAGGGAATATTTCATGCACGGATGGGCTCAATAAAGGACAGAAACAGTAGGGACCTAACAGAAGCAGAAGATATTAAGAAGAGGTGGCAAGAATACACAGAAGAACTGTACAAAAAAGATCTTCATGACCCAGATAATCATTTTGGTATGATCTCTCACATAGAGCTGGACATCCTGGAATGTGAAGTCAAGTGGGCCTTAGGAAGCATCATTACGAACAAAGCTAGTGGAGGTGATGGAATTTCAGTTGAGCTCCTTTAAATCCTAAAAGATGATTCTGTGAATGTGCTGCACTCAATGTGCTAGCAAATTTGGAAAACTCAGCAGTGGCCACAGGACTGGAAAAAGTCAGTTTTCATTCCAATCCCAAAGAAAGACAATGCCAAAGAATGCTCAAACTACCACACAATTGCACTCATCTCACACGCTAGGAAAGTAATGCTCAAAATTCTCCAAGCCAGGCTTCAGCAATACGTGACCCGTGAATATCCAGATGTTCAAGCTGGTGTTAGAAAAGGCAGAGGAACCAGAGATCAAATTGCCAACATCTGCCGGATCATCGAAAAAGCAAGAGAATTCCAGAAAAACATCTATTTCTGCTTTATTGACTATGCCAAAGCCTTTGACTATATGGATCACAATAAACTATCGAAAATTGTGAAAGAGATGGGAATACCAGACCACCTGACCTGCCTCTTGAGAAGTTTGTATGCAGGTCAGGAAGCAACAGTTAAAACTGGACATAGAACAACAGACTGGTTCCAAATAGGAAAAGGAGTACATTAAGGCTGTATATTGTCACCTTGCTTATTTAACTTATATACAGGGTACATCATGAGAAATGCTGGGCTTGATGAACACAGCTGGATTCAAGATTGCTGGGAGAAATATGAATAACCTCAGATATGAAGATGACACCACCTTATGGCAGAAAGTGAAGAAGAACTAAAGAGCTTCTTGACGACAGTGAACGAGGAGAGTGAAAAAGTTGGCTTAAAGCTCAACATTCAGAAAACGAAGATCATGGCATCTGGACCCATAACTTCTTGGGAAAAGATGGGGAAACAGTAAAAATAGTGACAGACTTTATTTTGGGGGGCTCCAAAATCACTGCAGATGGTGACTGCAGCCGTGAATTTAAAAGATGCTTGCTCCTTGGAAGGAAAGTTATGACCAACCTAGACAGCAGATTCATGTTGATGTATGGAAAAACCAATACAATATTGTAAAGTAATTAATCTCCAATTAAAATAAATAAATTTATTTAAAAAATAAAATAAAACAACATTAAAAAATAATTTAAAAAAATAAAAAGCAGAGATATTACTTTGTCAACAAAGGTCTTTCTAGTCAAGGCTACAGTTTCTCCAGTAGTCATGTATGGATGTGAAAGTTGAACCATAAAGAAAAAGCACCGAAGAACTTCTGCTTTTGAACTGTGGTGTTGAGAAGCCTTTTGAGAGCCCCTTGGACTGCAAGGAGATCCAATCAGTCCATCCTAAAGGAGATAAGTCCTGGGTGTTTATTGGAAGGACTAATATTGAAGCTGAAACTCCAATATTTTGGTCATTTGATGGTGAAAAGCTGACTCATTTGAAAAGACCCTGATGCTGGGAAAGAATGGGGACAGGAAGAGGAGAGGACGACAGAGGATGAGATAGTTGGATGACGTCACTGACTCAATGGACATGAGTTTGAATAAACTCCTTGAGTTGGTGATGGATAGGGAGTCCTGGCGAGCTGCAGTTCATGGGATCGAAAAGATTGGGACACAACTGAGGGACTGAACAGAACTGAACTGAATGGAGATTATCTTCAACTTGAAAGAAACACTAAACTTCAAGAAAGTGAACTGAAGGAAGAACGTGTGCAAGGAAGATGGACCTTACATCTCAACGGGTTAATTGAATTAAGAATATGCAAGTTGTAATGGACTGAATGCAGAAGCCCCAGCCATCCACATGGGAGCCTCCACTAGCTCCTTCAGCACTGGAGCTCCCATTTTGGGAAAGTGAATTCCACAAGTGTTTTTGACTGAAGATGAAGTTTCACATTCTACTTCCACAAAAAGAAGTAGAGTCACAAGACTTAGTGATTCCAGAAGCAAGAAAGCCCAGTAAGCCAGAGGAAAAGCCAGTCCTCCATTCTATTACCTGTGAATCTGACCAGGTCACCAGCCAACTGGAGACAGCAAGGTAGCTCAGTGGTAAAGGATCCCTCTGTCAATGCAGGAGACATGGGTTTGACCCAGTGGCAGGAAAATGCCTTGGAGAAGGGAATGACAACCTGCTCCAGTATTCCTCCCTGGAAAATCACATGGACTGAGGAGCCTGGCAGGCTACAGTCCATTGAGTCACAAAAGAATCAGACGCAATGACTAAACAGCAAGAACAACAACAAAGCATATATGACTTCTAAGGTGGTTGAAGCAGAAGTCAGTAACCTTATATGGGCTTAACTCTAAGTAACTATTTTAAAAGATGCCCTAAGCAAAAATAAAGTGGGCACTTATGGCTAATATCCTAAATTCACATATTTATCTGAATCTCCAGATTCTGGGTGTGAGCAGGGTTATCACACTATAAAATGGCTAGATAACAACCCAGGAAAACAGAAGTAATTTTTATCAAAAGTTGTTCTCCTCATCACAGAAGGTTAATTTCAGATAATAAATATTATGAATGAAAGTAAAACCTCCATGAAAGGAACTGAGTTGGAAATCCAGGTGAAAGGAATAGAGTTAGAAATCACAAGAAGGCAGACAGTTTAGAGAAAGTGGATTCTGAAGACTCTGTATCTTGAGAAAACTTTTTATTTTTTTGATACAAAAGTATGATAACATATTTACAAGAGACTTGGAAAATACAGAACAAGGTTGCATGTAGTTCTTCTATATATTACAATTATTTTTAAGTAGATAAATTAAGATTTTTAATTGGAGTTTTAATATCAAATTGAGAAAACTTTTTTAGCTAATTAATGTTAAGTGTTACTTGCTCAGTTGTGCCCGACTCTTTGCGACCCCATGAACTGCAGCCCACCAGGCTCCTCTGTCCATGAGATTTTCCAAGCCAAGCATACTGGAGTGGGTTGCCATTTCCTTCTCCAGGGGATCTTCCCAACCCACGGATTGAACCCGGGTCTCCTACACTGCAGGCAGATTCTTTACCAACTGAGCTACAAGGGAAGCCCTATTAATGTTAACATTGATTCTATTTGAAAATGATTTTATGAGGTTAGGAAATTATTAATTCGATAGCTGGATTCCCTGCATGGAAATGTCTTTTATTCAAAATGAAGACTTGTAACTGGAAGAAGTAACTTTAAGATAAAGGTTAAAATGAATGTTTATAAATGAGATATAAGACAAAAATAAATAAATGGTGTTTCTCTTCATATGTCTCCTTTTCCTTAGGAAAATGGGCCTTGGCTTTGCTTGCTGCGCCCCTTCCATCCTACTGAGGAACCCTGTGCTACTTTTAGACTAGAAAGACTTCTTCCTATGATAAATGGGACAATGAAGGAATAGAAACAAACAAACAAACAACTCCACAAAAGTCATGGAGGTTTTATCTTTGAGAAAAGCCATCAAACAAAGTAAATAACACTGTTAAGATTACTACATATTATGGCAGCCACATAGACTCTATGTCATGGGTGAGCATGAGTGATATGGTGAAGGCTGAGACTGAAGTGAATGGGTAAGGAAGCTATACATTTATTCTCAGGAGTTCAGAAAACCTCAGTTCAGTTCAGTTCAGTCACTCAGTCCTGTCCAACTCCTTGTGACCCCATGGACTTCAGCATGCCAGGCTCCTCTGTCCATGACCAACTCCCGAGCTTGCTCAAATTCCTGTCCATTGAGTCAATGATGACATCCAACCATCTCATCCTCTGTCATCCCCTTCTCCTCCTGCCTTCAATCATTCCCAGCATTGGGGTCTTTTCCAAGGAGTCAGTTCTTCACATCAGGTGGCCAGAGTATTGGAATTTCAGCTTCAGCATCGGAACACTTAGAGATTGGCAAAAAGGTAAATTTTAATAATATTTACCTTGAACTAAGAACTTAAATACATTTGAGGGACTTTTAAGAAAGGCAAATATGAATTATTGCCTGGGCTGTGCTTTTCAAAGGTATCAGAAACTATGGATATGAATCTTGTGGACCACAGTATCAATAGGATTATAGAAGCCTTATCAGCGCCTCATCCACCTGACCCCATTTATCTGATCAAACTAAGGTCTGAGTTATCTCTAGGCTGTCTAACATTTCTTGTAAACCAAGGAAATTAAAACTTAGAGTTTAAAAAAATTGGATAGTTCATCATATAAATATGGGAGAATGTGTGTGTGTGTGTATGTGTGCGTGTGTGTGCTGAAGCACAGATGAACCAGTTATTTCTGTGCTGAGCTGGGAATCTATCTCACTTGAGATATTTCCAGTTTGCCTAATTTAACTCTTGTTTGTGTCTCTTGGGTATCTGATATCCAAATAATCTACTTCATAATCCTATCATTTCAGAGGACCTGTTTTATGTTATAGTCTGGACTATTATTCAAGAAAGAAATGACAATATGCTTGTATTCTTGCCTGGCAAATTACATGAACAGAGGAGCCTGGTACACTACAGTCCATGGGGTCCCAAATTTTCAGTCACGGCTGAGCACACACTCATGACAGCCTATTATAGCCTGGGGCTTGGACTTGATCATCTCAACTTTTTAGCTCATTTCTTTTTATGAACCTTCATTTTCATTTACCCTTGCTTCTGTGAAATTCCTGGGATAAGCTAAATTGGCCTGAGACTCCACCTGAAACGTACACCTTTCTTGACCTACATATTCAAAACCCCATGTATAGACCACTTTTCAGATTATTAGCTGACCAGTGATTCTGCATGTCTTGACTGAGTAGGATGAATTCTTTTGGAACTTGGTTTCTATATTCTGGCCCTCTTAAAAGATCCCCGGCTTTGTTTGCTTGTTTCCACCTCTTCAATGACTCCTTCTGTTAGTCTTAAGCCTTGAACCTTTGTCACCTTTTCTTTACATGTTTCATGTACACAGTTACAGCAAGTAGTTCAACCTAACCCAATGTGTATGAATAAACAGATCATCTCACCAAACATAACTGAACAGAGTTGTAAATAAGGAATGGAAAACCAAAAGTAATATTTTTAAGCCATTATTTATATTCAAAGGGCTTTGAAGATGAACAATAAATACTGTTCTTTAGAGGTACTAAATCAACTTTAATAGCAAGATGATGCATCTTAAGAGCATCTATACTTTTATCACCCTACATGAATTTCTATACTTAGAAGATGACTGAGTATAGGGAAATTGCATTTGTCAGTTGAGATTAAAGAGCCCTAAAATTCCTAAATCTGTTGGGTTACCGAAACCAATTGAACAAGTAACCAATTAAATTATGCATGAAATCCCTTTGTGGTTTAATATTCATGAGACCAAAAATGTTCTTTTAAAAATGTACTTATAGCTGAATCATATTTTATTAGCATTACTTCCATTTAACACATGCAGTTCTTTTCTGTAGTATATTCTGAGATTATTTTCCTTTTTGCACTCTATCTCTTTTAACCTTCCTAAAATGTATTACTCTTCTGTATTATTTCTTTTATTTATTAATTTATTTTACAAAACTCATGTGCTGATGATATTTCTGTCTTTACTATAATACTCATTTTTCTTTATTATTTCTATTCCCATCCCACTTCCACCATGTTCTTCAAGTGTTTCCATATATTTATTTCTTGAAATCAAATGTAGATGATTCTGAAGCCATTATGCTACTGCTGCTGCTGCTAAGTCACTTCTGTCATATCCGACTCTGTGACCTCATAAACGGCAACCCACCAGGCTCCCTGGTCCCTGGGATTCTCAAGGCAAGAACACTGGAGTGGGTTGCCATTTCCTTCTCCAATGCATGAAAGTAAAGAGTGAAAGTGAAGTTGTGTCCAACTGTTAATGACCCCATGGACTGCAGCCTACCAGACTCCTCCATCCATGGGATTTTCCAGGCAAGAGTATTGGAGTGGGGTGTCATTGCCTTCTCAGTGAAGCCATTATAGTGCTTACCTATTTGGTTTTTGAGCACTCTTGCGGCATCTTTGCCACTAGACTTTGTCCAGAGCATACACCCATGGAGCCTGTATTAATGTAGGTAATCTTATTCCTTCCTGGTGTGCTAATAAGTAATCTGTATATCACCCCATAAATTTCACATTTGGATCAAAGTTAGAAAGCACAGTCTCAGTGTCAGTCTCTTCACTGCAGAGGAATACAGTGAGAGGCAACTGATGCTATGACTTTGTCAGCTCTTTAGTAAATTAATGCAATTATAAAGAGGACATATTGCTTTCTGATAAAACATCTTCTTTATTCCTTTTATTTTTCCTACCATATATTGCATAACACCATATGCCTAATCAATAAATACATAATAAAACACATATGATGAAAATTAGCCTCTACAATGACCATTAGGTTTTATAACAGAAGAGGTTTCAAAACAGTGAACAAAGATTCTATGGGAATAACAACTGGCAACAGCATTAAAGCAGTATTTCCTTTAAAAATTGTGAAACTCTGTGGTGTACATCTGAAAATTATATAATATTGCACATCAACAAGGTCTCAATTTTTCACAAGTAAGCAGGAAAGCTAAGAAACTAACAATCAGATAAAAATAGTGAATGCATTGAAAATACAAATTCTAAGAAAATAAAGTCCAGTTTATTTAGCTCAAAAAGAAAGAAAAGGAAAGGGAAAAAATGGGTAATAAGTACTAAAAATCCTCATAGAAGATATGGTGCGTCTCCTTCCTCTACGAAACTAAATGAGATAATTGCAAGACTCATTCTTTTTTAAGTTAAATTCTAAGTGTATCACTTGGAAGTGGACTCTAAATCTGGAAAAATAAAAAAAAGTTATCTTCCCAAGAAAGTCACTTAAAAAGGATCTTGTTGTTCAGTTGCTAAGCAGTGTCAGACTCTTTGTGACCCCATGGACTGTAGCATGCCAGGCTCCTCTGTCCTCCACCATCTCCAGGAGTCTGCTCAAATTCATGTCCATTGAGTCAGTGATGCTACCTATCTCATCCTCTGCCACCCCCATTTCCTCCTTCCCTCAATCTTTCCCAGTATCAGGATCTTATCCAATGAATCAGCTCTTCACATCTGGTGGCCAAAGTATTGGAGCTTCAGCATTAGTCCTTTAAATAAATATTCATAATTTATTTCCATTAGGATTGACTGGTTCCTTCTCCTTGAACCCAAGGGACTTCCTATGGTTAACTCTTTAAATGCTACCACTGGACTCTCATAACTTTTTCAAATGGGCTCTGACATATAGAAAAGAAGAAGAAGCTAAGCTCAGTGCTCAAATTGAAATCCAAATGGCCTTCTCTGGAGGACTTAGGGATATGGTTTTCTAGGATCCTGTCTAAATTTGTTCCAGATATCCACAATGCCTATAAGAATACCACTGGCTCTGGAAGGGGAAAACTGAAAGTGTTAACACATTTTGATGAAGACCTAAAAACAAACAAAAAAATATGTGAATGTCAGGAAGAATTTCTTCTCATTATTACACATGAGATGGTTTACATGTGATGTGACATAACAAATCCTATGAGAAGGGTATCATCATTTCCATCTTATAGCTGAAACTCAGAACTAAGAGTTATTCATCAAGTAAGAGATGGAACTTGGATTCAAAGTCTGTAAAATTAATAACTCTTGTTATGTTCAACTGCAGCCCACTACTAGTAGAATTTCTGCAAATAAAATTGCCATTACAGTTTTTGTCTTTTTGAAAGTAAAGATGAAATTGTTCCTTAGGGAATTGATATAAATACATTTCTTAAACTTATAATCATAAGGCATGGTTTTATAGATAAAATATTAATATATGTATACATAATGTATATAGGTATATAATATACATATATTATTATATATTATCTATTATGTATATACACATATAATATGTTAAAGTTATATTTTCAAAACCCATGTTTTATGGTTGCATTTCTATAAACTCGGCTTATATTGTACAGTAAAAAGGATTGTTCTTACAACAGCTTCCTGACCTCCTGATATATAGTGTTGTTACTTGTACACATTTTCCCTTAATCTAAACACAATATATATTTAATGGACTTAATTTTGAATGGGCTTCCCTGGTGGCTCAGATGGTAAAGAATCCTCCTGCAATGCGGGATACCTGGGTTCCATCCTTATGGCAAAAAGTGAAATTGAAAGTCTTTCAGTCATTTCTGACTCTTTGTGACTCCATAGACTGTACCCTGCAGGGCTCCTCTGACCATGGAATTCTCCAGGCAAGAATACTAGAGTGGGTTGCCATTCCCATCTCTAGGGGATCTTCCTGACCCAGGGATTAAACCCAGGTCTCCTTCCTTTGCAGGAGAATTCTTTACCATCTGAGCCACCAGAAAATGAAGAAGAATTTAAAAGCCTCTTGAAATAAAACACATGGAATGGGATATTAAAGTTTTATTGAAAAGAAAAGAAAAGAAAAGCCTCTTGACAAAGGTGAAAAAGGAGAGTGAAAAAGTTAGCTTAAAACTCAACATTCAAAAGACTAAGATTATGGCCTCTGGTCCCATTCCTTCATGGCAAATAGATGGAGAAACAATGGAAAATGGCAGACTTTACTTTTCTGGGGTCCAAAATCACAGTGGAGGTGACTGCAGCAGTCAAAAGACGCTTGGTTCTTGGAAGAAAATCAATGACAAACCTAGACAGTATATTAAAAATCAGAGACATTACTTGGCCTACAAAGGCTCAGATAGTTAAAGCTATGGTTTTTCTAGTAGTCTTGTATCGATATGAGGGTTGGACAGTAAAAGAGGCTGAGCACCAAAGAATTGAGTTCTTTGAACAACAAAGAGATCAAACCAATCAATCCTAGGGGAAATCAGTCCTGAATATTCACTGGAAGGACGGATGCTGAAGCTGAAGCTGAAGCTCCAATATTTTGGCTACCGAATGCAAAGAGCAGACTCAATGGAAAAGACCCGGTGCTGGGAAAGATTGAAGGGAAGAGGAAAAGGGGACAAGAGAGGATGAGATGGTTGGATGGCATCACCAACTTGATGGACAGGAGTTTGAGCAAGCTCCCGGAGAGGGTAAAGCACAGGGAAGGCTGTAGTCCATGGGGTCACAAAGAGTTGGACACAACTGAGTGACAGAACAACAACAAAAGTTTGAATAGTTTCCTATTGTGATTCTCCACTTGTGATTTTTTTGCCATTTTTTTTTTTCTTAAGCTCTTTTAGCCATTTAACTATCAACCATCTTTAAGTGTCTTAAATTATATTTCAAGCTAACAAAACAGTAAATGTGAAATTACACCAGATGAAGAATGGATGAGATGATAAAAAGAAAAATAATGAATAAACTTACATCTATGGGATGCTCCTGCCATCTTGTGGGTTTTCTGTATTATTTATAGACATTATTTAATATATCAGGGAGTGAACTTTTAAAGGAAATATTTTAAACATTTTGCCTCTTAGTGTCATTTCCTTAAACTAACACACTCATGAGTAAGTAAATAAATTAGTTCAGTTAATCTCGAATAGTTCAGAAAAAGTATCTGTATGTATACCTATATCTGTAATCTATATCTATGTTTATAAATATAGATAACTGTATGTGAATGCCTTTACTTTCTAAGAAAGAGAGAGAGAAGTGGTCACTGATAAACACATAGGACCAAATGATAACGATAGATAAAGCTGGGAAAAAATAGATATTTGCCCATCTAGAGTGCAAGCTGTCTGTGAGCAAGGACTTTTTCTAATTCTAGTTAGCCTGCAACAGTGGCTGGCTCCTGGAAAGTAATCAATAACTATGTCTTCATAGAGTAATTGCATCCTTTTTCAAAAACAACTGTCCAAGTTACGTTTTCTGATGATTAAAACTAAAATATGTAGCTATACATTTATTCTACAATTGATAAAAGTAGATCCATTTGCTACAAAAACAGTTGAGTGTATTAAAGATAATATTTTTCTCAAAAATCTTAAAAAATGCAACCAATATCATTGCAACTGAAATGTAGGCAATATTTACAATTTTTCACGCAACAATACGTCTCTATATCTTACTTTTTCATGTCACCCATTTTTCTTTTTTTTTTTTTTTCCTTTTTTTCGGCCACACCATTATGCTTGTGAGACTTAATTCCTCCACCATGAATCAAACCTGGGCCCTTGGTGGTAGGTGGTGAGAGTGCAGAGTCCTATCCACTGGCTGCTAAGGAATTCCCAACACTCACTGTTCTTAATACCCTGCTTGTACAACATTAATGCATTCTTGTATTCATGTACTCCTTCATTCAAGAAATATTTATTTAGAGTTGACCATGATGACTTAACGTTCCCCTACACTTGAGTATGTTTAGATAGATTCCTCTAGCCTGTAGGCCCCTGACTACTCTTTTTTCAGAGCTTTTACTTTAGAAAACTTGTCAATTCTCTCTCTGCCTCTTTGATATGTGTGTGTAGGCTAGTCATGTCTGATTCTCTGGGACTCCAAGGACTGTACTGTATGTAGCCTTCCAGGCTTCTCTGTCCATAGAATTCTCCAGGCAAGAATACTGGAGTGGGTTCCCATTTCCTTTTCAGGGGACCTTCCTGACCCAAGTATCAAACCCAGGTCTCATGTATAGTAGGCAGATTCTTTACCATTTGAGCCACGAGGGAAGTGCACTGATCTTGTCCAGCGTGAACTTTTTTTCTTTTTAATCTTTTATTATGCATAGTTACTTAGACTGCCAGAACTTCTGGTCATACTGTTTAAGGAGAAAGTATATTTAAAATCATGGGATAAGGGAGGACTTTCTACATATGTAATAAAAATCAAAAGACAAAAATTAAATTTAAAACAATTTTTATTGTGGTATAGTGAATTTACATTGTGTTAGTTTCAAATGTACTGCAGAACAATGATTCAGTTATATATATATATATGATTTTTTCTTTAGCAAAGTATGCTTCATGCCCAAGAGATGATTTATATAAATAAGGTTTACATATATGGTAGAAAAATATACTGGAATATAGAATGATTTAAAACAATTTTGACTTTTTCACAGGAAAAAGAAATGTCATTATAGAGTTAGTTCCTGATACTAATTTTTTTTTCTAGGAAGATATACTATAAAATTTATTTAGGGGATCAATAAATCAAGACTATAAAATCTTCTCTGTAATATAATTCATTACAGAAATCTTGACTAACTAAAGTTTTATAGTTAAATGCACAAAATTCTTATTTTTCATGTTAGGACTTTTATTAATTTGACTATAATGTGTTAATAGGTAAAATAATATACATATTTAGCCATAGAATTATTAAAGTATTTAGTGTTAATTGCTCACTCATGTCTGACTCTTTCCTCCCCTGTGGACTGTAGCCTACCAGGCTCCTCTGTCCATGGAATTCTCCAGCAAGAATACTGGAGTGGGTTGCCATTTTCTATTTCAGAGGATCTCTGAACCCCAGGGATTGAACCAGGGTCTCTTGCATTGAGGCAGATTCTTTACCTTCTGAGCCATCTCTTATTCAAAGTGATGTTTGAGTTAGATTCAGAATGATTTGATTAGCAGATTAAAAATTGTAAAGTTAATTTAATAATTGATGAAAATATGACATTTTCCATTTCACCACATACTTAATTTTGCTTAGTATAGAATTTAATTTATGTGTAAAAATGTGTACCAGCATGACATAATATTATTCAACTTGTTGATCTAAATATAGACAACACTTGGCATTAAGCTACATGCAGATATTATTTGTTAATGTACACTCCCCACCAAACAAAGGTTTGCTGGAGTCCTAATCCCAAGTATCTCAGAATGTAAACTTATTTGGAGGCAGGGCCTTAATAGAGATAATCATGCTTAAATGAAAAATTAGGGTGGCTTCTAATTTAATATGTCCTAATTTAAAACATCTAACTGATGTATTTACAAAAACAGGAAATTTAAAAGATAGTAAAGATTTATCAACTAACATTAAGACAAATAGCCTTGACTTAAGGAAACATGTTAGCCGAGCACTGTTTAAACTTGCTCTGTAATTCAGCTTCTAGGTTTTTCCTTCTTTTAGAGTTCTCTACTCTATGCCAAAAGATAAACAAGTCTCAACCCTACCACAGTTAGGGAGAGCAACTTCATGCACTTTCAATATTCTGAATGTATGTGTGTGTGTGTGCGTACCTATGTGTGCTTTTAGATATTACTGAAAATTATCAGGAGAGGATAAAAGTGTACTTGGTAACACATATTCCGATAGCACAATTTAATAAAACCTCAGTGTGCTTTTCTGTCTTCACCAAGATTCTCTATTGAAAGCCTTCTAAGGAGTTATCTTTCTTTTCTTATCCTTCTCCAAAAGCAATCAACTTTGCCCAAGAATTTTCTGTCTGCACCTACATCAAATGCTAATGCCTCCAGCACTTTTTTGGGGGGGAGGGGGGGTAGCTGCTTTGTTCAGCCAGAAGCCTTGGAGCCAGTCCAATCTCCAGACTTTGGAAGCTGCCAGATTCCACTGAGACCTTATGTAAGCATTCTCTAACAGATTCAATGTTTATTCTAGTGCTAGAATTCACTATAGTTTACTTTACAGAAATTAACTTTATACAGATTCATTCTTAGTGTTTATGACATTTACTCCATTATTCATGCTGATAGCTTTTACTGCAGAAGCTACATAAATACAGGTTACTCTCTAGGTTTGAAGAAATAATTTCCATAAACAACAGAATATTGGCAAACTAATATTTAACATTTATATTTTTCATAAGGACATTTACATTGATTATTTTTATAAAATTCAATAGAACACTTTGATTTAGTGAGTGAAGGATGTCATCAAGAAATCATTGGTTTTCTTTCCTTTGCGCTACTATCTCACCCATTCCATTAAATCTCCAAGATTTGCCATTTTTGGCTTTCAAACATCTCATAAACACTATTCATTCTCTCAACTATCTATGTCATTGAACTAAATCAGGCCATCTGGATTTGTTACCTGGTCTATAACTGAGGCTTCATTGGTGGCTCAGACGGTAAAGAATCTGACCACAATGCAGGAGACGTGGATTCAATCGATAGGTCAGGAAGATCCCCTGGAGAAGGAAATGGAAACTCATAGCATTCTTGCCTGAGAAATCCCATGAACAGAGGAGGCTGGCAAACTACAGTCCATGTGGATACAGAGAGGCGGACATGACTGAGCAACTAGCATCTTCAAATTCATTCCTATAGTGTCTCCCTTACTCTTCACTTTCTCTTGCTAATTATTTTCCAGATCTTGACTTTAAAAGACATGGTCCAGTCCTAATGTTATATATAAGGTTATTCTGGTCCTCTCAACTATTTCAGAATTATATCTAATATACTCAACTGTTTTTAAAGTTTTCTCCAGTCAACTCAACATGGGACCATTTCATATCAGCCAGATCAGAATGTGCGTCCCCCATGTATGAACTGGTCTTCATACAATTAGTTAAGCAATCTCAAGGTTTACTTCAGCCATCTTTAATTTCTATGGTTTCTTATCTCATAGATTTACCTATCCTTTCTTAGAAGCTCTACCACCTGATGTGTGACTTGGGGTCCTAGAAAGCAAATGTTAAAAAGAAGTTAAATGTTCTCCTGAGAGAGTTGGAAAGAGCAGGAAGAATGGACCAGAGAAGGTCACCATACTTCATCAGAGATCAGAAACCTGTGGAAGGAAGAGGGATGAAGATGATTGTGCAGAAAGACACTCAGGCTGTGATACAGCTCTGACAAAGTACAAACAACCCAGTTAGGAACTCCAAAGCAAAGATTACCCATTAGAGGAGTCCTGCATTGAATAAAAATGTCTGGACCATTACCTCCACCTTACTGAGCCTGGACTTTGTCTACCCAGATGGAGTGTGATCTTGGCTTGAGAAGTGAAATAGATCCAAAGGATGATAATGGCACTCACTGAAGTTGAAGAGTAGGTTTTTTGTTAAAGAAAAATCCCAGTGGCACACACTCTGGCACACACCAGGTGAGCTTCGACTTCTGTCCTGTATGATTTGGTGCATTTTATATTCACTCAAGGCTTCCTAGGCGGTGCTATTGGTAAAGAACCCGCCTACCAATGCAGGAGACAAAAAGAGACATGGGTTTGATTCCTGGATGGGGAAGATTCCCCTGGAGGAGGGCATGCCAGTTCATTCCAATATTCTTGCTTGGAGAATCCCATGGACAGAGGAGCCTGGTGGGCTACAGTCCACAAGGTCACACAGAATCAGACACAACTGAAGCGACTTAGCATACACACTTGCATGCATTCATTCTCCTGTGTCGCTCTGTTCTACATGGTTTTTGACTCATGCCAGAGTTCTCTTTCTCAAGTTTAGACACAGTGTACTCATACTAGTTCTAGAAATAGTTCTATCAATTAACTAGTTTTAATTCAATGGCATAATTATTTGTTTAATATTGAGAAACCAAGAATCAATCTTTAGGATGACAACAGCATTTTAGTATGAAACTAAGTCAAACTATCCACTGATTACCTTCCACAAGAAAGTAAAATGAAAAAAAAAAAAAAAACCAACTATGGTACTTCTATGTAGTAGAGTGTAATATAATTCAAATACTTCATGGCCAGCATTATATATCTTATATTCCCAAGCTCCTTTATATGAAAATATTGTACTTCCCAACCATCAAAATCACATTTGGTTGTATTTGGTCATACTTTAGCTACTAAAATACAAGAGAAAGTGATAGGACATATCCTTGAAAAAACATTTTAAAAGCTATCACAGTTTCACTATTACACTTTAAATTATATATATATATATATATATATATATTCAATATACACTTTATATATATATATTGTGGCTCAGCTGGTAAAGAATCTGCCTGCAATACAGGAGATCTGGGTTTGATTCCTGGGTGGGGAAGATCCCCTTGAGAAGGGAAAGGCTACCCCCTCCAGTATTCTGGCCTGGAGAATCCATGAACTGGATAGTCCATGGGGTCACAAAGACTCAGAGACAACTGTGCATATATATACATATAATATAAATATATATATTTATCTTCAACAAGACTAAGAAATGATAGGGGCTCAGATAGGTATAGAATGAAAATAAATTAAAATAAAATAAAAGACAAACCAACAACAAAAACATGCAAAGGTGCTTGCAATAGATGAGTGTGAGGTAGAAATAAATCTTAACTTTTTAAGCCATTGACATCTTTTGAGCTGTTTGCTATCAAAGATTGACCTAGCTTATTGACTAATTCATTTTGCTTTTTTTAGTAAACTCTGTGGTTTCATTTTGTTATAGCTTGGGTGTGTGTTGTTGAGGCTAGTTTTTTTTTTTTTTTTTTTAACTTATTTTATTATTTTTACATCCTATGTCTCATCTGTAAAATAGAATAAGATTGAGATCTATTTTAGATAACTGTCATCATAAACAAATGAATTGAAACATGTAAAGCACTCAGAAGAATACCTGGAAAATAATGATTACTTTCTAGAAGTTTCTACTGATGCCACACCATTGCTACTGTACCATTACTAGTCTTACCCCTACAACAACAGTCCTATTAGAGACAGTGGTTCAATTCCAATTTCCCATTTCTACCACTTGTTAGATTTATGACCTACCATAATTTAAACAAGCCTCCACACATAAATTATTTTATATACTTTTGTGTCTTTAAAAGGAGACTTACAAGTGTCAATCAACATGTCAGAATTTTCTGGTATCCTAAAGAGTTCACTTTCCAAATATTTTGATAAATCAGTGGCTTCATTTTAAGATTTAATTCTATCAATTTATATTTAGCCATTTCTTTTTCATTTTCTCCTTTCCTTTTAAAATGAATGTGATTGTCTAAATATTCTCAAATCTTTCCATTTATCTTTTGGATATCCTAATATGTGCTTTAATAAATTTTCATAAATTTTATGTTTTCTTCACTCTAAACAGGGCTCCAAATAAATCATTTTAAGTATCAACATTTCTGCTATAAAGAATATTCTACAAAGTTGTGTACTAAGTTGGCAGATACTTAAAAGCTTCTGAAATGGACATAAGTTATGGAGCCTTAAGGAAAACTCATTTTAGAAGCTATTCTTCCTACTGTCATCTTCTCAAGGATGGAGAATAATGTCCTTTCTCATTTTCTTACCAGGAACAATTATCCAAAAAGACGGCCTTTGTTGTTTAAAAAATACCATAAATTTTGTTTACTCACATTTTCCATGTCTTTTCATTCTTTCCCCACAAAGCATCTTTTATCATCTGGATGTGACATTAATTTTCATTGTAACCCATTTTACTGAATTCTGTAGACAGAATATGTTAAGTTACCAAAAACAAAACAAAACCATATTTTTCAAAAAATATAGCATTCATCACCAAAAGAAAATAAAGCAGAAATTTAGATTTTGAGCTAGCTTTTCTGCTAGATTTTTAATATGTTAAATATTTTTCCATGATTCCCTGACTTTCTAGCTTCCTTGACTTCAGTTTCTCTCTAAATTCATTCTACCCTCTTATAATGTCAATATCACCTTGATAACTAAGTAGATTTGTTTATTTTAATTTATAGAGTTCAATCTCCAGTCTCTGTAACAATAATAGGCTAAGGGTAAAATTACTTCCCAGGTAGCTCAGATGGTAAAGAGTTTGCCTGCTGTTTGGGAGACCCGGGTTCAATCCCTGGGTTGGGAAGATCCCCTGGAGGAGAAAATGGCAAGCCACTCCAGTATTCTTGCCTGGAAAATCCCATGGATGGAAGAACCTGGCAGGCCACAAAGAGTCGGACACGACTGAGCAACTTTAATTATTATATATTAAAATTACTTCATATGAGATAGCCATGAAATTTTTAATGAATTCGCTTTTTCATTTGGTTCATGTGATACCACCTACTTCTCTGTTTAATTCTTTATTTCTTTTTCCTTTCATTCCTTAACCCAATAAATATGGAATGTGTATTTTCCACCATTCTGATTTTTTACCTTCATGCTTTTTTTTGAACCTATTCCCATAGAGATCACAACTGATGCCAAACTGATGTTGATTAATACCCACAGATATCATCTAGAGCTCTAAACACTTGCCCAAAGGCCACTTGTGGGCTTTTAATGATCCAGTCAACATCTCCTCATGGAGACTCTAACAGTACCTCATATGAATCATGTTTTTAAAAAAATGATTTCTCATGAACCCACGTACATGCATATCATGTTTGACTCTTTGTGACTCTGTGAACCATAGTCTGCCACGCTCCTCTGTCCATGAGATTCTCAAGGCAGGAATACTCAGTGAGTTGCCATACCCTCCTCCAGGGGATCTTCCAGAGCCAGGGATCAAACCCACATCTTTTATGTCTCCTGCATTGGCAGGCAGGTCCTTTACACTGGCACCACCTGAGAGACCCTCCTGCTTCTATCTCCTCTACCAATTACTTCACAATAATAACATCTTCTCTTCATGCCTTCCTATATCTATCATTAACTTCATCAGTATCTCAATTGTTAGGTTTTATGATTATTATGGAATTGTAGAATTGAAAGATATCTAACAGACCATCCAAGCCTTCTCTCGGGATGTATAAATTTCCACTTCCTCTAGCCAAAGCATTGGGGAACTCAGCAATTGTAGGCTGAATTGTATGTTGTATATGTTTCTCAGTATGAGATTGCTGGCTTTGTCATGAAAAATTTTTTTAAATCATTGGCTTAAACTCACACTTTTGGTCTTTTCCTCCATAATTTTTGTTTTTGCTTACTCTCAAATTTTGTCACTTCAATCTCTTCAGTATTTCACTAATACAAACCTTCTTTTCCCTTGACACTGTTCCCAATTTGAGCCATACTTGTGGGCCTCCTCCTGAAATATGGCTGAGGTTTCAGGTATAAAAGAAAGAGATGCTTCCAGTGAACATTCAAGGAAACGAGCCAAGAGTTCTGGAAGCAGCGTGGCTCATAGAGTTTTCTTCCTGAATGTACTGGTGTCCTTTTGCTGTTGTAACAAATTACCAATAACTTTATGTCTTAACACAACACACATTCATAATCATACTTTTAAAGGCCAGAAATTTTGTATCACAATGTATTTCCTTCAGAAATTCTAGTAGAGAATCCTTTGGTTTGCCTTTTCCAACTATTAGAGCTGCCTACATTGCTTGAGCAATAGCCTCTTTCTCCATCTTCAAAGTCAACAGTGTAATCCTTCAAATATGTATGTCTCTCTCTTGCTCTCACTCTCTCTCATATGCATATCAAGGCTGGGTTGGGGAGATGTGCTGTGAGCAAGTGATGTGATCTGAACTAACACAGAAGCTGGAAGCTGTGGTTAAAGGGACACTAAGTTTCAGTACCATTGGCTTTTAATGGCTCCAAGAGGAGTCTGGTTAAGGTCATTATTACAGCACAAGTTGGAACATTTCTGATATTAATTCCTGGAACAGAATTTTCCCTATGCCCAGTCTCCTAAGGGAGCTTCTTTTTAAAGCCAAATAAATAGATTTGCTTTCATTTTTCTCCAGATTTTTCTCAATATCCTCATGTCTGATTGAGAATACAATATATGATTTCTTCTTCTGGTTCTGAATAGATTATAATCCCCTCTAGTGTTTTGGTTTTATTTAATACTATTGTCTTCAGTTGTCTTTTTTTCAGATAACCTTCACAGATATGTGAAACAGAGTTATAAGAGTTAAACTTTTGGCAAAGCCCTGACAGCTGAAATAGATTCTTAATTAAAAGCTTTGTTCCCAGCATTCCCCCAATCATTGCCTCTTTTATGCCTCTGCTTCTTCAGACTTTTTTGACAAAGTGCTTAATGTTATTTAAATGTCCTTCCTAAGAATACTTGTTTCCCACAGCAAAACAAAGAGCATCCAAAGTCTGTCACTGAAGTCAGGACCCTTTGGGATCTGTCCTTAAAACTAACTTCAGGGATTTTACTTCCATATTTCTCTACCTAGAGCTTATCTCTTCTGAGGGAGATAATATTTTCACCTCTGCTAGTCATTAAGTTTCATATTTTCAATGGTGTCATTTGAAATCTATGTAAAATCAGTTATATGATGCGGGAGACACTACATACCAAAACACAGGTTCAGCCTTAGACATAATAATTTCTGTTAATGAAGCTTGGTAGATTGATCATAAATAATTTGAAGTGTTTAGGTGATAGTCAAATTTCATTCAGATCATGGGACTCAGGAACATACATTTGTTTTACTTACTAATTTATTTATCGTTGACTGTGTTTGGTATTCATTGTTGCTCACGAACTTTCTCTAGTTGCTGTGAGTGGAGGCTGCTCTCTAGTTTCAGGGCACAGACTTCTCTTTGTGGTGACTTCTCTTGTGGTAGAACATGAGCTTTAGGATGTGTGGGCTTCAATAATTATGGCAGGTAGGTTTCGTTGCCCCTTGGCATGCTGGAATCTTCCAGGACTAGGGATCAAACCCATGTCCCCTACATTAGCAGACAAATTCTTAACCACTGAACCACCAGGTAAGTCTACGAACGTACATATTAAGTTCATATATGAAAACAGGCAGGAGGAGGAGGGGATGACAGAGGATGAAATGGTTGGATGGCATCACTGACTCAAGGGACATGTGAGTTTGAGCAAACTCCTGGGAGATAGTGAAGGACAGGGAAGCCTGGCATGCTGCAGTCCCTGGGATTGCAAAGCATCAGACAAAGCTTAGAGGCTGAACAACAACTGAAAACCTTTATCAGTAACTCATCCTTTCTAGACAATCCTTGCTCATCAAACAAGAAGTCAATGCCATCAAAATATAGTGACTTCAGCAATTCTTTCCTATTCTTAAAAAATGACAAAAATGCTTGTCAAATGCTATTTTACCTGTGGTCTAAATTCTTATATTTATGTTTGCCACCCTGTCATTTCTAAAAATAGTAAAGTTTCCAGGAAATTTTCAATGTTTCAAAAAGTGAATGGATGATAGGGCCTTCTATTCCATGTCTTCTGGACAAAAGCTGATCCTTGAGATGGAATTTTTTGGCTGTTCTCTGTAACTGCTCCTAAATGCAATAAATCTATACATAAAAACATTGGGTTTATTTTTCCCTCACACGGTTGGCAGATCATAGTACCAATTGCCAACACGTCATTTATGTCCTTATCTCTACTCACGGGTATGACCAGAATTGAACCTAAGAGAATAGTATAGAAGTTCAGCAGCCCAATGCTATTCATCAAAATGCCTGCCTGTAAAAAAGAAACTCTTTGCTGTGAGAAATAATGCTTCAGTTTTTCAGACCTACACTGAGGGAAAATGTCCAGAGTTCACACAAATCAGGCAATGTAAATTAACAATTTCTCCAGTACCTTCTGCTCAACAATAATAAGTTCTCAGGGGAGTTTGCAAGCGTCCTTGGAAAATAAATGGGAGGTTGGTGACTTCTGCACAAAATCTCCTATGACTTAGGAAATATCATGTAGTTAAAAATAGTATTCAGTGACTAGACTTAGGGCTGCTTTTATTCTAAATTCAATTAAAGTACTTAAATTTGGGGTAAATATAATAGCTTATACAGTAATTTAAAAAATCAAAACTCTTCTCTCTAATATAACAAAAATCCTTCTCAGAATCATTGAAAAATTAAGTGAAATTAAAATCCTCTTTAATATTTTATAAACAAGGCAGGAAAGAAGGAAGGAGAACACCATTTTAAATAATATGTAAATTCTTAAGTGGCTTGCTCTATTATTTATTATTTATGGTATACTTGCCTGCTCAGTTATGTCCAACTCTTTGTGACACCATGGACTGTGGCCCACCAGGTTCCTCTGTCCATGGAATTTCCCAGGCAGGAATACCAGAATGGGTTGCCATTTCCTTCTCCAGGGGATCTTCCTGACCTAGGGATCCAATTATGACTTTTTCATATCCTGCATTGGCAGGCAAATTCTTTACCACTGTGCCACCTGCAAAGCCCCAGTTATTATACATGGTCAACAATTAAGTCACAATTGCATGGTATTGTTTTTTTTTTTCTATGTAATCCAAGAATTAAATGATATTTGTATTGACCATGGTCAAAAACAAGCTGCTAAGATGATTCTTTCATTTCCTTATTTCCCATCTACCTAGTAAACTGAAACTATTCCGAGGGTTAAATAAAGGTTTTCACTTCTAAGATCTGGACTTGGGAATTCATTGTAAGTATTATTATTATTTTGTTTTGTTGTCATTGAGCAACTAAAAAATAGTTTGTGCACTGGCAGTGATCTAAATAATTTTTGTCAATAAGTAAGTCACTTTCACTACCTACTTGAAGACAACATCTTGATAGCTTTCTTTAAACAGTCACATTGGGGGGAAAAATCATACTTCATTGACAAAACTTATCTGTTAAAGAATTCCTGGTGTGAATGAATTGATAGGAGTGTTAATTTAAATAGAAATAAAATACACATATGATTATTTGAAAATCTCTTCAGATAGCAATTGTTTTTTTAAAAGCATACATATGTAAATACTTTTAAACTCTATAATTCCCCAAACAGAAATGGAATTAGAAAGGGCTACTTAATAATGAAGGGGACTTTAAGTCTTTCATATATCATTTATATAATTTACTGAACTTCCATAGAATAGTTGGGTTATTCCAAGATGGACAGTTTACTTCTTTCTTAACTGGTAAAAAATAAGACTAATAAACAAAAATATAAATATTTATTAATCATCAACTCAATGGACATGAGTTTGAGCAAACTCCGGGAAATAGTAAAAGACAGGGAAGCCTGGTGTGCTGCAGTTCATGGGGTCCCAAAGAGTTGGACACAGCTTAGCTACTGAACAACAATCAGGTCAATGATATGTTTATTAATGGCAAACTTGTATATTTTATTCATATGTAGTTCACACTTTATAATTTAGGTGTGATGTTTTAAATAGAAAATCCATTTTATGATATTTATTAATTTTTGTTTTATATATAGATGAAATAAATGTATATAAATGGCATAGTTTCAGGATTTCAAAATATTACTTATACAAAAAACACAGCTATTTGAAAAGCAATTTTTAAAAAAATTATACCAACAAATTTACTCAGTATTGATGTAAATGCAAAAAATTCTATGTGCTACACATGGCCATTAACATTAGAGTTTGTGGTCTTTTTATAAAGCAGCTTACACATAAAAAATTACCTCTGCTTGTCTGTCCTGACCTGTGAATTTTTGTAACCCTTAGATCTCATTCCAGAATTTTTCACTATGTACTTAAAGCATACATGCTTCCTCCCCTTATGAAAGGTGAAGAAACCTGAAGTTCTGACCTAGAGGAAAAAATGCTAACTCAAAAGTATCAAATCCTGAAGTTTAGGCAGATGGGACACCAGAAATGGATTATGGGCAACTCTTAAGTCGTTCATCTAATTAATTTGGGCTTCCCTGGTGGCTCAGAGGTTAAAGTGTCTGCCTGGAATGCAGGAATCCCATGGAGGGAGGAGCCTGGTGGGCTACAGTCCATGGGGTCGCAAAGAGTCAGACACAACTGAGCGATTTCACTTCTTTCTTTCTATAGAAAGTTTCGGTTCTGGCCAAAAGAAGACACAAATTCCTCATTAAACTATTTCAGTTCAGTTCAGTTCAGTTCAGTTCAGTCGCTCAGTCGTGTCCAACTCTTTGTGACCCCATGAATCGCAGCACACCAGGCCTCCCTGTCTATGGGTCTCAAAACTCAGTGAGGTTTTTTCGGTCAAGTTTTTATTAAAAAGTATTGATTTTCAAAACTAATAACTTAAAACCACCACACGCACCACATACATACAGAGATAATCAGCAAAGCATTTCCTTTCCTTCTGAAGGCTTTAGAGCATATTATCATTTCATTGTGTGTGTGTATGTGTCTTCAGTTGTGTCCAACTCTTTGTGACCTCATGGACACAAGTATCTTCTGTCCATGGCATTTTCCAGGCAAGAATATGGAGTGGGTTGCCATTCCTCCCCTAGGGGATCTTCCTGACCCAGAGATGGAACTCATGTCTCCTATACTGCTGCATTGGCAAGCAGTAACTACTAAACTTGAGTGGCCAACTGATAGAGTTCTGAGATGGATCTTTTAATACTGGTGATGATTAGGGTGACAGGTATCACAAATTATATTCATTCTGAGCTTTCTGGGCAGACATGGTGACCTTGAAAGTTCCAGTAGCCTCCTTTTCCACTATTCTGAGGACAGCCACAGCAACTACCCATCTCATGTCATGAACAGCAAAGCAACCCAGAGGAAGACCATCAGAGAAGCTCTCAACTCACATGGGCTTTCCAGACACTGTTTCAATGGTGGCAGCATCAGCAGGTCTCCAGAATTTGGGCCCATCTTTTAGTTTCTTTACAAAATGGCAATCAGTCTCTTTCAGCTCAGCAAACTTGCAAGTAATCTGAGTTGCATAACCATCCTGCAGGTTCATATCCAGCACTGATTTGGCCTGGATGGTTCAGCGTTATCACTTGGGCAGTGAAGCCAGCTGCTTCCATTGTTGGGTCATCTTTTCTGTCACCAGCCACATTGCCACAATGAATATCTTTAAGATATACATATTTGACACTGAAGCCCACCTGGGAAGACATTTACTCAAAGCTTCATAGTGCATTTTAACAAACTTGACTTCAGCTGTAACACTGATTGGAACAAAGGTGACTGCCATGCCTGATATGAGAATAACAGTCTTCATTTGGTTCACAAGGATAATACCAACACGAGTGTTTTTGTAGACGTCCTGGAAGGCTAGCCAAAGTGCTCATCAGTTGGATGAGTTGGTGGCAGGATGTGATCAAGAGTTTCAAGCAATGTGGTTCCATGGGCATTATCACCTTTATGGTTGAATTACCATCCCTTAAACTAAAGGATGCATTTGGCTTCAGTGCTTTGTCATCAAGCCAACCCCAAATGCTACTGTGTTTGGGTTGAGCCAGTTTTCTTAATGTAGGTGCTGACTTTCTTAACAATTCCCTTGTATATCTTCTACCTGAAGGAAATCTATTTGTTAACCCCAACATTTAGTTTTTCCATTCCCAGTATGTAAAATAGTATGGTATGCTTCCAGGTCTGTTTGTTCCTAGAAGAAATGTCTTCAAATTTACGAGCACCAGCAACAATAATCAAAATGGTACAACAAGCCTCTGATGTGCTTGTGATCATATTTTTGATAGTCTCTGTGTCCTGGAGCATCATTGATGTTCAAATAATGCTTTTACTGGTCTCGGATTTCCACAGGGAGATATCCATGGTTATATAACACTCACTTTCAGCCTTCCATTTATCCAAGAAGCAGGAATCATTGAAGGAGTCATTTCCACCTCAGCAGCATCTTTCTCAAACATTTTGATGGTTCTTTTGTTGATCTACCACATCTGCAGATCAGATGGCCAGCTGTGGTAGGCTTGCCAGAATCTACATGTCCAATGATAATGATGTCGTTATGAATCAGTTTCTTTCCATTTTAGCTTAGACTTAGTGGTTATTTCACATCTGTGTTCTGGTGACAAAATTGTAATGAACAAGCTGGAAAGTAAATCTTTATAATCTTCCAGGATTTCACTCATAGTCTTCACATAATATATGTAACATATGATCTTACACATAAATATAAACTTTCTTTTTACTTTGTCTGTGACTGTTTAGCTTTATCAACTGGGAAGTCTAGAATCATGGTAGCAAACTTTACCAAAAGAATTAAGTGTACTAAATGGTAGGATGAATGGCCTGCTATTAATATTTAGAGCCCACCATATGCTATCTTGTCTACATTGTTATTAAAATGCATATACTGACTTCATTTTTTTTAGTTTATATAGACTGATTTAGCTGCAAACTTAGTATTTCGCACATATTTTGATGATACCCCTGAATACTCTGCTTCACCTTTATGTGGTTGTTTATGAGTCTTTTCTATAGCCACTGCATAATAGCTTCAGTTAGTATTGTGGGAAGGATAAATGAAATTGTTCTTTGATGCAAACTTGGCTCCTAGGCCAACCCTTGTTTGAGGTCACTTAAGCTGATGAGAAGAGAACACATTGATGAAACTAGTAGATCTAAAAAGAGCTAAATTAGCTTTTTAAAAGCTGAAATTGATCAAGAATTCTATATTTTTAATTTATTTGGCTGTTTTAGGGAAAATTAAAGACATTTTTAAAAATCAATGATTGCCAGACATATTCTAAAAATTGCAGAAATATGATTCCAAAAGGGAGTCAGGAAGATATACTACCTTTTGATACTTGGTGGAATTCTTCTAAGGCTGCAAAAAATATTAAACATACTAGTATGTTTAGATTCATTGTGTGATGACACCAAAGCATCCTTTAATTTTGTACATTTGGTTCATTGTTATTCAAGCTCTGACAAAAAGAAGTCTAAGTTATTGGGCTCTTGCTGAACCTCTTATTGTGAAGCAGGATAATTTGAGAGGATGGTTAATTCTGGTATCCCCAATGAGGTTAATTACATTATGAGAAATAGGTAAAATTATTTTGGAATGAGAAAACAAATAAAACACTGAATAACCTTGATGCAATTAAACCACTGGGAGGATTTACATAGTTTACTTGAAATGCAATGAAATTGGAGATAGATGAAATAGTTGTAAAAGTTTTAATAGATTACAGAAAGTGCTAAGGGGTCTGGCTAGTCTATCAACTCCTTGGACTACAAAAATAACAGAAGAGAACAAATTCACTTAACTTTCCCTAGCCTAAATGAATTTTAAAATGTAATAGTGATACAAATATGAAAACTTTGGTCTCTTCAGAACAAGTCCTGATTAAAATGTTGTGGGAAAAAAAAGAGACTTATGATTCTGAGAAGTGGGTTTGTCAAGGTCTCTTGAGGAACTAGGAGGAAGAGGGGCTGGAGAACATTTTGATGGATATGGGTCAAATTGCCTGATAGTCATAAGATAACTATCAGATGTTAGTGCACAATGTCCTCTGATACCCAAGTTTGCCAATGAAATTGCTAATTAAAAGTTAAAGGATGATGTATATTAAGGGATATGTTATGTTAGAGGATATGGTGATGAAACTCTGGAAGGCTTACATATAACAATGCAACTCAGTGGAAATTTATAAATGGAAGTATGGTACACTAATGTATTAACTCTACCAGAAAGTATTATAGGAATGGATATGATGTCTGAATGAGGAATATTCTTTCCATACCTAAAACATTAAGAAAAAGAAAGACTTGGCAACGTGTTCACTTGTTATAATCTTTAGAATTATCTAAACCTGCTCAAGTGTATAAACAGTATAGGATATTTGGGTATCAGCAAGAAAATCTGACTTTATTTAAGAAGATTTCAGTTCCACTTGTATTAGTCCTCCCAAAACTCTTGTTTAATATTTCAACATTATATGTGAGGAAAAATGATGAATCTTAGAGTTTAATCACTGGCTATAAAGGATGAAATATGGTGTTTTCTTAATAGTAATCTGCATTCAACATGGTCTTAGTTCAAACTCTGCAGCATACTAAAAGAAATCAGCATGATGTGAACAACTTGGTTATTTTTCCCAATTCCTTTTTCTAAATGAAGAAAAACTAATTTATGTAGTGTATGTGGAATGGAGCCCCAAACAAGCTTACTGTCTACTCACACAGACAGAGATCCTGTTGAGTACTGGCAAAATTTGCCATGAAGATACTTAAATTTGATTAAATGAAGAAAAATATGAAAACATTTAACCTACCAATAATATGATGTTGACAAAATCTGAAGGTCAAGTGGACTGAACTAAATTCTGGTTAATCTTAGGACCAGAGGGTGGTAGATTAACCCAGATGAACTACAGACACAGGTATAAATGATAAGATTCTTAAAAACTACCTGGACTGGAGACACTAAAGATGTACCTCAAACAACCAAAAGTAAGTTATTTTCTCAGCCAGCTCCAAAATGAAAATAGAATGAAGACTGATTGAGTTGTTGGTTTCTGGAAAAGTCACAGCTGAGAATTATACTAGTCCCTTTTTACAAACGTACTAGGGAAATAGATGAATTTAAATGATATTCTGTACAACAGAAGACACTCAAGAAGTTTCAAACACTTCATCTGATAGCTCACTCAGTTTATTCCTTGAGGTAGTACAGCTCCAATGCTCAAATTATAAGAAGTGTCAGTCACTTGCCCTCAGGCTGTTGAGAGCATTTTGCAAAAGCTCATGTTTGCAACCCAGCAATAAGTGCTAGGATTTTGGAATAAAAAGTTGCCAGGAGCTGTTGTCATATACATTTTCTTTGAAAGAAAATTTTTGGTGTGTTACTGGGCCTCTAATGAAACTGTATCTGTTATAGAAGGACATAAAATATGTTTTGAGACAAGAAATACCTGTCATGTCATGCATTATGTCAAACAATATTCCAATAGAGAGGAAAACAAGCAGAGGAGTTGGGAATGATATATTAAAAAATATGCTACAGCAGTACCCATCTCATACATAAACAGGTGGCTTTCATACCTTTGGATTCCATGATAAATCCATCTGAGGAGTTACCTAATATAGCTGAATGGGCAAGACCTTAAGATCAATAAACAGGCCACAGCATTTGTATATGGTACCTCAAACAATGCTCAGTCAAGGCAGCTATATCATATTTGGTCAATGGCTAAGCTTTGCAAAATGTGTTTAAAAATAAAACCATGAAACAAGCTGAGTTAGGAACAGTGTTTCTCATTACATCAGAGGAACTAGATAAAACTAGCAAAAGGTTAGAACTTTGTGCCAACTCTTAGTCAGTAGCCTAAGAACTTCCTGTCGTTCAGAAAATGAGATTAAAATTATTAGAGGATAAAAGGAACCCCAGTATGGGACACTATCATTATGAAAAAAATATGTGGTTTTGAAAATGAGAAATCAAAGCTGTATGTAGTGAAGTGTGTGTGTGTGTGTTGTTGTTTACTTAGACAAATAGACATCTGGTCATTTCTCCAGCAAAAGCAGGTTTACTTGAGATCAGCAAAGAATTGCAATTTGGGGTCTGCAAACATGGCAAGCCACATGCAATTCTTGCTAAACAAGGAGAGGAGGACTCTTTTGAGGGGAAAGGAAAGCTGGGAGGGCTATAGTCAGGAAAGAATCCATTGGCGAAATTGAGAAGTGGATTGCTGTTGTTCAGTCACTCTGTCGTGTCCAACATTTTGGGACCCCATAGATTAGCACAACAGACTTCCTTCTCTTTCACTATCTCCTGGAGTTTACTGAAATTCATGACCAGAGTTTACTCAAACTCATGACCTTTTTTTGCTTTTTAATGTTTCTGCTGCACCATGCAGCTTGTGGGATCTTAGTTCCATACCATGGATCAAACCTATGCCTTCCGTGTTAAAAGTGCAGTCTTACCCACTGGACCACCAGGGAATTCTGAGAGTTGAATGTATAGTGGTTTTTCATTGGCTGAGTGGTGCCAGTTTCTCACTGGTTGAGCTCTGGCTAAGCAAAAAAGAGAAAATCTTTCTTCTTTCTATTCAGCTCTGCTTTCATTGTAAGCATGAGAACTCCCCTTTCTGGCCTCTTGACTCTCTTTTAATTAAAGCATTTTTAATTTTTTATACTGTGCAAGTATACACACATCCTCACACACACACACACACACAAATATATATATATATATATATATATATATACACACACACACATACACACACACATATACACATACATAAGTGTGCATGCACACTTCAGAATGAAACTGGATCCAGAAAGTCACTGTTCTTTTTCCCTGTTTGAGAATGATCAACTGAGTACATTGGATGAGTAATCAAAAAGACATTCAGGAATAAAAAATGGCAGAAAAAAGATAAACTCCACCATCCTCAGAAATTCAAAAATGTGAGTATTAAATATTCTCTCTATCCAAATGGAGAAATGTTATCCTCAGAAACTAGATGGCCTAAAAGCATCCTGAGGGGATCTGAGCGGACCTGTAGCTAACAAATGGATATTAGCAAGTTATGCTAGCCCAAGTGTGGGTCTTGGCTAGATAAATACTTACTCTGGATTTGAAATTGCATACTCAGTAACTAAATCAAGCATCTTTAACACTATTGTCTGCAACTGAAAATAAGCAATTTTTAATGTGCCACTTTTTCAGTTCAGCCACTCATTCATGTATGAATCTTTGTTGATCCCACAAACTGCCAAACTGCCTTTCCATAACCAACTCCCAGAGCTGGTTCAAACTCATGTCCATTGAGTCAGTGATGCCATCCAACCAGCATTCTTTATGGTCCAACTCTCACCCTTATGGGCAAAAGTGAAGAGGATTTAAAGAGCCTCTTGATGAAAGTGAAAGAGGAGAGTGAAAAAGCTGGCTTAAAATTCAACATTGAGAAAACTAAGATCATGGCATCTAGTCCCATCATTTCATGGCAAATAGATGGGGAAACAGTGACAGACTTTATTTTCTTGGGCTCCAAAATCACTGCAGATGGTGATGGCAGCCATGAAATTAAAAGCCTCTTGTTCCTTGAAAGAAAAGCTATGATGAACCTAGACAGCATATTAAAAAGCAGAGACATTACTTTGTCAATAAAAGTCTAGCTAGTCAAAACTATGGTTTTTCCAGTAGTCAGGTATGGATGTGAGAGTTGGACCATAAGGAAAGCTGAGCACTGAAGAATTGATGCTTTTGAACTGTGGTGTTGGGAAAGACTCTTGAGAGTGCCTTGGACTGCAAGGAGATCCAACCAGTCCATCCTAAACCGGTCTTGAATATCCAGTGGAAGGACTGATGTTAAAGTGAAGCACCAATACTTTGGCCACCTAATGAGAAGAACTGACACACTGAAAAATACCATGATGCTGGGAAAGATGGAATGCAGGAGGATAAGGGGAAAACAGAGGATGAGATGGTTAGATGGCATCACCAACTCAATGCACATGAGTTTGAGCAAGCTCTGGGAGTTGGTAATGGACCAACTGTCCAGGCAAGCCTAGCATGGTACAGTTCATGGGTCCCAAAGAATCAGACACAAATGAACCACTGACTTGAACTCTCACATTCATACATGACTACTGGAAAAGCCATAAGAAACCCATTTTATAGTATGTGGAGTGCAATGAGGAGATAAGAAACACCACCTGCAATGGACTATTTATAAACCTGATAACACAAAGTAGAGGACTATTTAAAATTTGGAGTTATTTAAAGATCTGGTCATTAAACTGTTGGTTAGAGGATGAAGGGGCTTCCCAAGTGGTGGTAATGGTCAAGAATCTGCCTGCCAATGCTGGGGACATAAGAGATACAGATTTGATCCCTTTGTGGGGAAGATCCTCTGGAGTAGATCATGGCAACCCACTCCTGTATTCTTGCCTGAAGAATACTATGGACAGAGGGGCCTGTCTCGTTGCAGTCCACAGGGTTGCAAAGAGTCAGACATAACTGAAGCAACTTAGCTTGCATGCTTTCTCTTGAGACTGAAAGGATGCCTTGCATGAAAGATTATTTACGTGCTATAATTTAACATGTGAAATTAAGTGGTATTTACCATTGGATGAATTGATGAGATAATAAGGAAAATATATGGAATAGAAGATGGAGCCTGAAGTATGGATGGACACACATAAATTTTTTTTCCTACATTTTCCCCCTTGTTCTCTACCCAGTTGAGCCATCCTGGGACCTAGTTTGCATTTACTAGTTCCAGAGAAGAATCAGCTTCTAAATATGACACCATGACAATTCTAGATATTAAATACTTGAGGTCTTAAAAAAATTATGTGATGGTTCTTCCTTCCTGTCACCTAAGTTAAGATGAATTATTCTGCCTCTTTGCTACCTAGTGGATGTACAGTTTCAAGCGTGCACTTTTCCAGCCCTGCACAGTATCCCTGGAAATGGATGAAGAAGGAGACACTGATCAGTTTCGTATTGCTGCCAGCTCCATGAGTCAGTACCCTTGCTGTACTTGACAGTCCTATCCCAGTGGGAGCAACAGGGTGAATTTTATTATAAATGGAAAAAGTGGAAATAATTGCTGACTGAGCATGAGCAAGAAATTGGTAATGCATAAAAGAAAAGCTAACATTACTCTGCTGCTTTTGAGAACAAGAAAATCATACCACCTCTTACATCTATTTGCAGATGTCCACAAGAGTGATGCCATTTCTTGTCAGAACCTTCCTCTGTGTTTAAATCTGAAGATCCAGGATGGGTTCTGGTGGATTTAGCAAATATTTCTGGGATTATCTATGTGATGATGCATCTCAATGATTTTAATAACACTGTGCAGATGATTACTTGGAAAAAAATATAAGATTGATTTTCCTTCATTTCCCATTTCGCTAGTTATGCTACTCACACTGACAGCTTTTGAGAAATAACATATAGAACATCTTACTTCTTAAAGCATTAGGTATATAAGATTTTGCTCAACAGCAGAGCAATGAACTATTATGTAACTATTGACTTAAATTATAATATATTGAAAAAAGTGCCTAGATACAATAGACAGCATATCTTGTGTGCTCAATTTATTGTAGTATTTTCTGTCTCAAGATTTTTAAGGGTTGAGGCCATAATCAAGGCAAAGGATACTCAGTAAGCTAAAAACAATTCTAATTTAGGGAAGAACAATTCTAATTCTAATTTAACAATAGCATACCCATGGGGAATTCTTTGGCATACTCCAAATAAACTGTGTTTGGGAGTGACAATTAGCCACACAACATTTTGGTGAGGATGTCAACATTTTTGTTTGCAAGATATAATTTAAACACAATCAGCAAGTTCAGTGGCAATGACTTTTTGGTGGATATGACAAAATTGCTTGAATTTTTCTAAGAGAAAAGAGTGAAATTGGCTCAAGTCTAAGGGTTATGCTGCTGCTGCTGCTGCTAAGTCACTTCAGTCTTGTCCGACTCTGTGCAACCCCATAGACGGAAGCCCACCAGGTTCCCCCGTCCCTGGGATTCTCCAGGCAAGAACACTGGAGTGTTCTCCAGTGCATGCCGTTTCCTTCTCCATGCAGAAAAGTGAAAAGTGAAAGTGAAGTCGCTCAGTCCTGTCTGACTCTTCGCGACCCCATGGACTGCAGCCCACCAGGCTCCTCCATCCATGCGATTTTCCAGGCAAGAATGGGGTGCCATAGCCTTCTCCCGCTAAGAGTCATAGGATAAACCAAATTCATTTCTAATGAAGAGAGACATACTGAGGAAAAACACCTTAATTTATATTGCTGTTTAGAATAAATACTATTTTAAAAGGTAAAGGAGGCCAGTTGGTCTGTATAGAGACGATGGTTTTAGAAAATTGGGTTTAAAAGTTCAATAGATTGTTAGTAATCTAAGAGACACAGTTAGGAAATAGCACAGGCACTAATGCAATAAGAGCTATTTACTCATACTTCTCCAGATGAAAGTGGCTCAAGGGAAATGGTCTTTGACCTTGGCAGAAGAAAGCACAAGAAATGAACCTGTGGAAAACTTCTCACCCCCGTATGCTACAGAAGTATACTTATAGAGACTATATTTTGCATAAATGTTTTTTTTTTAACTGTCAGAGAACCATGAATGCATTTAAAAAGCAAGTGTGCCCAGTTGTGCAATTAATTAATCAATGCTGACACTTTAAAACTTGTCTAGGATTTTTACCAGAGGAGATAAGTTGGGGATTACTTAAGGAAAATGCCTACTGGGAACCTACGTCAATGTAAACGTGCAACATGAAATGGAAAGTATGAAACTGAAAATCTGCAGTTAACTGAGTTAAGGGCCTAGATCTGATAGACAGAGTGCCTGATGTACTATGGACAGAGGTTCATGACATTGTACAGGAGACAGGGATCAAGACCATCCCCATGGAAAACAGATGCAAAAAGCAAAATGGCTGTCTGAAGAGGCCTTACAAATAGCTGTGAAAAGAAGAGAAGCAAAAGCAAAGGAGAAAAGGAAAGATATACCCATTTGATGCAGAGTTCCAAAGAATAGCAAGGAGAGAGAAGAAAGCCTTCCTCAGTGATCAGTGCAAAGAAATAGAGGAAAACAACAGAATGGGAAAGAGTAGAGATCACTTCAAGAAAATTAGAGATAGCAAGGAAACATTTAATGCAAAAATGGGCTCAATAAAGGACAGAAATGGTATGGACCTAACAAAAGCAGAAGATATTAAGAAGAGGTGGCAAGAATACACAGAAGAACTATACAAAAAAGATCTTCAAGACCCAGATAATCACAATAGTATGATCACTCACACTCACCTAGAGCCAGACATCCTGGAATGTGAAGTCAAGTGGGCCTTTGGAAGCATCACTACAAACAAAGCTAGTGGGGGTGATGGAATTCCAGTAGAGCTATTTCAAATTCTGAAAGATGATGTGGTGAAAGTGCTGCACTCAATATGCCAGCAAATTTGGAAAACTCAGCAGTGGCCACAGAACTAGAAAATATCAGTTTTCATTCCAATCCCAAAGAAAGGCAATGTCAAAAAATGTTCAAACTACTGCAAAATAGCACTCATCTCACACACTAGTAAAGTAATGCTCAAAATTCTCCAAGCCAGTCTTCAGCAATATGTGAACGGTGAACTTCCACATGTTCAAGCTGATGTTAGAAAAGGCAGAGGAATCAGAGATCAAATTGCCAACATCCGTTGGATCACGGAAAAAGGAAGACAGTTCCAGAAAAACATCTATTTCTGTTTTATTGATTATGCCAAAGGCTTTGACTGTGTGGACCATAATAAACTGTGGAAAATTCTGAAAGGATGGGAATACCAGACCACCTGATCTGCCTCTTGAGAAACCTGTATGCAGGTCAGGAAGCAACAGTTAGAACTTGACATAGAACAACAGACTGGTTCCAAATAGGTATAGGTGTATGTCAAGGCTGTACATTGTCACCCTGCTTATTTAACTTTTGTGCAGAGTACATCATGAAAAACGCTGGACTAGAGGAATCACAAACTTGATTCTTCCGGTATAAAGATTGCCGGGAGAGATATCAATAACCTCCGATATGCAGATGACATCACTCTTATGGCAGAAAGTGAAGAACTAAAGAGCCTCTTGATGAAAGTGAAAGAGGAGAGTGAAAAAGTTGGCTTAATGTTCAACATTGAGAAAACTAAGATCATAGCCCCCGGTCCCATCACTTCATGGCAAATAGAGGGGGAAACAGTGGAAACAGTTGCTGACTATTTTTGGGGGCTCCAAAATCACTACAAATAGTGATTGCAGCCATGAAATTAAAAGATGCTTACTTCTTGGAAGGAAAGTTATGACCAACCTAGGCAGCATATTAAAAAACAGAGACATATGTTTGCCAACAAAGGTCCATCTAGTCAATGCTATGGTTTTTTCAGTAGTCATGTATGCATGTCAGAGTTGGATTATAAAGAAAGCTGAGTGCTGATGAATTGATGCTTTTGAACTGTGGTGTTGGAGAAGACTCTTGAGAGTCCCTTGGACTGCAATGAGATCCAACCAGTCCATCCTAAAGGAGAGTCCTGGGTGTTTATTGGAAGGACTGATGTTGAAGCTGAAATTCCAATACTTTGGCCGCCTGATGTGAAGAGCTGACTCATTTGAAAGGACCCTGATGCTGGGCAAGATTGAGGGCAGGAGGAAAAGGGGACAACAGAGGATGAGATGGTTGGATGGCATCACGGACTCAATGGACATGGGTTTGGGTGGACTCCGGCAGTTGGTCACAGACAAAGAGGACTGGCGTGCAGCAGTTCATGGGGCCACAAAGAGTCAGACACAACTGAGCAACTGAATTGAATTGAATACTCCATTGTGTATTTGTATACCATATCTTTCTCCATTCATCTGTGATGGATAATTTGCTTCTATATTTTGACTATTTTAAATAACATTTCTATAATGTTGTGGTACGTGAATCTTTTAGAATTAGTATTAACATTTTCTTCAGGTTTTATATCCAGGAGTAAAACTGCTGGCTTATAAGGCAGTTCTATTTTTAGTGGTTTGAGGAAACTCCATACTATTTTCTGTAGTGGATCCACCAATTTACATTCCCACCAACAGTGTACAGGGTTCCTTTTTCTCCACATCCTTGTCAAAATTTGATATTTGTATTTTATTAGATCAAAGCCATCCTGACACGTGTAAGATGACATCATATTGTGATTTTGATTTACATTTCTCTGATGATTAGTGATTTGAGAATATTTTCATGTGCCTGTTGATTGACAATAAGTCTCTCTTGGAAAAATATCTATTTGGGTCCCTTGTCCATTTTTTCACTGAGTTTTTTTGTTTGTTTGTTTGTTTTGTTTTTTGGATAGTGTTTATATATTTTAGATATTAACCCTGTATCAATTGAATAATTTACAAACATTTTTTCCCATATAGTAGATTGTCTTCCTTGTTTTTTTAATGTCTTTTTTAATTTTTGTGCAAAATCTTTTATGTTTAGTTAGGTCTCATTTGTTTATTAATGTTATTTCTTTTACATTAAGAGACAGAACCAAAAAAATTGCTACAACTTATGCCAGGGAGTATAGTCCTTATGTTTTTTTTTTTTTGAGGAATTTTATGATTTCTAGTTTTATATTTTCTTATTTAATCCATTTGCATTTATTTTTGTATATGATGTGAGAAAATGTTCCAATTTCATTTTTTTATACATAGCTGCCCAATTTTCCCAGCAATACTTATGAAAGAGACTATCTTTCCTCCATTATTTATTCTTGGCTCCTTTGTCATAAGGTATATAAAGTTTGACATGAGTTTATTTCTGAGATTTCTATTCTGCTCCAGTGATCTACGTGCCTCTTTTTGTGCCAGTATCATACTGTTCTGCCTACTGTAGCTTTGTGGTACAGTCTGAAATTAGGGAGTGTGATACCTCTGGTTTTGTTCTCTTTTCTCAAGATTGTTTTTGCTAGTCTAGATATTATTATCTTGAAACCATATTTGAAAGAATTACAGTCATACTATGTCAGAACTATTTAGGACTTTATATATTTAATAATTGGATTTTATGCTGAGTAATTAGAGATAAAAAGATGCATAACAGATAGTACCTGCTTTATTTGTCAATGCAGTAGACAGAGATTATAAATCCATCGTCATTATTCATTTAACATAAAAGTGAAAAGTAACAGATATACAAAAAATATCAAGGTAATATATAATGTTGGTATATTTGAATTATTTGAGAAACATAACCAATGGAAATACATCTGTCTCTATCTCTGTCTCTTTCTGAGAGGGACACTGAAAGACAGAGAGAGAAGGAGATATTATAAGGAACTGGTTCACATAATTTTATAGGCTGATAATCCTCAAGATTTTCAATGGCCACACTGGAGACCCACAACTGTTGATCGTATAGTTCCAATCTGAGTCCACATGAGAACTGCATCCACATTTCAAGATGTGCTTTCAGCTCAAAGTCCATCCAGGAAAATCTGACATTTCAGTGTGAGTCTAAAGCCAGGAAAACAAGAGATTTCCAAAGATGGAGACAGTCAATAAGGAGAAATTATCCTTTGTTTCAGGGATTATCCTTTTGTTGTATATAGGCCTTCAACAGGTTGAATGAAGCCTGCCTACATTAGGGAGGTTAACTCAGTAACTTCTGCTTAACTCAGTAAATTGATGTAAAATTTACTCACCCTAAAACACCTTTACAGACACATCCAGAACAATATTTGACCATATATCTGAACATTCCATAACCCAGTCAAATTGACACATAAAATCTATAGTCACAGCTGGTATGCAATTATATGAGAGTTTTTATCTACTTTTGACCGTAGCCATTTAAGAAATGATTGGACAAACCAAAAGGATATTTTGTGGTTTCAAAAAATTTAATTAGTCTAATTATTTTTCACGTCATTAAAAATAAGTTGCTTTTAATCACAGATACATTTGTCTTTTGCGTTAGTGTTTTAAATATCGATTCAATTAGTTTGTTTGATTTTCTTGGTGTCAATACGTGAAAAATTCTCAAAACCTAGTGTAAGAAACTTGTATAGAAATCTCAGAGCTTTTGATTTTTCCAAATTCACCATGGGCTGTGTGCAAATATATGTGGAAATAATTAAATCAGTTTCTAATAATGCATGGACTTTAAAAACAAAACAATTTTTCTATATCTCTAACAGAATTATCATTGTGTTCTTTTAATATTATTGAAATTGAGGTTGGTGAATCATATAACATTTATATTATTACAAGTATAATCAGAAAAGAAAAGCTCATAATTTATTGAATGAAGTTTCAAAGAATGAAGAATATGTGTTAAAGCAGTTCCTATGGCAAAGCAAGGAGGAATAGCTCCAGTTTCTTATTTAATTTCATTTTCAGTCATCAAGAATCTAGAACTGTTCTTGAAAGAAAGATGTTTATAGTGATGGGGATTTAGACTTATCTACTGTTGGGAGTTAAACAGTCAGAAACATTATTATCTTTGAATTACAAAGGGCAGAAATAAAAATAAACTATGCTCTAATACCAACAGAATACATAAATCATTGAGTCAAAGTGAGCTTTCTTATTTTTATGATTAGAAAACTAGTTTTTAAACATCCCCCAGGTATACCTTTGATAGATTTCAAGTTTTAAAAAAATATATCCAACTCTAGAAATACCCTTCTTGTCTTAAACATATGCATGAAATGTTTTATATAAATGGAGTTCTTTCTTGTTCCAATATGATTAATTTAATTTAAATACTATTTACATGTTATTAGTAAATCTAATAATTTTAATTTTGACTAATCCAGATTCCTTTAAGATTTTTTCGTATATCCCAGCCAGAATTCTGACACAATTTTCACTGCTACTTTATTCGTGATTTGAGATCAGTGATAAGTAATTGATAAGTTAACTCAGCTTTCTAATTATTTATTTAAGAACAAATCTATTCCTCTTAAATAGATTTTTCCTGGTAAGTTTGATGTTCATTTAAATAAATTTTTCTGGTAGTTTGTCTTTTATTTGATCAAATATTCATCTTAACTTCTTTTCTCTCTTTTGTGACTTTTTTTTGAAGTAAATAAAGTCATTGTTATTTAGATAATTTTATATGGATTAATATCAGGCCAAACAAATAAACAACAACAACTTTGAAGAGCTATATCAAAATGCTAACTAAAATAAGTTTATGTTCCTACTGTTCAGGGCAGGGAATTCTGCTGAACATGGTGTGGCAGCCTAGATGGGAGGGGAGTTTGGGGGATATTTGGTTCAGATCAGTTCAATTCAGTCACTCAGTCATGTCCGACTCTTTACAACCCCAAAGACTGCAGCATGCCAGGCCTCCCTGTCAATCACCAACTCCTGGAGTTAACTCAAACTTATGTCCATTGAGTCAGTGATGCCATCCGACCATCTCATCCTCGACATCCCCTTCTCCTCCCGCCTTCAATCTTACCTAGCATCAGAGTTTTTTCAAATGAGTTAGCTCTTCACATCAAGTGGCCAAAGTACTGGAGTTTCAGCTTCAGCATCAATCCTTCCAATGAATATTCAGGACTGGTTTCCTTTAGGATTGACTGATTGAATCTCCTTGCAGTCCAAGGGACTCTCAAGAGTCTTCTCCAACACCACAGTTCAAAAGCCTCACATCTTCAGTGCTCAGGTTTCTTTATAGTCCAACTCTCACATCCATACATGACTATTGGAAAAACCATAGCCTTGACTAGATGGACCTTTGTTGACAAAGTAATGTCTCTGCTTTTGAATATGCTGTATAGGTTGGTCATAACTTTTCTTCCAAGGAGTAAGCGTCTTTTAATTTCATGGCTTCAGTCACCATCTGAAGTGATTTTGGAGCCCAGAAAAATAAAGTCTGTCACTGTTTCCACTGTTTCTCCATCTATTTCCCATGAAGTGATGGGACCAGATGCCATGATCTTCTTTTTCTGAATGTTCAGCTTTAAGCCAAATTTTTCACTATCTCCTTTCACTTTCATCAAGAATCTCTTTAGTTCTTCTTACTTTTTGCCATAAGGGTGGTGTCATCTGCATATCTGAGGTTATTGATATTTCAGCAATCTTGATGCCAGCTTGTACTTCCTCCAGTCCAGCCTTTCTCATGATGTACTCTGCATATAAGTTAAATAAGCAGGGTGACAATATACAGCCTTGCGTACTCCTTTACCTATTTGGAACCAGTCTGTTGTTCCATGTCCAGTTCTAACTGTTGCTTCCTGACCTGCATATAGGTTTCTCAAGAGGCAGATCAAGTGGTCTGGTATTCCCATCTTTTTAGGATTTTCCACAGTTTATTATGGTCCTCACAGTCAAAGGCTTTGGCATTGTCAATAAAGCAGAAATAGATATTGGGGGATATTAGATACATATATATGTATGGCTGTGTCCCTTTGAGGTGTACCTGAAACTACCACAACATTGTTAATCTGCTATACCCCAATGTAAAAGAAAAAATGAAAAAAATAGGTTTATATATTAATGGAAATGGACTACAGTTATCAAATACAATTTCTTCAGATGTAAAAGTAATTTATTTTTTCTTTGAAGAAAGAATAAAAAAATATTTGCATATTTTAAATTTAGAATTTTAATGTATGCCATATGGAATTACTTTGAAATACTGCACTGAATACACTTCAGTATATAAAGTCTTAATCATGATTTTAAAGCATCCTTTTTAAAATTTAGCCTATCTCCTCTGATTCAGCTATTGTTTTGCAAATTAGTGTCATTATATCTTAACAGTTGAAACATGACAGTTTTTTGTCTGCATTTAGGATGGGAATTAGAGGAAATTCTGGTTGGAAACTGTACATAATGACAGAGATAAAAACTGAACTTTCCTGATATACATTTTCCTTGTATTTGAAGCCTGGACCATTAGGTGATCTGATGCACATTTAATTAGTGACACATTTACATTAGAAATAGAACTATTGGTAATATCATATAAGCAGGCCATGGAAAGCCAACAATTGTTGACTATAGAATATTCAATCTTACAAATATGTTGATTACTTTTATTGTGAAACTCTATTTTCTATTTTTATTTTTCAGCTTTCTTGACGCAACATGTTTTTGCATCAGCAGCTCAAACATAGCATTAATTTGCCTTTTTTTCTTTTGGCCACACCACATGGCATGGGGGATTTTAGTTTCCCAACCAGGGAAGAACTCAGGCTCCCTACAGTGGAAGTGTGTGCATATGTTCAATCTTATTTGACTCTTTGCAACCTCATGGAATGTAGCCTGCCAGAATACATGGGGTTTTCCAGGCAAGAATACTGGAGTGTATTTCCATTTCCTCCTCCAGGGGATATTTGTGACCCAGGGATCAAACCTGCATCCTATGTCTCCTACACTGGAATTGGCAGGTAGGTTCTTTACCATTAGCACCACTTACTGTTGATTTTTTTCAGTTGTTAGGTAGTATTTGACTTTTTGCAACCCAAAGACTGCAGCACTCCAGGCTTCCTTCTGTTTCACCATCTTCCAGAGTTTGCTCAAGCTCATGTCTATTGAGTCATTGATGCCATTCAACCATCTCATTCTCTGTCACTCCCTTCTTTCCCCAACCTCAATCTTTCCCAAAATCGGGGTCTTTTCCATTGAGTTGGTTCTTCAACTCAGGTGGCCAATGTATCAGAGTTTCAGCTTCAGCATCAGTACTTTCAACAAATATTCAGGGTCGACTTATTTTAGGATTCACTGGTTGGATCTCCTTGCAGTCCAAGGGACCCTCAAGAGTCTTCTCCAGGACCGCAATTCAAAAGAATCAATTCATCAGCACTCAGCCTTGTTTATGGTCCAACTTTCACATCTGTGTATGACTATTGGAAAAAAACATAGCTTTGACTACACAGAACTTTCTTGGCAAAGTGATGCCTCTGCTTTTAAATGCTATCTAGGTTGGTCATAATTTTTCTTCCAAGAAGCAAGAGTCTTCTAATTTCATGGCTACAGTAACCATCCATAGTGATTTTGGAGATCAAGAAAATAAAATCTGCCAGTGTTTCTATGTTTTCCCCATCTATATATCATGAAGTGATGGGACTGGATGCTTTGATCTTAGCTTTTTGAATATTGAGTTTTAAGCCAGCTTTTTCACTCTCATCTTTCACTTTCATTAACAGGCTCATTTGTTCCTCTTTGCTTTCTGCCATTAGGGTGGCATCCTCTGCATATCTGAGGCTATTGATATTTCTCCCTGCAGTTTTGATTTCAGTTTTTGTTTCATCCAGCCTGACATTTTACATGATATACCCTGCATATAAGTTAAATAAGCAGGGTGACAATATATAACCTTGATGTACTCTTTTTGCAATTTTGAACCAGTCTATTGTTCCATGTCTTGTTCTAGCTGTTGCTTCTTGACCTGCATACATAATTCTCAGGAGGCAAGTAAGGTGGTCTGGTATTCCCATCTCCTTAATAATTTTCTACAGTCCAAGAATTTAGTGTAGTCAATGAAGCAGAAGTAGATGTTTTTCTGGAATTCCCTTGATTTCTCTATGATCCAACGGATGTTGGCAATTAGATCTCTGGTTCCTCCACCTTTTCTAAACCCATGTTATTATCTGGAAGTTCTCAGTTCATGTACTGTTGAAACCCAGATTGAAGTGCTGCCTGGGAAGTCCCAAATTTACCAGTTATGAGATAGCAAATCATGATATGAAACATCAAATTGGCCTTATTTATATATTTCTCCAAATGACTTCCCTACACCTACCTTGATGCTTTCCTGGTGGCTCAGACAGCAAAGAATCTGCCTGCAATACAGAAGACCCAGGTTCAATCCCTCGGTTGAGAAGATCCCCTGGAGAAGGAAATAGCAACCTACTCCAGTACTCTTGCCTGGAAAATCCCATGGACAGAGGAGACTGGCTCCTCTTGGGAGACCCTCATAGTCTATGGTGTTGCAAAAGGTCAGACATGACTGAGCAACTAGCACTTACTTATACCAATATTCATCTCTGTACAGAGGTGTGGGGGGTGCTCTGCAGAAAGAGAGAGGCAGTGGAACTTCCCTCAGCAAAGCCAAGGGGTCCCAAGGAGAGGTGAGCCTGCTGTCCGCCAACCCAGCCCCTCGGAGAGCGAGAGACAATCAGACGCGACAGGGGTTCCCTCTAAGCAGTTCCGGTTTATTGTTGTAAGCTCTTGGTTTTTAAAGGCAAGCAGGGAGGGGTTTGTGAGGGACTTTCCATAGTTGCACCAATCACATTAAAGGTCAAATCATCATGTGCCATCATTATAACAGGAGTCTATGGTGATCACGCGCTGTCTACATGCACAGAAATCAAGAGAGCCAATCAAAAGTTTTGACAGACAACTTAGGCCGCACCTTCATCTCTTCCGCCAGGCACCATCTTAGCTCTAAACCGCAAAGCTAGCCCTTCTTTTTTAAGCTTTCCCATTTAGGGCCCCACACAGAGGTAAGAGTCCAAAATGAATTTTTTTCCTGAATGATGAAAAAAAGTATTTAGAAATTCAAGGTACCTTGAAAATTTACAGGAATATAAATTAAAATATAGTAAATTCATTACAATTCAATACTGAGGTACATTTTATTTTTTTTTAATGTACCTTTATTTAAGATAAAACTTGTTATAGTAGAATCTGCATGTATGGGATCAGTTAAAATTTAATGTTTTTAATATAAAAAGAGTCAAAGCAAAAAGAGCTTATAATGTAAATTAGAATAATGTCTTATTTACAGAGGGGAACATATTTTACTTGTTATTTAGCTACTTGTTTTATCACCTTGCTTATATCCTTACCCTATCAAATTTAAAGGGCTGATCAAAAAAAAAAAAAAAAGCTACTTTGTTATAATTGATTCTAAGCCCAGAAACTACTTTTATATTTTATACCTAGTGTGATAATCACAGGGATTGAACTGGGCAGAAATTGAAACAGACTGTTTGGCTCTAGCTAATATGAAGACAAAACATTAAAATGAAAAAAGAAAATTTTGAGGTGTTTGATGAACTAAAAAAAAAAAAGAAAATTTTGTTTCAAACTTCTGTTTCAGAAGCATGGCAGATCACAGATGTTGTAAATGCCTTTACTTCTCTAACTGAGAGGTAGAATAAAATGTTTCTCCTCTTGTATCTGGGAAGATCATATTTAGTTACTCAGTAGTTTCCTCTTTGCTACCCTATAGACTGTAGCTTGCCAGGCTCCTCGGTCCATTCTTTCCCAGGCAAGAATACTGGAGTGGATTGCCATTTTCTCCTCCAGGAGATCTTCCCAACCCAGGGATTGAACCAGGGTCTAGTGTGTCTCCTATGCTTGCAGGTAGATTCTTTACCACTGAGTCACCTGGGACTCATTTATCCAAAAGAAAGTATGGAATAAGCATGTATGAATTCTAATTACCCAGCCTTGGTGCAAACCTAATCACCCAAACCAGCCCATCTGCCAGATGACTCTAAAGAGCGACCTCTACTGGTGTCATGTGAAAGAGAAGAATCCTCAGTTCAAGCTGCTCCTGAATTTCTGATCCTAAGGCTAGTTACACAGAATATGTTTTGTTTGATTGCTTCTTTAATGCTTGTCTCTTGAGTTTTGAGGTTGTTAAATGAAGCAATTGCCTTTTTTGAAGTGGGATAGGTGATCCATGTCAGCAATATAGGAATCCACCAGAACTCTTAAAAATAGCACATATTCCCATGAGCAGATGCTTCCAAGGACTTCATTTTAATAAAGTGATTTAATTATAGTCTTTCACAAATATAACAGCTATTACTTGCTTTGGAAAAAATATGATAATTAGGTAGTTTAAAATGTACCTCAGAGATGAAGGTGAGGAATAACTGTGGTTTTAAATTATGTGTATAGGTTTTAAATTCCTATTATATAACCACAGAATTTTCCAATAAACTGAATTTACCCAAGTTTTTGGTTACTAAACATGTAAATATTTTTGTATATGCTATACATTTTTGTAGGACTTCCTTCAAAGCTTAGTCAGTTAAAAATCTGTCTGCAATGCAGAAATCAGCCTGCAATGCAGGAGACCTGGGTTTGGAAATGCAGCCCACTCCAGTGTTCTTGCCTAGGAAATCTCATGGACAGATGAGCCTGGCAGGCTACAGTTCATAGTGTCGAGTCAGACATGACTTAGGGACTAAAGCATCACCACATATATTTGTCTGTGAATGGGTACTTGTGTCACAACAAAAAGTGATTGTTTGGATATATATGTAAGTTAGCGTTAAGTGCCTTCTATCTAACATGTTCTTTCAATGAGAAACTACAGTTTCCTTAAGGTGATGATCTGGCTCCTTCTAGATAGGCCTACATTTGTGTCAGTTTCTAGAGCTTTGTTCTACCAACTCAGACCTCTGTGCCTTTGCTAATCTGTTCCTAAGTTATGTAGTATATGAGTAGTTTTTACTATTGTTATCTTAGGAAACATGTGCTTTCAAAAGTTTTCTAAAATATGCTAGTTAATAGAAACTCAGAGAAAGTTCATTTGTTCTGGTACTGATTATGGTTATTGATGATGTACAGCAGTTTTGGGTATAAGGAAGATACACGAAATATTGTGTACATATAAAATATTTTAATTTTATCTAGAGCATGCTTTTCACATTCCCATTTAAAATCAGTTTGCTAACATTGGATCACCATATTTTGTCACTACAAACCAGCACTCTAAAATAATGTAAATAATGGTAACAAAAATGTCGGTGGAGCCAAAATTGAGAAATTCATGCTTTTTCATAAGACTGAAAATGACTTCTACTATATAAAATTGAATTTACTTGGTGCAAACTGCAATTGAAATAATGGCTTTTGCTGAGATTAGAACTTATGTAAGATTTTAGAAGCATAAATAATAATGAAGTCTATACATGACTGCAACCATGAAATTAAAAGATGCTTACTACTTGGAAGGAAAGTTATGACCAAACTAGACAGCATATTAAAAAACAGAGATATTACTTTGCCAACAAAGGTCCATCTAGTCAAGGATATGGTTTTTCCAGTAGTCATGTATGGATGTGAGAGTTGGACTATAAAGAAAGCTGAGCGCCGAAGAATTGATGCTTTTGAATTGTGGTGTTGGTGAAGACTCTTGAGAGACCCTGGGACTACAAGATCCAACCAGTCCATCCTAAAGGAGATCAGTCATGGGTGTTCATTGGAAGGACTGATGTTGAAGCTGAAACTTCAATACTGTGGCCACCTGATGCAAAGAGCTGACTCATTGGAAAAGCCCCTGATGCTGTGAAAGATTGAGGGCAGGAGGAGAAGGAGATGACAGAGGCTCAGATGGTTGGATGGCCTCACCAACTCAGTGGATATGGGTTTGAGTAAACTCCAGGAGTTGGTGATGAACAGGGAAGCCTGGCATGCTGTGGTCCATGGGTTCGCAGAGTCAGACACGACTGAGCGACTGAACTGAACTGAACTGAACTTAGATAATAAGAATGTGTGTGTGTATGTTAGTCGCTCAGTGGTATCTGATGTTTGGCAACCTCATGGACTACATGTAGCCTGTCAGGCTGCTCTGTCCATGGAATTCTCTAGGCAAGAATACTGGTGTGGGTAGCCATTCCCTTCTTCAAGGGATCTTCTCAACACAGGGATCAAATCCCTGTGTCTGTCTGAACAACCAGGGAAGCCTGAATAGTAAGGATAGCAGGTATTAGAAATTTTTATTTTGCAACAGGCTTCATTTATAATTGGAGAAGGAAATGGCAACCCACTCCAGTATCCTTGACTGGAGAATTCCATGGACAGAGGAGTTTGGTGGGCTATGAACTATGGGGTCACAAAGAGTCAGACAGGACTGAGTGACCAACACTTCATTTATAATAAGCTATTTGGCAATGCAGGAGACCCCGGTTTGATTCCTGGGCAGGGAAGATCTGCTGGGGAAGGGATAGACTACCCAGTCCAGTATTCTTGGGCTCAGCTGGTAAAGAATCCCTTGTGGATCAGGCGGTAAAGAATCTGCCCACAATGTGGGACACCTAGGTTTGATCCCTGGGTTAGGAAGATCCACTGGAGAAGGGAAAGGCCACCCACTTCAGTATTCTGGAATGGAGAATTCCGTGGACTACAGTCCATTGGGGTTGTAAAAGTTTGGACACGACTGACTTTCACCAGTGTTCACCATTTTCAAACTGATACTTTTCTTGTTTTCAGAATTAAATAACAACTCTATTTTAAGCAGAAACTAAGCTTTTGGTAAACCAAATGGCATAATACTTTATATGTTCATAAAGAGAATAAACTATGAATTTTAACTGATCAAACATTTCCAATTTAAATAAATAAATGTCCTTTTTAAAAGTAAATTTCCATACCCTAAAAAGTAAATTTATACCTAGAAAATATTAAATTGTCATTTCCATTATAAGAACTAAAATAAGAGTAACTGTATGTTAAGATTATTATTTTCTCTTTACTGAAATCAGAGTGAAATACACATTCATTAAATATAAGATGACAAAGTGAAGTAAATGTCCTATTGCCCCAAACCAGAACCTTTGTTATAGTTGTGATGATGTACAAAATACATCAAAATGTCTCTTTTATAGTTAGATAAAGTTGTTGATTTAAGAAGTGTTTGCAGTTAAGCATATTTTGAATATTAATAATTTTCAACCATATCAATCATCAGAACAATTATTAGACTTTGGATGAGACTAAAAAAATTTGTATTTAAACATATAGTGCTTGGAGCAGAGTGTTCAGATAAAAGTATTATCCAACTAATTGACAAGTTTCTAAGAAAGACAATCATCTATTAAGTTAACTTTTGTATTGGAGTTCATCCTATCATTCTAACTAATAATAAGTGAAAATACAATCATTGAAATAAAAAAAAGAAAACATGATAAATAGAATAATAGGGACAAGTAAAAAAACATACACTAGAGGATCAGTTCAGTTCAGTCGCTCAGTTGTGTCTGACTCTTTGCGACCCCATGAATCACAGCACACCAGGCTACCCTGTCCATTACCAGCTCCCGGAGTTCACTCAGACTCACGTCCATCAAGTCCGTGACGCCATCCAGCCATCTCATCCTCTGTCGTTCCCTTCTCCTCCTGCCCTCAATCCCTCCCAGCATCAGAGTCTTTTCCAGTGAGTCAACTCTTCTCATGAGGTGGCCAAAGTACTGGAGTTTCATCTTTGGCATCATTCCTTCCAAGGAAATCCCAGGGCTGATCTCCTTCAGAATGGACTGGTTGGAGCTCCTTGCAGTACAAGGGACTCTCAAGAGTCTTCTCCAACACCACAGTTCAAAAGCATCAATTCTTCAGCGCTCAGCCTTCTTCACAGTCCAACTCTCACATCCATACCTGACCACAGGAAAAACCATAGGCTTGACTAGGCGGACCTTAGTCGGCAAAGTAACATCTCTGCTTTTGAATATACTATCTAGGTTGGTCATAACTTTTCTTCCAAGGAGTAAGCATCTTTTACTTTCATGGCTGCAGTCATCATCTGCAGTGATTTTGGAGCCCCAAAAAATAAAGTGTGACACTGTTTCCACTGTCTCCCCATCTATTTCCCATGAAGTGATGGGACCGGATGCCATGATCTTCGTTTTCTGAATGTTGAGCTTTAAGCCAACTTTTTTTCACTCTCCTCTTTCACTTTCATCAAGAGGCTTTTGAGTTCCTCTTCACTTTCTGCCATAAGAGTGGTGTCATCTGCATATCTGAGGTTATTGATAATTCTCCTGCCAATCTTGATTCCAGCTTGTGTTTCTTCCGGCCGGGGGTTTCTCATGATGTACTCTGCATATAAGTTAAATAAGCAGGGTGACAGTATACAGCCTTGACATACTCCTTTTCTTATTTGGAATCACTCTGTTGTTCCATGTCCAATTCTAACTGTTGCTTCCTGACCTGCATACAGATTTCTCAAGAGGCAGGTCAGGTGGTCTGGTATTCCCATCTCTTTCAGAATTTTCCACAGTTTATTGTGATCCACACAGTCAAAGGCTTTGGCATAGTCAATAAAGCAGAATTAGATGTTTTCCTCGAACTCTCTTGCTTTTTCCATGATCCAGCAGATGTTGGTAATTTGATCTCTGGTTCCTCTGCCTTTTCTAAAACCAGCTTGAACATCAGGAAGTTCCACGTTCACATATTGCTAAAGCCTGGCTTGGAGAATTTTGAGCATTACTTAACTAGCATGTGAGATGAATGCAATTATGCAGTAGTTTGAGCATTCTTTGGCATTGCCTTTCTTTGGGATTGGAATGAAAACTGACCTTTTCCAGTCCTGTGGCCACTGCTGGGTATTCCAAATTTGCTGGCATATTGAGTGAAGCACTTTCACAGCATCATCTTTCAGGATTTGAAATAGCTCAACTGGAATTCCATCACTTCCACTAGCTTTGTTCATAATGATGCTTTCTAAATAATAGCAGGGTAGAATAAATTATCTTAAAATCTGAATAGATAAATAAAAACATGGAAAAAAAATGAAAGAACCTGATTCAAATCTTTGTCATCTCCATTATCTTGCCACTCAATCGAGGAGAAGTTTCTTTGGTACCAAGATATACTTTACCCTCTGTGAATACTTTGCCTCACTTTCTCCATCTGTAAATAAATAATATTGTTAGTAAATACTCCTTAGGTCGTTTTCAGTATCAAATATTTAAATTATTTACATCACTTAATACTCTTGCTAAAATAACTTCTACCCTAAAACTGCTATCACTCATTATTATTAGTTTAAATACTTAACAACTCTGTCTCAGGTGGAGGAATAGCTCAGTTATTTCAAAATAGCATTAATATTGAGTATGGGATTAAATGCTCCTGCTGCTTAAATGGGTGAATTTTAAAGGTAAGAACATTCAGTTAAATTAGGAGTGCATTTACTTATATAATTCAGTTCAATTCAGCTGTTCAGTCATGTCTGACTCTTTGCCACCCCATGAACCACAGCATGCCAGGCTTCCCTGTTCATCACCAACTCCTGGAGTTTAAACAAACCGATGTCCATTGAGTTGGTGATGCCATCCAACCATCTCATCCTCTGTCTTCCTCTTCTCTTCCTACCTTCAATCTTTCCCAGCATCAGGGTCTTTTCCAATGAGTCAGCTCTTCGCATCAGGTGGCCAAAGTATTGAAGTTTCAGGTTCAACATCAGTCCTTCCAATGAACATCCAGGACTGATCTCCTTTAGGAGGGAATGGTTGGATCTCCTTGCAGTCCAAGGGACTCTCAAGCATCTTCTCCAACACGACAGTTCAAAAGCATCAGTTCTTCAGCACTCAGCTTTCCTTATAGTCCAACTCTCACTTCCATACATGACCACTGGAAAAACCATAGCCTTTGACTAGACAGACTTTTGTTGACAAAGTAATGTCTCTTCTTTTTAATATGCTGTCTAGGTTGGTCATAACTTTCCTTCCAAGGAGTAAGAGTTTTTTTAATTTCATGGCTGCAATCACCATCTGCAGTGATTTTCGAGCCCAAAATAATAAAGTGAGCCACTGTTTCCACTATTTCCCCATCTATTAGCCAATATAGCTTAATTTTGTACATTAAATAAATAAATATATGTTAGAAAATACTGATGGAGAATGTTTTGAGGAAAATATTCAAATATTGTCACTTAAATTATTAATAGTGTGTCAAAATATTTAAATATTACATTGAAAGAAATGTGATTTACATATGGTAAAATTTTATTACACATAAAATTTCAAACCATGGATTTCTTGTGTTTCCTTTTTGCTCATATAAATAACTACTATATAGTTAAATTGGAATGTTATTTCTAACTGAAGTCCTAATGAACTCAACTTCATAGATAAAATTATACAGTGAGCTAAGCTTAGAGAAACTGAACAAAATGTCAGTTTTGAATAGAATTTTGTCTTCTGGAAAGTTCCCCATATTTTCTGAAACCAATGGACAAAATCATATAGAATTCTATCTACTATAAATATGGAATTCCTTGCTATAAAATTGAATAGACTATATGCTATATAGCTTTAATATTTAGAGCTATTAACAGGCATATCCATGTACATAATTTTATGTCAGACAAATAAATACACTGAACATATTACATTATGGAGTTGATTTGTTTTAAAATGTGAGAAAATATAGATAATATTTCATGAGTTTTATGGAAATTTAACTCAGATGAGTTATACTATTCATAGTTTTAAGTTTCAATGATGAGTAAAAGATATCAGGAAAAAATTTTTAAACATTAGACACTATTTCAGTGCCCAAACCTCTTCACGTCTCAACAATTCACATTTTAATGTAAATACAATGTATACGGTAACACAGACTGGAAAAGATATTTTCTTGCTGTGAGAAATTTCTCTAGGACAAATTTCAGAAGATGTTATATATTCAAAATTTTATTTTTTAAAATAATTTGAAATCATGCTCAATGTAGGGCTCTATGTTTCATATGAAACATAATTTAACTTGTCCTGGATCATTAAAATTATTATTATGAACTCTAATTTTTGTCTAGACACATTCTCAAAGGCAAAGAAGTAAATGACTTTACCACATTTCCTCAAGAGCTTTAGACTCCTGGATGTTGGAAGATAAGGTATTTTTTTTTTTTTAATACTATTTAGTTAGTTAATGGGAACCATTGTGTGCTGTCTGGACCAGAAATGGTTTCATACACTGTCTCCACTCTGGAACTTTTTCTCATTATTTCATGTATGGACCATAGAGATAGTCTTTATACCTGTCTTATTGTCTCAGTATCACTTTTTTAATGTGTGTCTACATTCCATATATGGTTGATCTACTTGAATTCTGTTTTGATCTTGTCACTGTTGTATTTATATCTATCAGTTTCTGTCCCACCTGCAGCATTGCATAGGGCAACAAACTCTTAAAACAGATAGGGATCCTCTGGGAGGTGGGAAAGTTTACACACTAAGGCATAAAAATAATCTTCATATTATTTTAAATGTATATTCATTAAAATAGACCTTCCTGGTGGCTCAGATGGTAAAGAACCTAACTGCAATGCAGGAGATCTGAGTTCAGTTCCTGGCTTGGGAAGATTCCCTGGAGAAGGGAATGACTACCCACTCCAGTATTCTTGCCTGGAGAATCCCATTGGCCGAGGCGCCTAGAGAGTTACAGTCCATGGATTCAAAAAAGAGTTGGACATGAGGGAGTGACTAACACTTTCACACTTTCACATTCACTAAAATGAACAAATTTACTAATATCAAATAAATGATATTTGCATTTTCATTAATGGTAGTGGTTGTTTATTCACTAAGTCGTGTCCAACTCTTGTGACCCCCATGGATTGTAGCCTGCCAGGCTCCTCTGTCCATGGGGATTCTCCAGGATTTTTATTAATAAGAGTATATAATAAAAATGTTTAAAAACAGTCCATAAAACAAAGTTCAAACACTTTTTGTTTAACCATATCTCTAAACATTTTACCATATAAACATTTGTCTATATTCACAGACAAATTAATCCACTCACTATATTTAATACTCATTCTGCTCATTTAAATCCTATACTTAGTTTATATTATTCCCCGTTACAAAATAGTCTTTCCTCCTGTCATAAGCACAATCTAAATTCTAACTTCTAACTTTTGCAATCATACTTGTCTATACTGGTATGTTTGAGTGGTAATAGCTGGCTTTTAAACATCATGATATGAATCATCTTGCTCTAGTGAGGCAGCAAGTTTTAGGAGCAATGGTCCAATAGGTGGATCCTTAAAATTTCTGTTTTACTTAATATGAATGAATGAAATACTTAGTTACTCTTGTAATTCTAAAAAATTATAGTGTTAGTCATTGTTTTTAAACATCCAATACAATCATCTAAGATACTCTGTTCTTTAGAGACCCTAGAAATAAATTCAACAAGATTTGGTGGTAATTAATGCTATGAAACTATAAAGAAACCTGAGGCCCTAAGAACTGATGCTTTTGAAGTGTAGTGTTGGAGAAGACTCTTGCACTTCCCTTGGAGTGCAAGGGGATCCAACCATTCCATCCTAAAGGAGATCAGTCCTGAGTGTTCACTGGAAGGACTAATGTTGAAGCTGAAACTCCAAAACTTTGGCCACCTGATGCAAATAACTGACCCATTGGAAAAGACTCTGATGATGGGAAAGATTGAAGGGGATGACAGAGGATGAGATGGTTGGATGGCATCACCGACTCAATGGACATGAGTTTGAGTAAACTCCAGGAATTAGTGATGGACAGGGAGGCCTGGCGTGCTGCGATTCATGGAGTCACAAAGAGTCGGACACAACTGGGTGACTGAACTGAACTGAACTGAACTGAAATGTTCTTTAGCAATTAACTGTATTGAATTTGTTTAAAATTTATTTAAATTACCCACCTTTCTTAACTTATGGCTACATTTTTTCCCAATTCATGAATTCCCTTGGAGTAAAATGGAAACAGCAGATTCCCTTTCTCTTAGCACTGATCAATGATTCTCACTTAACTCTGAATATAGACTCTCAGTAAATAAACAGTTTTGAACATGATGTTAGGATAAAATTTCATGAATGGAGGATCCTGACAGGCTATAGTCCATGAAGTCACAAAGAGTTGGACACAACTGAGTGAATTCACTTTTTTTTTAGGAGAAAGTATATCATATTGACTCCATCTTTTAATGACTAAGCTCTGTTAGGTGAGTTACTTATCTTCTTTGAAATACAGAGATGAGCTATATATATGATCTCCTTTGACATATGATGGGGTTACATTGTGATAAACCCATCGGGAGTTATAGTATTTAATAACCTAACCTACCAAACATCATAGCTTAGCCATGTCTACCTTAAATATGCTCAGAACACTGAAATTAGACTATAATAGGATAAAGTCATCTAACACAAAGCCTATTTTTAATAAAGCAGTGAATAGCTCTTGTAATTTATTGAATACTGTACCAAAAGTGAAAACAAGACTGGTTTCATGGATAAAAGATGATTGTAAGTGTATTGATTACTCACTCTCATGATTCAGTTGTAGACTGGGAGCTGCAGTTGCCTGCCTCTGCCCAGAATGATGAAATGGTATTTACTCTGGAAAAGATTATGGTTCAAAATTTGAAGTATTGTTTCTACTAATGTTTATCACTTTCCCATCATCCCAAAGTGAAGTCAAACCATCAAAATTTGGAGAGCTTACGTGTATGTATGCTTGTATATATGCACTTTGATACACAATACTTCGTATTTGATCATCTCCATTCAAATAAATCAAACTATTTATTTAATTCAACAAGCACTTTTAGGAAATTTTGTGCCTGAAACAGTCTTCACCACTGATGATTTATTGATGAACAGGTAAGCTTTTGGACTCCTGCAGTTTGCCTCATAATGGCACAGTCTTTTGCCCCTGTGTGTTAGGTCATGCTTAAGTTTAAAACTAAAGTAGAACAAGAAGATGGTGAGCAGGGCATTCCTTTACCAAGTGTGATGAAAGAATGCCTCACTGCAAAGCTGACAGTGTAGCAGAAACTTGAATGAAATAGAGTAAATTATTCACATAATCAGGGAAAGTATTAATATATCTGAGGCAGAGGCTGGCAAGCAATAATCCAGGAAGAGGGAGTCCAGGCAGAGTTAGAGAGGAAGGAGGTGAGACTAGAGAGATTTTTAAGGTCTTGGTAAGGTCTGTATCATACATACAGGACCACTTATAGACCACAGAAAATGTTATGATTAAATAAGATAAAATAAGGGCTTCTCAGGTGGCTCTGTGGTAAAGAATATGCCTGTCAATGCAGGAGACATGGGTTTGATCCCTGGGTGGAGAAGATCCCCTAGAGAAGGAAATTACAACCCCCTCTAGTATTCTTGCCTAGACAATCCAATGGACAGAGGAACCTAGCAGGCTACAGTCCACGATGTCATAAAGACTAGGATGTGACTTAGTGACTGAGCATGAGAGCAATGATAAAATAAATAGGATTTTCCCCTAAATATGATGGGAAATCAGAAGATACATTATAAGCAATATCACTAAAGCAGTATTGGATTTAAATTAGAGTTATTTTCCAACATTGTTGTTACTTAAAGAAATCATAACAAAGAAAAAGAATTTATCAAATTCTTTTATCAATTTAAATGTAAAAAAACCTCAAGCCAAAGTATAACACTGTTTTCTTTTGTTTTTGATTCAGTTGCCTGGAAAACATTTCTTCAGCATATTGATCTTCTTTTATATAAAGCTGTCTCAATTTGAAGCATTTCAAAGTATTTTTTTTTTCTTTTTTCTAGTTCGGTTTTATCTTCTTTTATACTTTTTGGATTTATATTTACAGTTAGGAAAACTTTCGTGCTTACAATTTTTTTTTTCTTTAGAACACAGCTTTTCAATCTAACTAACTATGGTAATAATTAAGCAACACTTGTTGAAAATTTAAGGTTATGTTAAAGGGAATTTGGCCTTCCCTGGTGGCTCAGTGGTAAGGAATCCGCCTGCAATGAAGGAGATGAGTGTTCGATCCCTGGGTTGTGAAGATGCCCTGGAGAAGAGAATGGCCACCCACTCCAGTGTACTTGCCTGGAGAATTCCATGGACAGAGGAACCCGGTGGGCTATGGTCCATGGGGTTGCAAAGAGTTGAACACGACTGAGTGATTAACACTTTCACTTTCAAAGGTAAGTTATAATTTTCATGACTAGGATTCCTGCCAGAGCAACTGAGAGATTTATAAAACTTGCTTTTTAAACACTGTTGGTGGGAATGCAAACTAGTACAGCCACTATGGAGAACAGTATGGAGATTCCTTAAAAAATTGCAAATAGAACTGCCTTATGACCCAGCAATCCCACTGCTGGGCATACACACTGAGGAAACCAGAATTGAAAGAGACACATGTACCCCAATGTTCATCGCAGCACTGTTGATAATAGCCAGGACATGGAAACAACCTAGATGTCCATCAGCAGATGAATGGATAAGAAAGCTGTAGTACATATACACAATGGAGTATTACTCAGCCTTTAAAAAGAATACATTTGAATCAGTTCTGATGAGATGGATGAGACTGGAGCCGATTATACAGAGTGAAGTAAGCCGGAAAGAAAAACACCAATACAGTATACTAACACATATGTATGGAATTTAGAAAGATGGCAATGATGACCCTGTATGCAGGACAGCAAAAAAGACACAGATGTGTATAGCGGACTTTTGGACTCAGAGGGAGAGGGAGAGGGTGAGATGATTTGGGAGAATGGCATTGAAACATGTATAATATCATGTAAGAATCGAATCGCCAGTCTATGTCCGATGCAGGATACGGCATGCTTGGGGCTGGTACACGGGGATGACCCAGAGAGATGTTGTGGGGAGGAGGGTGGGAGGGGGGTTCATGTTTGGGAACGCATGTACACCCGTGGTGGATTCATGTCAATGTATGGCAAAACCAATACAGAATTGTAAAGTAAAATAAAAAATAAATAAATATAAAAAATAAAATAAATAAATAAACTTAGAACAATGTAAAAAAAATAAATAAAGATAGAGCAGTCCACTCTTTTCAAAATATATATAATTTACACTCACAACTATATGCTAAAAAAATACAAGCTTTCTTTTGCTAAAACTAAACTCTGGAATGGAACTAGGTATTTCACTCATGAATCATGACATATTTATTATGTCCCAAGCACTGTTCTAAGTGCCAAGGATACAGTTAAAAACAAGGAAAACAAATTCTCTCACAGAGATTATATATTTTGCACTGTAAAATAGAACATTTTGTTTTGTTAAGAGGATTCATAACATAGTTCATGTAATATATTTCTATAATTATTTTTTTATGTACAAGTAACATATTTTCTTCAAGGTTTCCTCCATTTTTACATAAATTGAGCTAGCGAATATAAACCTCAATCAGTGATCCAGCAGAACAGTATTCAATAGTATTCAACAGAACACATTGCATTCTGAAAAGCAAAAGATTTCCTGACAGAAAATATGCCTATCTCATAACTGCCCTTGCAGGCCAGTGGTTAAGACTTCACCTTCCAAAGCAGACAGTGAGGATTCGACCCCTGGTTGGAGAGCTAAGATTCCACTTGCCTTGTAGCCTGGAAACACAAAACAGAAGCAATGTTGTAACAAATTCAATCAAGACTTTTAAAATGGTCCACATCCAAAAAAAAAAAAAAAAAATCTTGGGGCTGGTGCACGGGGATGATCCAGAGAGATGATATGGGGTGGGAGGTGGGAGGGGGGTTCATGTTTAAGAACTCATGTACACCCGTGGTGGATTCATGTCAATGTATGGCAAAACCAATACAGTATTGTAAAGTAAAGTAAAAATAAAAATTAAAAAAATGTATATATTGCTGTCTCAAAAATTGGAAATCTAGGCGAATGCAAAAGTTGCATGATTTTATATTAGAAAATTATTCTAAACAGCAGCATAATTTGTGTAATACAAATGGGTCTTGATTCATATCTGATGGCCTATTCAATTGATGCAGTTTAAGCATGTTCATATATTTCAGGGCTTTATGGAGAAAAAATCCTGCTTTATGGTTTGTGTGGAATATATTCAGCCCATAAAGATCTTAATCAATAGCAAAAGGATTATGAAAACAGATTTTAGAACTTATTAACAGATTATGGAAACTTGCTTTTGTCATTATGCAGGTGATTAGCACAGTTCTGCAATTTCATAGGTGTAATATGCATTTCCTTCTCTGAATACTGGAGGAAATGATTACAGTCTTGAAGAGAGCAATTAAGAACAGTAATTTATTCTTCATGCATTTTGTTAAGATTTACCAAACTCAAATGAATGTCATAAGTAAAGAATTAAACTTTTTAACTCTTATAATTTCTCACAAATTGGATTACATTAAATTGTAATATAGTAGTAAGTACTACTTCATCCAGTATATTTTAAAAGTAAATTTATTGACTTTTAAAACTATTTAAAATCTTTTGCTGCTGAAAATTAAGCATAGCTAGAAGGTTTCAATTCAATAGCTATACGTGTCCACTTCATATTTCATACTTTTAAAGTTAATTTTGTTTTTACTGAAGTTTGGTTGCATATTATACAATATTATATGCTATAGGCATCAAATTTCTAATTTTTAAACTTTAGTGTCTGTTAGACATTAGAACTTGAGTTTATAGTTATTCAGTTTCTAAGGTTTTAAAACTCAAGATTCTAAAGATTTCTGTTTCAAGCTAAATTGTAATGGAAATCTTAGATAAGCTTAATTGTAATAAATACTGTAATAAACTAAAATACTTTAAAAATGCATTTTGAGTATTTGGTTTTAGCTTTTAAAGTAAGATATTTCCAAAGTGATTCCTTTCAAGATAACTTATGTGTTCAGTGTCATAATTTAAGATGTAAAATATATTCTTTCTATAAAAACTGTAATTAAAAAGAATCCTAGGCAGTTATACTTCATTTGCCACAATATCTTGGAAATGAATATCTTGGAAAGAGTTTATGTAAATTCAAAGAAAACATTTAAAGATAAGTAAAAGTAGCATAAATTACTCTTAAGCAGATACTTTTAAAAAATATTCTCAAATATTCACAGATAGAACAATATTCTCTTTCCTAAAATTGGACTGAAAATGAAAAATCTTTGTTTAAAACAGATGAAAAAGCTTTTATTTAGCTATAGGAAAGTATGATTTCTCTAATGAAACTTTTTAGCAAATATTTTAAGATGTCCAGTGGTATTATCACCACCTCTTCTGAAACTAAGGATGCAATTGCCTGCCTCAGCCTATTAAGCCAGAACCTATCAGAGTCATGAACCATGCGTGACTGCACGCTAAGTCACTCCATTCTTGTCTGACTCTTTGCAACCTTATGGACTGTAGCCCACCAAGTTCTTCTGTCCATGGGATTATTCAGGCAATAATACTGGAGTGAACTGCCATGCCCTCCTCTAGGGGATCTGCCTATCTCCAGGCAATTTGCATTTGGGAGACCTGGGTTTGATCCCTGGGTTGGGAAGATCTCCTGGAGAAGGAAATGGCAACCCACTCCAGTATTCTTGCCTGGAGAATCCAACGGACGGAGGAGCATGGTAGGCTACAGCCCATGGGGTCGCAGAGTCAGACGTGATTGAGCGACTTCACTTTCTTTCTTTCACTTTCTATAGTAGAGTGTGGGTCAAGAGGCAACAGTTAGAACTGGACATAGAAAAACAGACTGGTTCCAAATTGGAAAAGGAGTACATTGAGGCTGTATATTGTCACCTTGCTTATCTAACTTATACACAGCGTACATCATGCAAAATGCCAGGCTAGATGAAGCACAAGCTGGAATCAAGATTTCCAAGAGAAATATTAACAAACTCAGATATGCAGATGACACACCCTTATGGCAGAAAGTGAAGAGGAACTAAAAAGCCTCTTGAAGAAAGTAAAAGAAGAGAGTGAAAAAGCTGTCTTAAAGCTTAACATTTAGAATACTAAGATCATGGCATCCAGTCCCATCACTTCATGGCACATAGATGGGGAAACAATAGAAACAGTGACAAACTTTATTTTGGGGGGCTCCAAAATCACTGCAGATGGTGATTGCAGCCATGACATTAAAAGATGCTCGCTCCTTGTAAAAAAAGCTATGACCAACCTAGACAGTGTATTAAAAAGCAGAGACATTATTTTTTCAACAAAGGTCTGTCTAGTCAAAGATATGGTTTTTCCAGTAGTCACATATGGATGTGACTTCTTTCTTTCTTTATAGAAAGAAAGCCAAGTGCCGAAGAATTGTTGCTTTTGAACTGTGGTGATGGAGAGGACTCTTGAGAGTCCCTTGGACTGCAAGGAGATCAAATCATTTATCCTAAAGGAAATCAGTCCTGAATATTCATTGGAAGGATTGATGCTGAAGCTGAAACTCCAATACTTTGGCCATCTGATGCAAAGAACTGACTCACTGGAAAAGACCCTGATGCTGGGAAAGATCGAAGGCATGAGGAGAAGGGTGAGATGGTTGGATGGCATCCCGACTCAACAGACATGAGTTTGAGCAAGTTTTGGGAGTTGGTGATAGACAGGGAAGCCTGGTGTGCTGCAATCCATGGGGTTGCAAAGAGTTGGACAGGACTGAGCGACTGAACTGAACTGATCTTATAGTAGAGTGCATATATGGAAGGACAGGACCTGTTTCTTCCCCATTATTTGGAGATGTGTTTGTGAAATGGAGCAAGGTTTCATGGTCCTCCCACAGCTTTCCTTTGCCTGCCCTTTGTCTGTGGAAAAACTTTAGTCACAGAATATATTTAATCAGATAAGGGAGAAAATACTGAAACAGAGGAAAACATTCAAATAGGACAAACTAATAACAGTTTTGTCATTAAACAAATCAAGGACTTTTAGTTCCTCTTCCGTGGTGCTTCAGAGGTTAAAGCGTCTGCCTGCAATGTGGGAGACCTGGGTTTGATCCCTGGGTCAGAAAAATTCCCCTGGAGAAGGAAATGGCAACCCACTCCAGTATTCTTGCCTGGAGAATCCCATGGACGGAGGAGCCTGGTGGGCTATGGTCCATGGGGTCGCAAAGAGTCGGACACGACTGAGCAACTTCACTCAAGTACTGTAGGTGATATTCTGAGTAATATCCTTTGAGCTGCTTTGTAGGCCCACTGTTGCCAATGAACTTGATGTTCTTTCTTCAATGCAAAAGAATTCAGAGATGAAGCAAAGATGTTCAGAAAGTAAAGTTTATTTAAGCAAAGATACACACTTCCCTGGTGGCTCAGATGGTAAAGAATCTGACTGCAATGCAGGAGTTCCAGGTTCAATATCTGAGTTGGGAAGATCCCCTGGAAAAAGGAATGGCTACCCACTCCAGTATTCTTGCCTGGAAAATCTCATGGACAGAGAAGCCTGGTGGGATACAGTCCATAGGATCGCAAAGAGTCAGACACAACTGAGCAACTACTATTTCACACACACTTTTCAGACTCTCAGAGAGAGAGCAGGCAGACAGTTAAGAGCTGTTACCCTGGGTTCCTTTGGCAAATCGATTATGAGGGGCATACAAGTGAAGGGGTGGAATATTCACTGGCCAAGGAGAGGCTTGGGGGTGATATTCTGTGATTTTTTCATCCCAGCTCCATGCTCCCATGGGGAGAAGGGATTTCTGTCCCCAGTTAGCTTTGATCAGAAGTGTCATAGTGTTTTTTGGTGCCTGATGAGTACTTCTTACCTGTAAGGCTACTTCTATGGTAAGAAGAGCACAATGTGCAACAGCTACATTTGGAGGCAGGAGATTCCTACTTTCCCTACCTTTCTTTGTTTGCTACTCAGACTCTTATCACCAATTTCCTATCTGTCTAAAGGTTCCTGCTTTCCTCTGTCTATCTATGGCCCCCTTGCTTACAAGATGGATGAGATGATTTCCTGTCACCTGGCCTCTGCCCCATTTCTCTGCTCACACCTAGCTACCTACCTTCCATAAGAACTAGGTAGAACTACATGATGACTTGACTGTAGCCATAACATAAACTGCCACAATTTCCAGAATTTGCCTCAAAGAAATGGGAATAGACTGACTCTGGAACTAAGGACAAACTAAAACAATCTAAAACAATCAAGATGACACAGATCAGACCACTGATGACCAATTTCAAGATGACTGTCATGGCTGTCTGCGCTGTTTCCACATGAGACCCCCTCCCTCCACTTAAAGAAGCTTGCTTTGGATGTGAATTCCACCTGTTGCCCCCACCATTCCCAATCTCAAACACTTTGCTTTGCCAGCCTCTGAAATAAACCAAACTTTCCTTTTCACCAACCTTGCCTCTTTATTGGTGAGCAACCAGACCCCACTTTTGGTAACAGTTGGAAAACTTGAATGGAGTACCTTAAATAAATGGATTTTTTTATGTTAAATGAAAAATTAGTTTGGCTAAAACAGAATATATAGGATCATGTCTGGTAAGTGCCCCTCTTCTAGAATGGAATAAAATCTAAAACCTATCAATCAGATATTCTGATCGAAGTTGCTTTAAATCTCTGATATCCCAATTTGATTTTGATGATTATATATACTTGGGATTTAAATGAGAATATTTCAATGCTTTTTATCTTAAAATATTTGGAATCTACAAAGATCATGAGCTTGTATTTATTTTGTGATGGGTCCTATGTATTCAGAATCAAAATGTTAAATAGTATAGAGATACTATGTCCCTTCATAAGTTGTAATTAAATTTAAAAAGAAAATATAACATTCTTATTACTTTTTAGCATTCAATTAATATTATAGCTATTAGAAAAGAAAATGTGTAATCAGTTCTTCTGATTGTGCATATTTCATTTTTAAACTAGATCTTTTGTGTTTGAGTTTTATAGACAGGCATGGTGTTGCCATTTATAAAATGTTACTATCAGAGAGAAGCATGTTGAAACTCAGGATCTGGGCCATACATAGTGCTTTTTGACATTACGGATTCTCAATATCCTAGTCTTTCAGATGTAAAAAGTAATATCTCAAGGTTAATTTGAGGATTAAATGATATTACTTGCTGTGACATGAACGAACAGTGGGTGTTTTCTCCTAGAAATTAAAAAAAAGTGTTTTATTTAGAATAATGAAAATGCTTTACATACAGCAAAATTATAGAGCAAATAAGTGATGAAGTATAACATGAAAGTTTGCCAGGTTTTTACTATATGAAAGGTTCTTTAAAAATAGCTTTAAATTAAAGAGCATAATCAATAACTATCTGAACTGTGATGAATAGAAGTCATTAGGAAGTTAAATATCTTTAAAGATGCTTAAGAGTTTCTGAAACATAGTAGAATCTTTGTATTTCTAAAACTCAAACAGAAAAGGGCTAAATATATTCTTTGAAATTGCAAAAAGTTCACAACTGAGTGAGAAATTAAAATACTAATTATTTTGTTCAATGACAAGTTTCATGGATCTATGCTTAGAATATACAGCTTTCAATATAAAATATCTTTATTTGGTAATTACACTTGTGTCATATGTTACAGAATAGACGCTGTTCAAGTGCATCAAGTTGAAGTGTTTTTATGTGAATAATAGTCATATACATTAAGGGCTTTTTATATTTTAAATGCAATATAGTTTCCACTGTTTATGGGTAAATAAGTTTGTCTTGAGCAATAATGACCTCTCTTTTGCATTTTAAATATGGATTTCAAATACCCGATATGCTTCAAGTGAAATAAATATGTTTTAAGGAATAATGATCTGTAGTTTTGCATAAAATCCTGAATCACTTAACATTTATTTAACAGTGTTTTGTACTCATGAAGGTAAAAAGCATCTAAATTAATGGTGGATATGACAAAAAAATACTGAAGATCAAAGTGGAAAACATGCTCTAAAAATACTCTTATTCTAAAAATAGTCTCATTCTAAAAATTGTCTCATCAACACAAGATTTTGAGTAGGAGACTCACAGAGAAAATGAGGATATTCATATAAGAGAATCATTTGAATATTTATTTTTTATCATTTATATGCATTCAGATTATTGATTTAATTTCTTTAGAAAATAACATAACTCAGATAAAAGGAAAAAGTATAATTGAAATGAGATCATTATATACAATGCTAAGAAAATTTAAAGAGCCACTTATTGCATTAATAACTGAAATGACCATTAAGTCATTGTTATATATGTGTCAAGTAAGCAAATTATAATATTTGTGCATTATGATAATATCTAGAATCAATCACATTCATTATTATGCTAGCTTGCTATATACCCTTCCACAAAGGAATCAAAGAATTCTCAGAATTTAACAACCCAAAATATCTCAATTATTGTTACTTTTATTATTTTTTTTAGAGAGAGAGCAAAGACTAAGTTTAAGTAGGGAATTTCAGTGACTTTATTTTCAGATTTATCCAATGAGAAGTGGATAATAATTACACTTCTTAATAATAAGTGTAATGTTGAATGATTTCTTTTTCCTGTTTCAAATAGGCTTTAGGTAATCAATCAAGATCAAAGAGAGAGCATGGCTAAGTTGAATCACTCTTTGGACCTTTGCTCAACTTAATTTGTTAGCAAATATGTAATTTATTTTACTCCTAAGGTCATCAATACTCTGTATCCTCTAATTTATTTCATATAAAAAAGGGAAAGAATTTGCAATATACTATGTCAATGAAAAAAAATTTTTCAAAAAAGATTTTCCTCAGTTTTCTATTGTCAGATTTTCCTTAAAAGAAGCTACAATTTCTGATTATCAAATTGCTCTCTGTAACACTGTGACTTTCACATTGACCAAACCAAATGCAATGTTTATTTTTTCATGCCATTATTTGCCAGATTAAAATGATTTTAGCTAGGTTTATGTGCATGTTAAAGTGAAATTTTGAGTATTAAAGACAGAAGCTAAAAGATTTTATACAAAATTCACTTACATTTGGAGCATGTAGAAACATTAAATTATGAGGAAAACCAGACATTTATGGGACTTGTCATCCCACTCCAAAGAAAATCTTCTACTTGTAGTGCCATTGTTCTATTACCTATTTTGATAATTTGATGACATTTCATCTATCTTAAAATATTTCCTTTTCACTTTTTAAGGGAATTTACTTTTAGTCCCCACCTTCAGTCTAAACAGTTGATCTCAGTAAAATGTCAGTGAATTGTGAATAATATATATATAGATATATAGATAAATGTATAGATGTATATATATGTGTATATATATATATAATATGTTATCTACTGAAAAAGCATATAACATTTTTTTCAGAAAGTTAAATAATATTAAACATCCATGGCTTTTATCATCCTGAATTTTTGGATTCCTTCTCTAATTTTGTCCCTATTTAAAGAGCTATTTCTTTTTGCTGAAGTTCTAACCTATATTTTCAGAAAGTGTTTATAAGCATTATAGGAGTTAGTACACCAAAATCTTTGTGTCCAGAACTTAGAAACAGACTGACTTCTACTTTAATAGAAGCTTTATGAAATTTCAATAGTTAGTTGATATTTCAGGTCTTTTCCCTAATATTTTTTAATATCCTTAAAAATATCTTCTCTTCCATGTTAATACTACATTAGCCCAGGATATGGAAACTTTCTCAGTAAATTTTATATAATTTCTGCTCTTTATCTCCACAAATTTCCTTGATATGAAGCTTTTTGTGGGGAAGTCTTGCATCTAAAAGAGAGAAAAATAAAAATTTTGGAAAAAGTCTATTCTTCCTAATAGATTAGAGTATAATATAAGAAATAGCTTTTCCTTTGAAAGAAAAGAGGATTATATGTAACTCTTCAGAACTAACCTTTGACATTTTATTTATTTTTTTAATAAATTTATTTAGTTTTAGAATAGACCTAAATAAACAAGAAATTAAATGCTTTTGCCTGAAATATTCAGATTATTCAGGCAAAATCTGTTTTTTTTTTAACCTGTATTTTTCTTGAGTGTTTAGTATCAATTTTGTTATTAAAATTTTGCATGTTGTTCTGTAGATATGCCTCTAATAATTTTATCTATGACTGTAGATTACATATATATATATATATATATATATATATATATATATATATTTGTTCAATTGCAAAGTCGTATCTGACTATTTGCAACCCTATGAACTGCAGCACTCCAGGCTTCCCTGTGCTTCACTGTCTTCTGGAGTTTGCTCAAACTCATGTTCTTTGAATCAGTGACGCCATCCAACCACCTCATCCTCTGTCACTCCCTTCTGCTCCTGCCTTCAATCTTTCCCAACATCAGGGTCTTTTCCAGTGAGTCTGCTCTTTGCATCATGTGCCAACTATTAGAGCTTCAGGTTCAGCACCAACATTTTCTATGCAATTTCAGGATTGATTTCTTTTAGGATTAACTGGCTTGATCTCCTTGCTGTTCAAGGGACTCTCAAGGGTCTTCTCCAGCATCACAATTCAAAAGTATCAATTCTTCAGCTCTCAGCCTTCTTTATAGTCCAGCTCTCACATCTTTACATGACTGGAAAAACCAGAGTTTTGACTCTATGAACATTTGTCCTCAAAGTGATGTCTCTGCTTTTTCATATGCTGTCTAGGTTTGTCATAGCTTTTCTTTCAAGGAGCAAGCATCTCAAACTCACAGCTGCAGGCTGCAGTGATTTTGAGGCCAAGTTAATAAAGTCTGTCACTATTTCTACTTTTTTTCTTTTTTTCATAAAGGGATGGGACCAGATGCCATGATCTTAGTTTTTTAATGTTGTGTTTTAAGCCAGCTTTTTCAGTCCCCTCTTTCACTTTCATCAAGAGGCTCTTTAGTTTCTCTTTGCCTTCTGCCATAAGGGTGGTGTCCTCTGCATATCTGAGGTTATTGATATTTCTCCTGGCAATCTTGATTCCAGCTAATTTTTTTTTAACTAAAAATATTGAAAGCATACTTAACCTGAGACATTTCTCACCTCTGTCTTATGAAGAATGTTATTTATCCTAACATACACAACATTGCAAAAATATGATTTAAACTGTATTATTTTCCATCTTGGATTTCACCATAGAAAATAAGCAGACATAAGTATTACTTATTATCATTTTCTTTAAATATGTGCATTGTTTATATAAGGAAAAAAATTAGTCCTTTCAGTTAACAGCTTTTAATCTCAATCGTTCACAGGAATGCAAGCAGTCTGTGTACACAGGCTTAAGTAGCCTGAAGTGCTCTGAATCTGAACAGATATGGCAAACTCTCACCTACCCTGGGAAACGTATTCACTGTATGGATTATCTGGGTAACTTTTAAATTATATGTTGACATCTCTGATTGTGTTCTAATGGTGTTACATATCCATTGATTTCAGGTCAACAACTTGGTCTGGTCTTTCTGAAAAGAGCTCCCAGGTTGTTAGCCTGTCTGAAATCCCTGGATTTAAGTCTTGGTTTTCCTATAAATCCTGCAGCCTCTAATCAGTCAGCTTTCTCTGCCAATCAATCTTTTCCCAGTGGATCTCCCTTAGTTCTCACACTGTGATATAAGCTGAGGCTTTGACATGATGTTTTACTCTTAAAAACAAAGTTTATGATTTCCTACAAAGTAGAAAATAAAACTGAGAAATCTAAGAAGGAATTTTGCCGATCAAAGTCTTACCTGTCAAAATGATTTTAAGCATCTGTACTGAATTAAGTACAGATTACTCAGTAGTAAAGAATCTTCCTGCCAATGCACGAGATACAGGAGACGCGGGTTCGATCCTGGATCAGAAAGATCCTCTGGAAGAGGAGATGGCAACCCACTCCAGTCTTCTTGCCTGAGAAGTCCCAAAAGCAGAGGAGACTGATGGACTACAGTCCATTGGGTCACAAAGAATAAGACATGACTGAGCAGGCACAGATTCTCTGAACTAAGGTGTGGATGTTTTTAATATGACATCTAGATTTTAGGTTATTGCCTTTAGCATTTAATAGTACTGAATAGTTTAGCCCTTTCAGATTATTCACTCTAAGGAAAACAACTTTACAGCAAATTACAACAACGAAACAGGAGATTTTTATTTTGTTGAAAATAAATAACTGTAAAAATATGAGCTAAGTAAATGTCACAATGTCAATATTGGAAAGCAAGTACAACAAAAGAAAGAATAAAAATGAATTCCTTAAACAAACCTATACGACCTAAGATGAAAGGCCATACATACCCCATGAATCTATTTTGTAAAATACTTTGAAATACTTTCTAATCAGAAATAGATTATTTTTTAATTTATTTAGAATTATCTATTTAGAATTATTTATTTTAGAATAAAATAAATAATTATTTCAGATTGTTGAATATATGAATATATTATACTTCATAGTTCATGCAAAAGTCTCCTATACACATAATTAAGCTTGATCTGTAATCTGATTATATTAATATAGTATATTGTAATGATGATATCATGCCTTTATATATATAATCAAACTACAGAGGAAGTTTAATCATACGTAACAAGACAATGTTTATATAATATTATATATTATTGTAGAAAATATAATACATAAAAGATTATATATACATAGGTTCATTATAGCTTCCACTTTTAATACTCTAACATAAGTTTTTTTTAAAATTAGTTGTGAGCATCCCTAGTGGCTCAGTGGTAAATAATCCACCTACCAATGCAGGAGTTGCAGGTCTGATCTTTGGGTTGAGAAGATTCCCTGGAGGAAACGGCAACCCACTCTACGTTCTTGTGTGTAGAGTCCCGTGGACAGAGGAGCCTGGCCAGCTACAATCCATGGAATTACAAAACAGCCAGACATTAATTAGCAAATAAACAACAACAGTAACAACAATTTTTAATGGTAACAATTGGTTAATTGGTTCAGAGGTTAAAAGCGTCTGCCTGCAATGCGGGAGACCTGAGTTCCATCCCTGGGTCGGGAAGATCTCCTGGAGAAGGGCATGGCAACCCACTCCAGTATTCTTGCCTGGAGAATCCCATGGACGGAGGAGTCTGGTGAGCTACAGTCCATGGGGTTGCAGAGTCGGACACGACTGAGCAACTTCACTTTCACTTTCACTAATGATAATTGGATTATTTCCTATAGTTGGCTCAATAACGGCCAGCGGCATTATCACTAGAAAAGTTTTATACTATTTTGGAATGACAAAGTAGAAATGACAAAAGGAAGAACACAGTCGAGATGGCTGTAAGAGTAATTTGTGAAGATAAAACATTTAAAAAGCTGGCTTTGTATATTAAAACACTTTAGATATCTGCTGTTGAATATGGTCTCTACTAGCCTCAAGTGGCTAAATAGTATTTGAAATGTACTTTAGTCTAAATTGAGAAGTGCTATAAATGTAAAATATGCAAACAGATTTCAAAGACTTAGTATGAAAAAAAAAGACTATAAAATGTCTCAATATTATTATGTTGATTAGGTATGGAAGTGATTATATTTGGAGCATTTTATTATTAAAATTAATTTCCTTTGTTCCTTTTTAAATTTTTTTATTATAAGATTTTATACTTGACTTCCACAGTGGCTCAGATGGTAAAGCGTCTGCCTACAATGTGGGAGACCCAGGTTCAATCCCTGGGTTGAGAAGATCCTCTGGAGAAGGAAATGGCAATACACTCCAGTACTCTTGTCTGGAAAATCCCATGGAAGGAGGAGCTTGGTAGGCTATAGCCCATGGGTTCATAAAGAAGTGGACATGACTGAGCGACTTCACTTTATTTTTTATTATAAGATCTTAAAAGACATATGTGACCCACATTTAAGTCTCACATCATAGTTCTTTGCAGTGGTGCACAGCTCTAAAATCCTGCAAAAGATCAACATGACTGTTGTGAACTTTTCCTGTTGACTGTCAATTCCTTGTACTTAAAAACTTATTCCATGTTAAATACAGATCAGTTAACCTGTATGCTATTATTACAACTAATTTCATTTAATTAAACATTATCATATGAACAACTTTATTTGTATGCAGGTACATTTTTGCTACACTTTAATGTGTCTGACTTTAACTACAAGTTAACGTTCTACATTCAAAGTTATATTTCCATTAAGTTCTAAAGAAAAAAATCCACTTAAAGCAAGCAAAAAATGAAAAAGTAAAAGGTGTTTTAGTGATTTCAGGTATTGTGAGATGAATTTGTTCACTTTCTTCTTTTACAGGAAATCTGAAAAATTTTATGATTAAATAACTCTTTTTTTCAGAATTATGCTAATGATATCCTTAATAAGGATATCAAGCTGGATTCAGAAAAGGCAGAGGAACCAGAGATCAAATTGCCAACATCTGTTGGATCATAGAAAAAGCAAGAGAATTCCAGAGAAACATCTGTTTCTGCTTCATTGACTACACTAAAGCCTTTGACTGTGTGAGTCACAACAAACTGTGGAAAATTCTTCAAGAAGTGGGAATACCAGACCACCTTACCTACCTCCTGAGAAATCTGTATGCAGATCAAGAAGCAACAGTTAGAACCAGACATACAAGTTAAATAAGTGTGTTAAATAAAATAACCCACTTATTTAACTTATATGCAGAGTACATCATGTGAAATGCACTGGAATCAAAATTGCTGGGGGAAATACCAGTAACCTCAGATACAAAGATAACACCATACTTATGGCAGAAAGTGAACAAGAAAAAAAGAGCCTCTAGATGAAAGTGAAACAGGAGAGTGAAAAAGTTGGCTTAAAACTCAACATTCAAAAAATAAAGATCATGGCATTCGGTCCCACCACTTCATGGCAAATAGATGGGGAAACAATGGATAAAGTGACAGACTTTATTTTTGGGGACACCAAAATCACAGCAGATGGTGAGTGCAGCCATGAAATTAAAAGACACTTGCTCCTTGGAAGAAAATCTATGACCTACTTAGACAGCATATTAAAAAGAAGAGATATTACTTTGCTGACCAAGGTCTATCTAGCCAAAGCTATGTTTTTTCCAGTAGTCATGTATGGATGTGAGAGTTGGACTATAAAGAAAGCTGAGCACCAAAGAACTGATGCTTTTGAACCGTGGTGTCAGAGAAGACTCTTGATAGTCCCTTGGACAGCAAGGAGATCCAACCATTCCATCCTAAAGGAAATCAGTCCTGAATATTCATTGGAAGGACTGATGCTGAAGCTGAAATTCCAATACTTTGGCCACCTGATGTGAAGAACTGACCGCTGGAAAAGACTGTGATGTTGGGAAAGATTAAAGGCAGGAGGAGAAGGTGACAACAGAGGACAAGATGGTTGGATGGCATCACCAACTCAATGGACATGAGATGGAGTGAACTCTGGGAGTTGGTAATGGACAGGGAGGCCTGGTGTGCTGCAGTCCACAGGGTCGCAAAGAGTCGGACATGACTGAGTGACTGAACTGACCTGAATCCTTAATAAATTCCTCTGGTGTAAGTTATATATTTTATATACACTGTATCAAACTTTTTTGAGTAACTTAGAGCCAAATTCAAATCATTAAATCAATATTATAGACATAAATGGAAAAGAGGAAATTAGTATGAATAAAATAAAATATTCAAATGTATCTGTTCTATAAATAATGACATTTTGTGTTAATGCATGATTTTAAAAATATTTGCATGCTTTGTACTTGCCATTCTCTTGCAAATTTTAAAAAGTCATTTTTAAAGGTATGTAGTTATTCAACACTTATATTAAGTGAATTTTATCTATCTCTCAGTGGTTTTGAAAGACTGTGATGTCTCAGAGTACAGGAAATAATTTTGTTCTGGACCAAGCTGGGAAAGGTCTATTGTATTGAAATGCTTAGAGAAAAATTTATCTTGAGAAATTGTTTCAATAAAGATGGTGTCCTACTTATTCATATTCTGATTAAGTAGCTTGTAATATTGAAACTTCATTCTGCGTGATAATGGAAAATTGTCTATGTAACATGACTAATATTCCATTACTTTAATTTGGCATGACTATTACTTTTAGCTGATAAACTAGTTAGCCACTAAATATGAAAAAATGGAACCAATAAGTTAATCTATTAAAATAATGGCTACAGGAGAATAATAAATATTGCAGACTTAAATGTCTAACTTCCCCCTTGTCTAACAAACTGAACTTACTTGAAAATGTGGAAATATACTGCAAAGAAAGTAACATTTCCTTTAATAGATTGTTATGGAAAATCAAACAAAAATGTTGTAATACAAGTAATATAGATAGTTGTTACTATAAACTCTATCCATATTCATTCTTTTTTTTTTTTTTGGATAGTGGAGTGCAGTTTATTATACCGGCGGGTCCCAGGCAGTTTCCTCCTTAGCCAAGGACCCCAGACCAATCTTTGTGACAACGTTTTATACCTGAAGTGTACATGCCCAAGCCTACATCCCCAGATTTCTCAAGTCTGCTCTGGAAAATGTTAGGAAGAGATACAAACAGGTTCCAGTCATGATTCATATTCTAAAGGTCATCTAGCCATGCGGTGTAGCTCACATCAATGGACATTATTAGAAGTACAGAAAGTGATTGATTATATAGTGGATTATTGCATTCTTTTTGGCTCTGGGGAGTCTAGGTACAAGGTCAGCCTGGTCTGGTGTTTATCTGTTGGGGAGGCTTGGTTACCAGATACGTAGTCCAAAGTTTGCTGAGTGCAAGATGGAGTTTCTTTCCCTTTAAAATAGAGTCAGTTTAGTCAGGGCAACCCTCTCCTTTCCTCCTTCATTCCCCTCTCTTGATGCTCTCAGTTTCCAGTATGAGCATCATTCATAGGGATGTACTGTACCTTGGGTCTTCTAGCATATATTTGGGTGAATGAATTCAATTTCAGCGAAACAAAGTTGAAAATACATTGGAGAATGCAAGGTCCACATAACAAAACCAACTGAGCCACTATAACAATGGCCAATATAGTTTTCCACCAATTGCCCTTTATCCACGACAAAACAGAAGTCCAAAAAGGAATATTATCATTAGATATAGCTTTTACCTGGCTTTTCATGTCCGCTAGAGCGGCTGATACATTGCCAGATAAATCAGGAATATATACACAACACTCAACTTTAATTGTAGCACAGGTCCCTCCTTGAGCAGCCGTTAAGTATTGCTAAAGCCATCTGATTTTGAATCACTGCCTTCCTCATTTGTATTTGTTCTTCATTTAAAGCTTGGATTGCCTTTGTGTTGTCCAGGAGGGCCTGTTTCATGAAGTTAGTTAGAGCTTCTACTTTAATCATAATATCTGTTGTTCCTATAGATGGTATGAACAAGGCAGCTATGTAGTCATACCATTGAAACATGGACCTTGCCCACCACACATGTAAATAAGGCAAAGCTACTGGGGCTTGTTGTAAGGATGGCTTAATACTTCCATTAGCAAAGGCAAATCCTAAAGTGCAGCGGCCAACCCAACAGACTGGAAGCCAAGGGCACAAATTCCACACTGCTACTGGGTACCGTTCGGGGCCACCCATCGGATCCCAGGGTTGTTCTTTCAGTCTGAGCCTGGCCAGCAATAGGTGAACTCTAATATTTGTTCACATTGCTCAGAGGAAAAGTATTCCACATATTTTAATTCTTTTGGATCTACAGGATGGTCACCAAATCCAATATTCTGTTCTCTTTGCTCCCAACAGATAGGGGCAGGGACAACAGTCTGGCTTTGTTCTGGAGTCCTTCAAAAATATTCATCTCATATCTGGTCAAATTGTTCAAAGTACCTGATGGACTGGCCCTTTTTACTGGCCCTAGAGTTCTCATCCTTTTTTATTTTTTAAGTAATAAAGCTTGCATTTACTTCAAATGTCACCCTATGGTCTTGATCAGTTTGATTAGAGTTCAGTTTACACCAAGAAAGAAGCGATAGGTTGTGAGTAACCAAAGAAAGAAACTTTTCTCATTGTTGTCTCAAAAAGGAACAGAGGGGGCTAAAATCTCCTTTATGGAGAGGAGACATCCACCAATGAAATCCGTCCATCACTTACAAAGGCATGGCTCCACAAACCCAGCAGTTAGAGGTGTTATCAAAGCCTCCATAGGAATGTGCCCACGAGATGAAAATGTTGCCTTGTGCTGAAACTGGGGTGAGTCTCAGGATGATGCCAGGAAGCCCATGTAGCAGAAGTTGATTGCAGAGCTTTATTTCTGTTTCCTCTTTTTTAAGATGATCTTGGTTTTACAGGGATCAGCAGGGTTCCTTTGTGTAGTCCACTCGGCATCCTCAGGGTCTGTGTGGTATGTCTTCTTCACCCTTGTGTGATGCCTCCAGGGAGGGACACCTGCAACTTTAACTGCCCCAGGCATAGTTAGAGCAACAGTGTATGGGTCTTTCCACTGTGGGGCCAAGGAGTCACAGTTCCAGTCCTTGACCCTCACCCGACCCTGGGTACAAACTCATGAATCTGTTTCTCAAGGGGGAATGGCACCCTTTCTTGGACACAGTTCCCTGGCTTATTACCTTACCTAATTGTTCCATTTGCTGCGAAATCCCATCTCCTCTTACTTGTGGCAAATTTGCCAACACCTGCCTTACTATGGGAGGGCATCTTCCATAGACAATTTCATAAGGAGAATAACCGTGGCAATGCAGGTTCACTCTTAATTTGAGCAAGGCCATTGGAAGTAAGTCCATCCACGAACAATCAGTCTCTAGGATACATTTTGAAAGTGTTTCTTTAAGGGTTCGGTTGGTTCTGGCCACCATTCCTGAACTCTGGTATGTCATTTGCATTTGACATTTAGAGCTTTACATACTTGTTGAATTAAATCGGCTACGAAAGCAGGGCCGTTGTCTGATCCTATACTGGTTGGGAACCCAAATCTGGGGATTATTTCTCAAATCAGACAGCGAGCCACTTAATTTGCTTTTTCAGTTCCGGCGGGGAAGGCCTCCACCCATCCTGAGAAGGTACATACCATGACCAGTAAATAACAATAGTGTCTGCAGGGTTTCATGTTAGTAAAGTCCACTTCTGAATGTTCAAAGGGCAGAGTGCTCTTTAACTGTATTCCTGGAGTTTTCTGTTTATGTCCGGGGGCAGCATTGACCTCCTCCTTGTAGATCTATGCCCTTTTCCTCGAGACTTGGTAGCTTGCTTCCATTGAGAGGGTAACAGGCAGGAAGGCCAGGAGTCTCCAAATGGAAGAAACAGCCAGCAAGTGTCAAGACATTTTTATCCATATTCTTTCATATTGTAAGTAAATAAAATGGACCCTGACATTGACCACATATGGGAAAGACAGACACATTTCTTTGGGCTTCCCTGAAGAAATTCTCCATTTTGCCTGCCCTCAGCAAGGACTTCACTGTATCATTCTCACCAACTGTCTGCTTGCTCCAAATTCAGCCTGTGTCTCCCATATGTATCTCGTTTATTCTATCAGATGAGATAGGATCCAAAAACTCTGTGTATTACTCCTATAACTGTATGTGGAAACATTTTCCTCTTGCAGAACTTACCATTCATTTGTGGTTTTTCATCATCCTCACTCCCACCCATTTTATCCTGGTAGAGCCTTTCTGTTCTTGTGACAACAAAAATGTCTTCATACATTTTCAAATATTCCTTAGGTGGTGTTATCCATGTTAATTAATTTCATATAGCAGGGTAAATGCGTAAAAGTATAACTGTAAACTCAGGATTAAACAAATGCCTGGAATATAACACTGATATTTTTCTGAGGTAGAGGAAACTAAACAAAACTCTGACATCATAATTTGCAAGGTTTTAATGCTTTGGCTTGTAAATAAAATCTGCAAGGAAAATCTGGTTTTCTGTCTATTGTTGCAAATGAAGTTTAATTAAAAAACGGTCATGTCTAATCACTTATTGGCTTTCCAGGTGTTACAGTAGTGAAGAATCCATCTGCCAATGCAGGAGACATGGGTTTAATCCCTGGGTCAGGAAGATGCCCTGCAAAAGGACATTGTAACCCAGTCCAGTATTCTTTCCTGGGAAATCCCATAGGTAGAGGAGCCTGCCAGGATAAAGTCTTGGGGTCACAAAAGACTCAGACATGACTTAGCGACTAAAAAAACAACATAACCCATATAGAATAATCTGAAACATAAGATAAGCCTGAATTAAAATTTTGAACCAAACAAGAGTTATCATAAATGAACTTCCTTCTTTGTTGCTACTCTTCTCCTCTCTACAACTAATGATTGACAATGCTTTAATGGGGTCTCTTACTTACCCAATACCCACGTCTACTCTTTCAATACTAGGACATAGTTCTTTCCAAATTCCACCTTTTTCTTTTCTCACTTTTTTGCCCAAACTTATTTCTACCCTTCCCTCTTCACTGTCTGGACCTCCCCGGTGGCTCACACAGTAAAGCCTCTGTCTAAAATGTGGGAGACGTGGGTTCGATCCCTGGGTCGGGAAGATACCCTGGAGAAGGAAATGGCAATCCATTCCAGTACTATTGCCTGGAAAACCGCATGGACAGAGGAACGTGGTAGGCTACAGTCCATGGGGTCGCAAAGAGTCAGACACGACTGAGCAACTTCACTTTCTCTTCACTGTCCACCAAGAATTTCTAAGAAATTTTCTCTCAAACATTTCACAATGGGGATAATTGTTTTATTAGTTTATAGTAAATATATATATATATATATTTTTTTTTTCCCCCTGAAAAAAAGTCAATATGTTACCTCTCTCTAGGCTACTAGTATTTTATCTGGGCAGTGTGCAGATATAAAGAAATAAAATTCTATTTGGCCAATATTATCCATTAGAAGCAGATGCAGCATGTGTGTAAAGTTACCTCCCTGCCTTTTGGATTTTTAAGGATACCCAAAGAAAGAAAATGGGGCTTCCCTGGCAGCTCAGATGGTGAAAAATCTGCCTGCAATGCAAAAGGCCTAGATTTGATCCCTGTGTCAGAAAGATCCCCTGGAGAAGGAAATGACAACCAACTCCAGTATTCTTTCCTGGGAAATCCCAGGGACAGAGGAAGCCTTACAGCTTATGGTTCATGGGGTCACAAAGAGTCTGACATGACTGAGAGACTAAGCATGCACACATACAAAGAAAATACCACTAGCCTTTGGAGAATTGCCTGTTATTACCCACAACAAAAATTAGACAATTTCCCACATCTTTATAGGTCTCAGAGCATATTTTAGATACTCTTTCGACCGTGGCCGTGACTGAGCAGGACTTTAGATCCACCTGTATATTCTGTCTTACTTCAACTGCTAAATTTCTCAACTTACAAAAATGAGAGTCACATCTGTTCTGTCTTTCATTTCAATGACATCTGCTGTTCCTCTGTCAATCACTGAAATGCTTTCTAGAATTCTACTTAATCCTTACATATATCTTTTCTCTATGGGTTCCTCCTTTCTTCTTTTTATCTGAAGAAAACTTATAGAATGTCAGTGACTTGATATTTGAATGTCAGTGTCACTTTTTCACTTCTGACAACTTACTCCACCTGTTTCTCAACAGGCCCAATGAGAAATGTTCTTGATCCAATAAAAACTTATAGTAATGAGGCCACACAGTAATCAAAACATAGGTGAAATCTTTCTCTTTCCTTTTGTTTTTCTAAACTGAAAAAGAATGAAATAAAAAAAAATGCATGACTTCATGCTAAATTATTTTAAAAGCATATTATTTCAACTACCATGTATTTTACTGTGAATATAGGCACATATATTTTAACAAGTTTCTACATTCTTTCATTTTCCATTTTTCAATATGATTTGCTACTAAATATTTTCAGTAGTATGTATCAATGTTTAAACTTGATAGTTTGAAAACAGTTTCAAAAACCCTTCTTGACTACCTGATTTTCATATCATGTCATATTTCTATGTTCTATGCTAAATGAATTTATACAGTTTCCACACTTCAATAATAAAATAGGAGAAAGCAAAAAATAAGGAAAGCTTATATAATTTTTACTTGGTTTTAGTTTTATAATTCTGTCCTTCATCTTTCCCTGTGTACATGTTTGAAATACATGTACACAGGGCATACATCTTTCCCTGTATTCATGTTATAGTAGGACCATGTGTTGTATATATCTGGAAAATAAAATTAAGATAATTTTTTTTAGCCATTTCTCAGTTCATTTGATTTTTTTCCCCATTACATCTTATATAAAAACGCAATGAATCTTTTGGTCAAACCAATGTGTAATCTTTGCTGGCATTGATACCTGGCAGGGCAGAGCAAGCAGAAATTATTTGGGGCTGGGTATAACTGAGAATTAGCCAAGAACCAACTATGTTTTAAGAGAAAAATGATTATGATTATTCATAGAAGATAGCATTCTTGTTTAGTTTCTCAGTCATGTCTAACTCTGTGACCCCATGGACTGCAACCCACCAGGCTTCTCTGTCCATGGAGATTCTCGAGGCTAGAATACTGGATTGGGTTGGTAGGCCCTCCTCTAGGGATCTTCCAAACCCAGGGACTGAACCTAGGTCCCCCACATTGCAAATGGATTCTTTACCATCTGAGCCACCAGGGAAGCCCATAGATAATAGGTATGGAAGCAAATTTTAATCCACTGTTCTCTAGACTTATACATGATTCCATTCACCTATTCATTTAGAAAACAACAAAATATAATATGAAATAGTAAGTTGCAGGTCTCTGTAGACTTTTGGCAGAAATTGAGGTAACAAATATCAATGAAATTAACACGATAATAGGAGAATCAACATGGATACAAAAATTAACTATATATGGTAAATGCATGAAATCATGTTAAATTATTTTAAAAGCAGATTGTTTCACACTACTTTGTGCTTTTCTGTGAATATAGCCACATATATTTTAACAGATAGTTTTGTATTTAGTTTCTTCCCTATATTTTTAAGAAATTAAATTCTACTTAATTTGATGATAGCTGTGGTATTATATTAGGAGAAGGCAATGCCAACCCACTCCAGTACTCTTGCCTGGAAAATCCCATGGACGGAGGAGCCTGGTAGGCTGCAGTCCATGGGGTCGCTAAGAGTAGGGCACAACTGAGCGACTTTACTTTGACTTTTTACTTTCATGCATTGGAGAAGGAAATGGCAACCCACTTCAGTATTCTTGCCTGGAGAATCCCAGGGAGAGAGGAGCCTAATAGGCTGCCATCTATGGGGTCACACAGAGTCGGACATGGCTGAAGCGACATAGCAGCAGCAGTTAGCAGTGGTATTATATTAGTCTTGGCACGTTGAGTAAGTTTTTGGAGCTAAGAAGAAGTAAAGAAAATTGGTACTTTAAAATCAATTAAGAGGAAAATGCCACAGGGATTAGCAGATTTGCTTATTATTAGCAAATTTTCTTAATTAGCAATTTTGCTTGTGGAATGGTTTCTAAAGCTTAATTTACCTTCTTAAGTTACTGGTAGTAAGGTAGGTTGCATAATATATAGGGAAAAGAGGTTGAAAAACAGTTTAAAATATTTTTAAAATTATAAATACAATTAGATGTAATTGTTGAGACAATTTATTACCCACTTATTTGTGTTTCTATGTATATACTGAAATTTACTCAATGCCATGACCCTAGACTTTAAAATATATGCAAGCCAGAAATAGTTTAAACAGTAGATAATGATAAATACTTAAATAAACTTTCTCTATTTTGATGTAAGGCTCTGAAGGAAATGGCAACCCACTCCAGTATTCTTGCCTGGAGAATTCCATGGATAGAGGACCCTGGAAGGCAGGCTAGAGTCCATGGGCTCAGAGAGTTGGACAGGACTAAATACACAAGCACATGCACGTGCTATAATGCCAAGTTAAAAACCTATAAAGGGTAATGGGTTTTGTTTTCATGATGTTGCACTATGAGTAGTTCAGTGTAAATCAGTACAAGGAAAATTATAAAGTTAAGTTGGCTTAAATACATTTTTTATTGTAATTCTGAAAACATGAAATTTGTAATTCAAATCTATATAGGGCTGTGTCTATAAAATGTCCATATTTTCTTTTCAAGTCAGTTTATCTTGTTTTATTTTCTCAGCATATTTTCAAAAAAGTTTTGCATAGTTTTTTTAATATGTTCAGTTTAGTCAGTTCACTCACTCAGCCATGTCTGACTCTTTGCAATCCCATGAATCACAGCACGCCAGGCCTCCCTGTCCATCACCAACTCCCAGAGTTCACTCAGACTCACGTCCATCGAGTCAGTGATGCCATCCAGCTGTCTCATCCTCTGTCGTCCCCTTCTCCTCCTGCCCTCAATCCCTCCCAGCATCAGAGTCTTTTCCAATGAGTAAACTCTTCACATGAGGTGGCCAAAGTGCTGGAGTTTCAGCTTTCGCATCATTCCTTCCAAAGAAATCCCAGGGCTGATCTCCTTCAGAATGGACTGGTTGGATCTCCTTGCAGTCCAAGGGATTCTCAAGAGTCTTCTCCAACACCACAATTCAAACACATCAATTCTTTGGCACTCAGCCTTCTTCACAGTCCAACTCTCACATCCATATGTGACCACTGGAAAAACCATAGCCTTGACTAGATGGACCTTTGTTGGCAAAGTAATGTCTCTGCTTTTGAATATGCTATCTAGGTTGCTCACAACTTTTCTTCCAAGGAGTAAGCATCTTTTAATTTCATGGCTGCAGTCACCATTTTCAGTCATTTTGGAGCCCCCAAAAATAAAGTCTGACACTGTTTCCACTGTTTCCCCATCTATTTCCTATGAAGTGATGGGACCGGATGCCATGATCTTCGTTTTCTGAATGTTGAGCTTTAAGCCAACTTTTTCACTCTGCTCTTTCACTTTCATCAAGAGGCTTTTGAGTTCCTCTTCACTTTCTGCCATAAAGGTGGTGTCATCTGCATATCTGAGGTTATTGATATTTCTCCCGGCAATCTTGATTCCAGCTTGTGTTTCTTCCAGTCCAGCGTTTCTCATGATGTACTCTGCGTTTAAGTTAAATAAGCAGGGTGACAATATACAGCCTTGACGTACTCCTTTTCTTATTTGGAACCAGTCTGTTGTTCCATGTCCAGTTCTAACTGTTGCTTCCTGACCTGCATATAGGTTTCTCAAGAGGCAGGTTAGGTGGTCTGGTATTCCCATCTCTTTCAGAATTTTCCACAGTTTATTGTGATGCACACAGTCAAAGGCTTTGGCATAGTCAGTAAAACAGAAATAGGTGTTTTTCTGGAACTCACTTGCTTTTTCCATGATCCAGCAGATGTTGGCAATTTGATCTCTGGTTCCTCTGCCTTTTGTAAAACCAGCTTGAACATCTGGAATTTCATGGTTGATGCATTGCTGAAGCCTGGCTTGGAGAATTTTTAGCATTACTTGAGCCAGACATCATGGAATGTGAAGTCAGGTGGGCCTTATAAAGCATCACTATGAACAAAACTAGTGGAGGTGATGGAATTCCAGTGGAGCTATTTCAAATCCTGAAAGATGATGTGGTGAAAGTGCTGCACTCAATATGCCAGCAAATTTGGAAAACTCAGCAGTGGCCACAGGACTGGAAAAGGTCAGTTTTCATTCCAATCCCAAAGAAAGGCAATGCCAAAGAATGCTCAAACTACCACACAGTTGCACTCATCTCACATGCTAGTAAAGTAATGCTCAAAATTCTCCAAGCCAGGCTTCAGCAATACGTGAACTGTGAACTCCCTGATGTTCAAGCTGGTTTTTGAAAAGGCAGAGGAACCAGAGATCAAATTTCCAACATCCACTGGATCATAGAAAAAGCAAGAGAGTTCCAGAAAAACATCTATTTCTCCTTTATTGACTATGCCAAAGCCTTTGACTGTGTGCATCACAATAAACTGTGGAAAATTCTGAAAGAGATGGGAATACTAGACCACCTGACCTGCCTCTTGAGAAGTCTGTATGCAGGTCAGGAAGCAACAGTTAGAACTGGACATGGAACAACAGACTGGTTCCAAATAGGAAAAGGAGTACATCAAGGTGTATATTTTCACCCTTCTTATTTAACTTATATGCAGAGTACATAATGAGAAATGCTCGACTGGAAGAAACACAAGCTGGAATCAAGATTGCCGGGAGAAATATCAATAACCTCAGATATGCAGATGACACCACCCTTATGGCAGAAAGTGAAGAGGAACTCAAAAGCCTCTTGATGAAAGTGAAAGAGCAGAGTGAAAAAGTTGGCTTAAAGCTCAACATTCAGAAAACGAAGATCATGGCATCCGGTCCCATCACTTCATGGGAAATAGATGGGAAAACAGTGGAAACAGTGTCAGACTTTATTTTTTTGGGGGCTCCAAAATGACTGCAGATGGTGATTGCAGCCATGCAATTACAAGATGGTTACTTCTTGAAAGAAAAGTTATGAACAACCTAGATAGCATATTCAAAAGCAGAGACATTACTTTGCTGACTAAGGTCCTTCTAGTCAAGGCTATGGTTTTTCCAGTAGTGATGTATGGATGTGAGATTTGGACTGTGAAGAAAGCTGAGCACCAAAGAATTGATGCTTTTGAACTGTGGTGTTGGAGAAGACTCTTGAGAATCCCTTGGACTGCAAGGAGACCCAACCAGTCCATTCTGAAGGAGATCAGCCCTGGGATTTCTTTGGAAGGAATGATGCAAAAGCTGAAACTCCAGCACTTTGGCCACCTCATGTGAAGGGTTTACTCATTGGTAAAGACTCTGATGCTGGGATGGATTGGGGGCAGTAGGAGAAGGGGATGACTGAGGATGAGACAGCTGGATGGCATCACTGACTCGATGGATGTGAGTCTGAGTGTACTCTGGGAGTTGGTGATGGACAGAGAGGCCTGGTGTGCTGCAATTCATGGTGTCACAAAGAGTCGGACATGACTGAGCGACTGAACTGAACTAAACTTACTATGTTAGATGCTCACAATATACAATGTTTTAATTTCCCCTCATATGATATTGAAGATATCATTGATCCCAAACTGAGAAAACCAGGTAGATAAAGACATATGTGAATGCCTGTTTTCTTTTGTAGTTTTTTTCTTTCTGTTCCCCTTTCACTGTAAAATTTAGAAGTATTTTTTCAATCTCTGAATCATCAAAAATTAATTATTGAACAATTCATTTTCTTCACAGACTTGACAAGGACATGTTTCTCCAAATAATATTACCCTCTATGTCATCAAGAGCTTTGGTAATGCAGCTTTTATTGAAAATAAATATATGTATTTGTTCTTGCCTATATAGTAGCAAGATAATAAGCAACCTTCTAAGTTTATGAGTTCCTTTTGAACGTATGATGGAAATAAATGTCCAAAAATCTATATTCTGTTAAAATGTATCACATAACTATCGATCAATATTGGAGAAATCCAGTGTTTGCACATATTTCAAAGTTATCTGAAAATGTCAGAGGCAGATACGTGTCAGAATTGAATTTTCAATACTAATCTTGAATCTAGTGAGATTGGCACTCTAAAAATCCAGTTAACTCACTAAAATAAATATTGGAACATGAAGGCAGTAATAAATTTTAATGAAAATACAAAGTATGGTATACAAATATAAATTCTGAAATAAGCGCAAACATTTTTAATGAAGAAGTTTTGTAAAACTTTTATAAAAGACAATCTTATACTATGGCTTTCAACTCTATTCATAGAAAATAATATAGAATATTTTTTCTTGTTGTCAATGTCATAGAACCAGAAGAAAACATTCAACTACCTGTCTTTTTGAAATATTTCATCCTGTGTTTTGCAGCTTAAAAGATTTTTCCCATTTTGCTTTCTTTTCACAAGAAGTGTAACTTGTGAGAATTTCATCTGAACCCGAGTAGGGCTCTGGTTTCAATCAGAACCATTTTTAACAGTAGACTGTTTTAGAAAATGATTACTTGCCTTTAAGTGTGTTATGTGAATAGATTCAGTGGTTCACATTTCATTGTCATCTTTATTAATAAGATAAATAGATTGAGGTTCTTAGAAAAAAATGAACTTTTTATTTCATCTGAATTTTACATATAACATAAAAACTATAACAGTTCAACTCATTTAAAATTACCTTATGTAATTATTTGAGTCTCTAACTTAAGTAATTATAGAATAGAATCAGAAAAATGCAGAGCTAGAAATGACATTGTAACTGCAGAACCAATCCAAACTGGCTCTATCCTGCTTCTAACAATACATTGAGTTGTTTTTCAAAGACAACAGAACCCCAGGTTCATTCAGGATGGCCAGAGGAGATATTTGTGACCTCAAATAACACCCAGAACCAAAATTTACCCCATTCCACTGAACCAAAGGACTGGGACATGATCAGAACCTGAAAACCAGAACCCTTACAGAAGCAAAAGCAAAGTGTCCACTGTCAAGGAAAATCTGGTGCTTAAACCCCATTTATCTTAGGAGATTCCCTAGAGGCTCAAAAAAGTAAAAAATCTGCCTGCAATGTTGGAGACCCAGGCACAATCCCTGGGTGGGAAATATCCCCTGTAGAAGGAAATGGCAACCCACTTCAGTACCCATGCTGGAAAATCCCACAGACAGAGGCCCCTGGTGGAATACCGTCCATGGGATCTCAGAGTCAGACATGACAGAGCAACTAGCAAATATGTTACTTGTTGTTCAGTCACTCAGTCATGTCTGATTCTTTGTGACCCCATGGATTGTAGCACACTAGGCTTCCCTGTCCTTCACCATTTCCCAGAACTTTCTCAAATTCATGTCCATTGAGCCAGTGGTACCATGCAACCACCTTATCCCCTTCTTCTCCTGTTTTCAGTCTTTCCCAAATTCAGGATCTTTTCTACTGAGTCCACTGTTCTCAACAGATGGTCAAAGTATTGGAGCTCCAGCTTCATCATCAGTTCTTCCAATGAATATTCAGGATTGATTTCCTTTAGGATTGATTGGTTTGATCTCCTTTCAGACCAAGGGGCTCTAAAGAGTCGTCTCCAACACCACAGTTCAAAAGCATCGATTCTTCAGCACTCAGCTTTCTTTATAGTCCAACTCTCACATCCGTATATGACCACTGGAAAAACCATAGCCTTGACTAGATGGACCTTTGTTGACAAAGTAATAGAATGCTCCTATTTTAAAATTCTGACAATAGAAAAGCAAAGTTATCTCCATTTATACATGGAAGAGTTAGAGTAAACAAGATTCAGATATGGATTTCCCACCACCTAGTTGAGTTATTGTCTAATCAACAACCAAATGTTATGTGAAAATACATACATACACACACTTTATAGTTTGCATAATTGTGCAGTGTTTAATATTTGTATATATATCATTTTCAGCTGAATCTTCTAAATACATGTATTTAAAATGAATCATAGCATGAAATATTTTTTATAATCATCTTCTTTGGTTTTATTTCCAGTATATATGCTCAGTTTTCAACAGTAAAGCAACATAATTTGAATCTATAGAAAAATTCATAAATGGTATAATTAAAGAATTATACTTTAAGAAATAAAATATATATACTTTATAAACTTACATGACATAATAAAACATGGATATCAAAAAGTCAAAGAAATTAAACACTTAACTTCAGATGAAATTAACTTTAATAGTCAAATCCTTCTTTAGCTACAAAACAATAAGATGTATTTAAAGTTTGACTATTCAACCAAAGAATGTATTATTTTAAATAAGATTTCTAAAAATAGAGATCAGTAAACTGTTGCCAGGGAAGAACTTGCTACTGTGCTTATCATTTCTATCCATTTTTCTCCTATTGACACAAGATAACAGTTTTCACAGATCGCTGATTAAAATAAACAAACCTGCAATAACTCAAAGATCTTGAAAACACACTTATTCAAACTTCAAATTGTCCAGTTTTTCAAACTGTCAAGATTCTAATTATCTTAACCTTTGTAAATTGTAGGAATTTGTGATTTAAGATGATACAGAATTTCAAAAACCATTTCATTTCATGAATGGTTTTGTTACACTAAACATTGTCTTATAAAATACCTCATTGTTCCTTAGAGTCATTTTTTTTTTCTTTAGCTGCAGTCCAAATGATATCATTAATGGATGTTAACACAGGGTTCCACCAAAAATAAATAATGCAGGTTTATATCTGTAACCTGGTAGAATTTTGAAGTTACTTCATATTAACATTTTAAAATAAAAACTAGAGTCACCAGCTACTTAGCCTCAATGAAAATTTAGCTGAACACATAATATGTTAAACACCACAGAATTATACAAAATATACTGTTTAAATGTCTTCGTCATGTGTGTGTGTGTATATGTATATATATATGTGTGTGTGTGTTGTTGTTGTTGTTTAGTTGCTAAATAATGTTCAACTCTTTGCAATCCCATGGACTGTAGCCTGCTAAACTCCTCCGTCTATGGTATTTTTCAGGTAAGAATATTAGACTACTTTGTCGTTTCCTCCTCCAGAGGATTTTCTCGACCTGGAACTGAACTCACGTCTCCCATGTCTTCTGTATTAGACAGATTCTTTACCACTGAGCCACCAGGGAAGCCCCATATGTGTGTATAAGAAATAAAGTATGTGTATGTGTATTTATGTGTATATACAAAGAAACATTAAAATTAATCACTTAATCAAGAATGATTAAAAATGAATACAAAACATTATGTGTATAATTTGGCTCTGATAACAATTAATCTCCCTACAACTCACAATAGGAGAATGACCAAGGATCAGTAAACTTGGTCACGTCTAGAATATTAAATTTTAGTATTTAATAATTGGGACTCCTCCAGACTTTTCATGTTATGACTGGCAGAAAATCCTGGGATCCACTGGAAAGAATGAAGAAAATCATCTTAAAAATATTAATTTTTAACAATATGATGTGGATGTTCAAAAACAACAGAAAATGGAAAAACCAAAATGAAATTTAAAATATGTTAACATCAACTAAAATCCAAGTGGCACAGTGGTAAAGAATTATCTTGCAAAGAAAAAAAAAAATGCTGGTATGAATTTCACAGTATAGAATGACCACAAGTGGTGACAAGTGGATCCTTGAGTAGCAAGAAAAGTTTGTAGGAGAGTGTTCCCTGTGTGATTAGAACTACTTGCCACTGGTAAAGACTAAAAATAAATTATTAGCATTTAAGTTTCATGGATGTTTAAACTCTGGTAAATGGAAGTTTATTGCACACCATTATTATGATCAGGATGCACCTTTTGAAAGATACTTGCTCATGATTTTGTATTACAGTCTCTGGAAAGAGAACTTTGAATTAGCAGTCCACCACTATTGAGGCAGAAAGTTCAATGTCAGCCACAGTAATTTTAAATAGCATATATTACTATAAGTACCTAATCATAAGCGGTAAAAAAGAAAACTGTGTACTAAATTAGACCAAAAAAAAATAATAAAAAGGTTCTAAAGAGAGAACAGGGTGAAAAGACATAGAAGTGGAACTAATAATTACACATTTTTAGTGGCATCACTGCTTTCATTTAACTTAGTGTCTCATTTTTATTTGACAAAGCTCTATTCCACAAGAGGTATCTGAGGCTTTTTATTTTAGCTACAATTGCTTTCAAAGGTATATAAAGGCAGTAAAACTTATTTCATTACTTTTACTTTAGAAGAGATGTAGGGGAAATGAAGTTATATCTATTGAACTCTTATTATTTGCTATGCCGTGTGCTAGGTGCTTTGCACAAATTATCTTTTTAATCTCCTCAATAAACCCATGAAGGATGGATTACATCATATGGAAATTGAGCCTACTTAACGTGTTATGCAGTTTAGTCAAATTTTCTCAAACTAGTAAATAACAAGGGAGATATAAAATCCTAATCAGTCAGATTTTATATCTCAGAATTTTTCTAGTATATTGTGTTGTACTGTCTCCCAAGTATCGCATACAACACTTAGAGACACAACTTAATCTGAAGTGGAGTTATTATCCCAAGAAGTCCTAGCCGTGGAAATTAAACCTGTAAAATGTTAAAGTGTGTCTAATTTCAGAATGACATAGCTATATCTGAACATCTCAAGATTATCTTAAAATGTATTAATAATATTGCATTTTTTTGAGGTTGATGGGTTAGAGTACTAATATTGTGAAATTACACATGCTACTTTGTTGTACATGAAAACATATGGAAATCATACAGAATTAATATAGAAGTTTCAAGAATACCTATATATATTTGGCATTGAAAAAGTGTTATGCATTTTTGCACTGAGAAAATGGCATACGAATGAGCCATTTACATTTTAAAGATGTATGTACACATACATAGACATATAAGCATACACACACATATATGCATGCACACACACACACATAGTTTAAGTGTAGACAGATACTGTGGCTTACCAGGTGGCACTTGTGGTAAAGTATCCACCTGCCAATGCAAGAGATGCAGGCTCATTCCCTGGGTCTGGAAGATCCCCTGGAGGAGGAAATAACAACTCACTCAGTATTTCTGCCTGGAAAATTCCATGGATAAAGGAGCCTGGTGGGCTACAGTCCATGAGACCACAAAGAGTCAGACATGACCGAGTGACTGAACACATACAGCTATATATTTTAAATTCTCTATAAAGGTGTGGAGACATCATATATTACCCACTTAATATCCTTTTCAGTACCTCTGCTTTACGGAAGCTCAATATTATTTAGTTCTCTATCCTATACAATTACTCAGAAGGCAGTTTGACTGCTTGAAATCATTCATCACATACTACTCACTTGGACACAGTATTGGTTCAGTGTATAGGACTGCATACAAAATGCATGTAACAAATCACCAATGGACCAAATAGCCCAAAGGAAAGAAGTTATATTTTATCTTTGGAAAACAGGAAGGCAGTTAATGAAATACACTAAAAGTCTTAAATGCAATAATCTCCTTTCACTGCCAACATTTTTTTTTAATTGAAGGGCTAATCAATTCAATTACTAGATTTAAAATATTAAAATATATTCACTCAAAAAAAAAGATATTAGTCAGAAACAGCCAGGAGCAAATTTTAATCTTAATAAAATTTTGAAGCATTTAAAATTCAATATTCTCTCTTTGATAATGTCAGTGGTATATAATTCAAATGTCATGTAAAGCTTAGAAAACACATAAAAATGCATGACATTAAAGTTAATTTGTTTGTTTTTATGTAAAGTAAACTCTGATTCCAAGTTAAAGCCAATATCAACGTGGGCCAGAGATATATTTCCAGCAAACCAGACACTTACATATGCATTAACATAATTTATATAAAAATAATTGTTTCTTCTCTGAGATATATTGATGGGCAAGTGTAATGAATTTAGAATAAGCAGAAACAGGATATCACATTTTCTTTTGGATATATTTCAAAGTACCATTGGTAAAAAATAAGCATTAATTTTCAGAGTTGCAAAAGTCACTAGTTACAAGTATGCAGTTACCAAGTACCCTTGCATTACAGCTTGACTCTGGAAACTGTAAGGAAAATACATTGAACCACCTTATATATCTCAATTTTTCAAAAACTCTCAAATGAAAATTTAGTAGATTGCTTTTTTAAAAACTTTAAAAAAAAAATTTTGTATTGGGGTATAGCTGATTAGCACTGTTGTGTGACAGTTTCAAGTTAATAGCAAAGGAACTCAGTCATACATATAGATGTGTCCACCACATGTGTTGAATTGTGTTGGACGTTTGTGACCCTATGGACTGTAGACCACCAGGCTCTTCTGTCTATTGAATTTTGCAAGCAAGAATACTGGAGTGGGTTGACATTTCCTTCTCCAGGGCATCTTCCCAAACCAGGGATTGAATCGGCATCACTTGCATCACCCACAATGGTAGATGGATTCTTTACCATTCCACCACTTGGGAAGCCCAATCCAGTCTCCTCCAACTCCCTCTCCCATCCAGGTTGCCATATAATACTGAACAGAAGTTCCATGTGCAGTACTATAAGCCCTGTTGGTTATCCACTTTTAAATATAGCAGTGTGTACATGACCAGGCGAAAATCATTTAATAGACCTTCCCCTGCAGCAACCATAGTTTGTTTTGTAACAAGATTTTTTTTTTTTTTTCAGTCTCTTAGTCATGTCCAACTCTGTGATCCCTTGGGCTGCAGCATGCCAGGCTTACCTGTCCTTCACCATTTCCCAGAGTTTGCTCAAGCTCGTGTCCACTGAGTCAGTGATACCATCCAACCATCTAATCCTCTGCCATCCCCTTTTCCTTCTATTTTCAATCTTTCTCAGCATCAGCGTCTTTTCCAGTGAGTCAGCTTTTGGCATCAGGTGGCCAAAGGACTGGAGATTCAGCATCAATCCTTTCAACGAATAGTCAGGACTGATTTCCTTTAGTATTGACTGGTTTGATCTCCTTACAGTCCAAGTGACTCTCAAGAGTCTTCTCCAACACCAGAATTCAAAAGCATCAATTCTGCGGTGCTCAGCCTTCTTTTGGTCCAATTTTCACATCCATACATGACTATGGGAAAAACCATATGTTTGATTATACTGATCTTTGTCATCAAAGTGATGTCTCTGTTTTTCAGTATGCTATCTATGTTTGTCATAGCTTTTGTTCCAAGAAGCAAGTGTCTTTTAATTTCATGGCTGCAGTCACCATCTGCAATTATTTGTGAGCCTAAGAAAATAAAATCTGTCACAGTTTCCATTGTTTTTGTGTCTAATTGCCACGAAGTGATGGGACCAGATGCCATGATCTTAGTTTTTTGAATGTTAGGTTTAAAGACGCATTTTTCACTCTCCTCTTTCACCTTCCTCAAGAGGTTCTTTAGTTCCTCTTTGCTTTCAGCCATAAGAGTGGTATCATCTGTATATGTGAGGTTACTGATATTTCTCCTGGCAATCTTGATTCAAGCTTGTGCTTCATCTAGCCCAGCATTTTGCATGATGTACTCTGCATATAAACTAAATAAATAGGGTGACAATATACAGCCTTGACATACTCTTTACCAATTTGGAACCAGTCCATTGTTCCATTTCTAGTTCTAACTGATGTTTCTTGACATGCATACAGGTTTCACAGGAGGCAGGTAAGGTGGTCGATATTTCCATGTCTTTAAGAATTTTCCACAGTGTGTTGTGATCTACACAGTCAAAGACTTTAAAATAATCAATGATTCAAATGTAGATTTTTTTTTTCTGGAATTCTGTAGCTTTTTTATGATCCAAGAAATGTCAGCAGTCTGATATCTGGTTCCTTTGCCTTTTCTAAATCCAGCTTGTACATCTAACAAGATATACAACATGATTTTTAATTATTCTTAAAGCTATATTGAAATGAAAAGAACATCCAGAAACTGGTACAATTCAGACATAATCCACAACTGTGAGCCACTTGAGGTTCCAAGGTAATTTATGCCTTAATAGAGTTTTGCCAAGAGAATGCACTGGTCATAGCAAAGACCCTCTTCCAACAACACAAGAGAAGACTCTACACATAGTCATCACCAGATGGTCAACATCAAAATCAGATTGACTATATTCTTTGCAGCCAAAGATGGGGAAGCTCTATACAGTCAGCAAAAAACAAGACTGGGAGATGACTGTGGCTCAGATTATGAGTTCCTTACTGCCAAATTCAGACTTAAATTGAAGAAAGTAGGGAAAACCACTAGACCATTCAGCTATGACATAAATCAAATCCCTTATGACTATACAGTGGAAGTGAGAAATAGATTTAAGGGACTAGATCTGATAGATAGAGTGCCTGATGAGCTATGGACTGAGGTTGATGACATTATACAGGAGACAGGGATCAAGACCATCCCCGTGGAAAAGAAATGCAAAAAAGCAAAATTGCTGTCTGGGGAGGCCTTACAAATAGCTGTGAAAAGAAGGGAAGTGAAAAGCAAAGGAGAAAAGGAAAGATATAAGCATCTGAATGCAGAGTTCCAAAGAATAGCAAGGAGAGATAAGAAAGCCTTCCTCAGCAATCAATGCAAAGAAATAGAGGAAAATAACAGAATGGGAAAGACTAGAGATCTCTTCAAAAAATTAGAGATACCAAGGGAACATTTAGGGCTTGATAAAGGACAGAAATGGTATGGACCTAACAGAAGCAGAAGATATTAAGAAGAGGTGGCAAGAATACACAGAGTTCAGTTCAGTTCAGTCGCTCAGTCATGTCCGACTCTTTGCGACCCCATGAATTGCAGCATGCCAGGCCTCCCTGTCCACCACCATCTCCTGGAGTTCACTCAAGCTCATGTCCATTGAGTTGGTGGTGCCATCTTGCCATCTCATCCTCTGTCATCCCCTTCTCCTCCTGCCCCCAATCCTTCTCAGCATCAGAGTCTTTTCCAATGAATCAACTCTTTGCATGAAGTGGCCAAATTATTGGAGTTTCATCTTTAGCATCATTCCTTCCAAAGAAATGCCAGGGCTAATCTCCTTTAGAGTGGACTGGTTGGGTCTCCTTGCAGTCCAAGGGACTCTCAAGAGTCTTCTCCAACACCACAGTTCAAAAGCATCAATTCTTCGGCAATCAGCTTTCTTCACAGTCCAACTCTTGCATCCATACATCACCACTGGAAAAACCATAGCCTTGACTAGAAGGACCTTTGTTGGCAAAGTAATGTCTTTGCTTTTGAATATGCTATCTAGGTTGGTCACAACTTTTCTTTCAAGGAGTAAGCATCTTTTAATTTTGTGGCTGCAGTCACCATCTTCATTGATTTTGGAGCCCAGGGAAATAAAGTCTGACACTGTTTCCACTATCTCCCCATCTATTTCCCATGAAGTGATGGGACCAGATGCCATGATCTTCGTTTTCTGAATGTTGAGCTTTAAGCCAACTTTTTCACTCTCCTCTTTCACTTTCATCAAGAAGCTTTTTAGTTCCTCTTCACTTTCTGCCATAAGGGTGGTGTCATCTGCATATCTGAGGTTACTGATATTTCTCCCAGCAATCTTGATTCCAGCTTGCGCTTCTTCCAGCCACGAGTTTCTCATTATGTACTCTGCATATAAGTTAAATAAGCAGGGCCACAATATACAGCCTTGACATACACCTTTTCCTATTTTGAACCAGTCTGTTGTTTGATGTCCAGTTCTAACTGTTGCTTCCTGACCTACATATATGTTTCTCAAGAGGCAGGTCAGGTGGTCTGGTATCCCCATCTCTTTCAAAATTTTCCAGTTTATTCTGATCCACACAATGTTTGGGCATAGTCAATAAAGCAGAAATAGATGTTTACCATGGAGATATACTCCATAGCAAATCAAATAGATTATTGCCATTGCCAGCAGGGAACTAATTTGGAATAAGTTCATCTCCATGGCAAGAAAAGTATCATCTTTATGCATCTTGTCCATTTAATTTCTTATAAACCACTAAGCAAAAGTGTGCCCTATGAGATTAATTTTATATTCCACAACATGATACACATACAATCTCTAAACTTGGATCCAACCAAGTTTACAACCTCAATCTAACAATGATTCAAATATCTTGATTCTCCAGGAAACAGGAGCTCACTAATCTTTTTGCTTACATAATAGGCTCTCTAGTCCCTATTTTCATGTTACTTTTTCTGTCTGAAACGTTCTTCTCTTCTCTATGAAGCTTCTTCCCAATCTGTATGGTCTAGTTCATGTTTCCTACTCAGTTTTCCCCAACTCACATTGCAAATTTAGTCACTCCCACCGTTCTACTTCTACAGCATTCCTTTCAAGATTTATGCTGTTTTTGTTGATCGTCTGATTATCAGTTGTTAGGGACTTAATTCTGTCCCCTTAAAAGGTATATGTTGAAATCTAACCCCCAATTTAATGGTATTTAGAGATAGGACTTTTCGGAAATAATGATGGGATTAGCTCCTTAGAAAACCTAGAAGAAACATAACTCTCTGTTCTCTCTGCTATGTGAAGACTAGGTGAAAAGGTGACCATCTGGAAACCAGGAAAAGAGAGCGCATCAGAAACCTGACCACGATGGCATCTCAAATTTCAGCCTTCAGAACGCTTAGAAAATAAATTTCTGTTGTTTAAGCCACCCAGTCTATTTGTACTTTATTATGGCAGCCTAAGAAGAAGGATATAGTAAAACTGAACTCACTGAGAACAGGAGTTGTTTAAAGTTCCCCTAATGCATTTATTGTATAGCACAGTTGGTATTCAGTGAAGTCCAAGTTTATCCTAAGGGGAAAACATTTTCCATAGCTCACAAACAGGCTTTAAGGTGGTTATCACAATATGGACTCTTCCAGAAAGATTGTTCATGCTTAATTTTGTGGATAGAGACCATAATTTTCATTATATTCTCTAGTGTGATCCACAACCAACAAGATTTGACCTCAATTCTAAAGGATTAAAAAAAAAAAAAAGCTAAGGAATTATAAAGAGAATCAATCTCTTTTTTATCAAGAGTTTTCACTAGTCTTTAACGATTCTAAGGGCTTCCCAAGTGGTTCAGTGGTAAAGAATATGCCTTTACCACTGAACTAAGAATATGCCTTCAGGAGACACAGGTTCCATCCCTGGGTCTGGAAGATCCTCTGGAGAAGGAAATGACAGCCTACTCCAGTATTCTTGCCTGGGAAATCCCATGGGCAGAAGAGCCTAGTGGGCTACAGTCCATGGGGTCGCAATGAGTAGGATATGACTGAGCGACTAAACAACAAAATTGTATAGAATAAACCCTAAACTTACACTGTACTGTAAAACTACTTTTGATTTGACTGCTAATGTTAATAGACAAGTTAAATTATTGTTGGTCTCAGATATGACTTTCTGGAAGTCATCACATTTTGGGATGACACATTAAAAACAAAATTAAATTGATTTTTTTTCAGTTTTATTTATTTCTTTTTGTTCTCCTCTTTTTTCTGCTCCTACACATTTTCCTCCTTCTCATTGTTATTACTGTTATTATTGGAAGCTCTTGGAGCATAACTACAAAATTATTTAACCCCAAGTATGGAATACATCTAAAGCCTAAGCTGCTGCTACTGCTGCTAAGTCGCTTCAGTCGTGTCCAACTCTGTGCGACCCCACAGATGGCAGTCCACCAGGCTCCACCATCCCTGGGATTCTTCAGACAAGAACACTGGAGTGGGTTGCCATTTCCTTCTCCAATGCATGAAAGTGAAAAGTGAAAGTGAAGTCGCTCAGTAAGTGTCCGACTTTTCGTGACCCCATGGACTACAGCCTACTAGGATCCTCTGTCCATGGGATTTTCCAGGCAAGAGTACTGGAGTGGGTTGCCATTGCCTTCTCCGAAGCCTAAGCTAAATCTTAGATATACAAAACCTTTTTAATTTCATCAAAATATAGCATTGCAATTTAGCAGTGAATTTGGATATTTTAAAATAAAAATAAACGTGTTTATTCTCCATGTCAGAATTCTCCACTTTAGAATTACTGAATATTTGGAAAGTAATTCAAGGGAATGTTGGCAGGTGATGTGCTTGCTTACTTTCAATTAAGCCAGGAATTTATTTTCTTTTGGATAAAAACTAAGAAACAGGAAACAGATTATAAATTTTCCTTGTAAATTGTGTTTCTTTATAAATCAGGAGATATAAAAGAGTAGGCACTTCATATTGTTTTCCTTTGTAATTTAACACTGATTTTGTACTATGAATATTTGATTATACAATTAAAATTATTTTTTCTTTTTGAAATTGATCATTGTCTTAGTCTTCTACTAGACTGTAAGCAATATTCACTGTTTTTATTCTGTTTTATTCACTGGTACATACCTAACATTTATTTATTTATTTATTTTAATTTTTTTTTTAAGTTTTTTTTTTTTTTTACTTTACAATTCTGTATTGGTTTTGCCATACATTGACATGAATCCACCACGGATGTACATGCATTCCCAATCCTGAACTCCCCTCCCACCTTTCTCCCCATATCATCTCTCTGGGTCATCCCAGTGCACCAGCCCCAAGCATCCTGGCATTTAGCACAGAGCAAGGCACCTTAATGGGCTCAATAACTGTTAAATGAGTGCTTGTTTGTATATATGGATGAATGGATGACTCCTTTCCTCTGTCTATTCCACATACAACTTGCTTCTTCCTATATGTCTTTCTATTTTACAATTTTCCTATTTGATATGTCTTGAGGAATATTTTTTTTTTTCTGTCATAGTCCTTTTTTTTTTTTTTATCACCAATGTTTCTTGCTCTTTTATAAGAATCTCTTTCCCTCCCCATCTATGTTTATTTATCTCAAGCTTGTATTTCTCCTGCTAACTTCCATCCTCTATCATTGTATGATTAAATAATAATTTTCCTCTTACTAATTATTTATAGAATAAGACAACTGCAATATATTTATACATTTTTCATTCTCTATAAAAGGTAAGAAATATATCTCCTTCTTACCCTAATGTAGGCTAAATTTTACTGCATGTATTTCTGGAAGCTTAGGTTTAAAAACAACTTGATCTATAAAAATGTAGAGTGAGAAATATATTTTGAAAAGAGATAAATATCACCTAAGTAGCCATAAACAAAGAATATTAACTCTTTTAATTATAATTGTTTTCTAAGTTGTCTGCTCTAAAGATCAAAATGTATTCTGTATTATTCCTATTATTACTTGTTACAAAGTTTAACTTATTTAATATAACAAATCTGGAAACATATTTACTGAGAATATTTTTAACATAATATTATTTAAATATGTACAAATGTAAATTAAGGACAAAATAAAATCCTTATTTGTATGGCCCTTATTCACTAATACAACCAAAATAAGCACATTAATTAATAATAAATATAATAAATGTTAACAAAATTTAAATTGAAAGAAGTAATTTAGCATTGTCTATTGGAGAATCTCAGGGATGGGGGAGTCTGGTGGGCTGCCGTCTATGGGGTCGCACAGAGTCAGACAGGACTGAAGCGACTTAGCAGCAGCAGCAGCATGACAATTATAATGAAACTACGTTGCTGTTGATTTTCAAAGTGCAGTGCATAAATTATATATTTAGTTTTCTCATTTATTTTTTTAGTTTGCAGTACTATGCATCACATATGTGCATGTTTATGTATGTATCAGAAAGTCAGTGTTTGTATATTAATGTTTGACTTTTCACAACCTCATGGATTATAGCCCACCAAGATCCTTTGTCTGTGGGATTCTCAGGCGAAAATACTGCAGTGAGTTCAGTTCAGTTCAGTTCAATCACTCAGTTGTGTCCCACTCTTTGTGACCTCATGGACTGCAGCACGCCAGGACTCCCTGTCCATCACCAACTCCCAGAATTTGCTCAAACTCATGTCCACTGAGACGGTAATGCCATCCAACCATTTCGCCCTTGGTAGTCCCCTTCTCCTCTCACGTTCAACTTTTCCCAACATCAGGGACTTTTCCAATGAGTCAGTTCCTCGCATCAGATGGCCAAAGTATTGGGGTTTCAGTTTAGCATCAATCCTTGCAAAGAATGTTCAGGAATGATTTCTTTTAGGATGGACTGGTGGGATCCCCTTGCTGTCCAAGGGACTTTCAGGAGTCTTCTTCAACAGCACAGTTAAAAAACATCAATTCTTTGGCACTCAACTTTCTTTATAGTCCAACTATCACATCCGTACATGACTACTGGAAAAACCATAGCCTTGACTAGACGGACCTTTGTTTTCAAAGTAATGTCTCTCGTTTTTAATAAGCTGTCTAAGTTGGTCACAACTTTTCTTCCAAGGAGCAAGAGTCTTTTAATTTCATGGCTGCAGTCACCATCTGCAGTGATTTTGGAGCCCAGAAAAATAAAGTCTCTCACTGTTTCCACTGTTTCCCCATCTATTTGACATGAAGTAATGGGGATGAGATGCCATGATCTTAGTCTGCTGAATGTTGAGTTTTAGGCCAACTTTTTCACGCTCCTCTTTCACTTTCATCAAAAGGCTCTTTAGTTCACTTTCTGCCACAAAGGTGGTGTCATCTGCATATCTGAGGTTATTGATATTTCTCCCGGCAATCTTGATTCCAGTCTGTGCTTCATCCAGCCCAGCATTTCTCATGATATACTCAGCATATAAGTTAAATAAGCAGGGTGACAATATACAGTCTTGACATACTTCTTTCCTGGTTTGGAACCAGTCTGTTCCATGTCCAGTTCTAACTGTTGCTTCCTTATCTGCATACAGATTTCTCAAGAGGCAGGTCAGGAGGTCTGGTATTTCCATCTCTTTCAGAATTTTCCACAGTTTATTGTGATCCACACAGTCAAAGGCTTTGGTATAGTCAATAAAGCAGAAGTAGATGTTTGTCTTGAAATCTCTTTTTCAATGATCCAGTGGATGTTGGCAATTTGATCTCTGGTTACTCTGCCTTTTCTAAAACCAACTTGAACATCTGGAAGTTCACGGTTCACATACTGTTGAAGCCTGGCTTGGAGAATTTTGAGCATTACTTTACTAGGCTGTGAGATGAGTGCAACTGTGTAGTAGTTTGTGGTAGTCTGAGCATTCTTTGGCATTGCTTTTCTTTGGGATTGGAATGAAAATTGACCTTTTCCAGTCCTGTAGCCACTGCTGACTTTTCCAAATTTGCTGGCATATTGAGTGCAGCACTTTCACAGCATCATCTTTCAGGATTTGAAATAGCTCAACTGGAATTCCATCACCTCCACTAGCTTTGTTCATAGTGATGCTTCCTAAGGCCCACTTAACTTCACATTCCAGGATGTCTGGCTCTAGGTGAGTGATCACAGCATCATGATTATCTGGGTTGTGAAGATCTTTTTTGTACAGTTCTTCTGTGTATTCTTGCAACCTCTTCTTAATATCTTCTGCTTCTATTAGGACCATACATTTTCTGTCCTTTATTGAGCCCATCTTTCCATGAAATGTTCCCTTGGTATCTCTAATTTTCTTGAAGAGATCTCTAGTCTTTCCCATTCTATTCTTTTCTTCTATTTCTTTGCACTGATCACTGAGGAAGGCTTTCTTATCTCTCCTTGCTATTTTTTGAACTCTGCATTGAAATGGGTGTATCTCTCCTTTTCTCCTTTGCTTTTCACTTCTCTTCTTTTCACAGCTATTTGTGAGGCATCCTCAGACAATCATTTGGCATTTTTACATTTCTTTTTCTTGGGGATGTTCTTGATCACTGGCTCATATGTCCTGAACCTCTGTCTATAGTTCTTCAGGCACTCTGTCTATCAGAACTAATCAGTTGTATCTATTTCTCACTCCCACTGTATAATTGTAAAGCATTTGATTTATACCTGAATGGTCTAGTGGTTTTCCCTACTTTCTTCAATTTAAGTCTGAATTCAGCAATAAGGAGTTCATGAGCTGAGCCACAGTCAGCTCCTGGTCTTGTTTTTGTTGACTGTATAGAGCTTCTCCATCTTTGGCTGCAAAGAATATAATCAACCTGATTTTGGTATTGACTATCTGGTTATGTCCATATGTAGAGTCTTCTCTTGTGTTATTGGAAGAGGGTGTTTGCTATGACCAGTGCATTCTCTTACAAAACTCTTATTAGCCTTTGCCCTGCTTCATTCTGTACTCCAGGGCGAAATTTGCCTGTTACTCAGGTATTTTTTGACTTTCTACCTTTGCAATCTAGTCCCCTACAATGAAAAGGATATCTCTTTTGGGTGTTAGTTTTAGAAGGTCTTGTAGGTCCTCATAGAATCTTTCAACTTCAGCTTCTTCAGCATTACTGGTCGGGGCATAGACTTGGATTACTGTGCTATTGAATGGTTTGCCTTGGAAACAAAACAGAGATCATTCTGTTGTTTTTGAGATTGCATCCAAGTACTGCATTTTGGACTCTTGTTGACTATGATGGCTACTCCATTTCTTTTAAGGGATTCTTGCCCACAGTAGTAGATATAATGCTCACCTGAGTTAAATTCACCCATTCCAGTCCAGTTTAGTTTGCTGATTCCTAAAATGTTGACGTTCACTTTTGCCATCTCCTGTTTGAAAGTGAAAGTGAATTCACTGTCATTTCCGACTCTTTGTGACCCCGTGGACTATAGCCTAGCAGACTCCTCCATTCATGAGATTCTCCATGTAAGAATACTGGAGTGGGTTGTCATTTCCTTCTCCTGTTTGACCACTTCCAATTTGCCTTGATTCATGCACCTAACATTCCAGGTTTGTATACTATATTGCCCTTTACAGCATTGGACTTTACTTCCAACACCAGTCACATCCACAACTGGATGTTGCTTTTTCTTTGGCTCCATCTCTTCATTCTTTCTGGAGTTATATTTACACTCTTTTCCAGTAGTGTATGGGGTACCAACTGACCTGGAGAGCTCATCATTCATTGTCATACATTTTTGCCTTTTCCTACTGTTCATGGGGTTCTCAGGCAAGAATACTAAATGGTTTGCCATCCCCTTCTCCAGTGGAAGACATTGTGTCAGAAGTCTCCACTATGAGTCATCCTTCTTGGATGGCCCTACAGGGCATGGCTCATAGTTTCACTGAGTTAGACAACACTGTGGTCCATGTGTCCACATTGGTTAGTTTTCTGTGATTGTGGTTTTCAGTCTGTCTGCCCTCTGATGGAGAAGGATAAGAGGCTTATGGAAGCTTCCTGATGGGAGAATCTGGAATTAGGTCTTGTTCTGATGGGCAGGGCCATGCTCAATAAATCTTTAATCCAATTTTGTGTTGATGAGTGGGGCTGTGTTCCCTCCATGTTATTTACCTGGGGCCAAACTATAGTGGAGGTAATGGAGAAAATGGGAACCTCCTTCAAAATGTCCCATGCATGCACTGCTATATTCAGTGCCCCCAACCCTGTAGCAGGCCACAACTGAACCACATCTCTGCCCAAGTCTCCTGGACACTCACAGCAAGTCTGGGTCAGTCTCTTGTGGGGTCACTGCTCCTTTCTCTGGGGTCCTGGTGCACTCAAAGCTCGTTTGTGCCCTCCAAGAGTCTGTCTCCCAGTACTGTGTAAGAGATGTCAGAGACATGTACTTAATCCCTGGGTCGGGAAGTTCCTGGTGTTGGGAGCCAAGTTAGGCATTACTGACAAAATGGAGGCACAGCCCCAACTCTCTCTCCTCACCCTGCAGGCACGGTCCCGGGATGAAGGAGTTAGGTTTTGTGATTCTGACTTGTTCTTTCCTTTCTTCAGTTGAGTTGGCTGGGAAGAATATAAGGTGCTTATTGTTCTTGAGAGAAGCATGAGAAAGCACAAAGCCTTCTGCAGTTGTGCCCAGAAATTAGTCTATAAAGTAACCATTAACACTTGTTCAAGGATTTTTACAAAGAATGACCCAGGATGAGCATGTAGGCTGCAGCTTGAGGCCATGGGAAGGATTGCTATCTGAGACCTGTTTGTGAGGGGAATGTTTATAGCAAAAGAAGTTTGCTGAGCTTAGGGTTTGGGAATAATTAAGAATAGCTAGAAGCCTTTTCAGGAGATAGTGATCTTAAGATGCTAGGGGCAAACAGGATTTAGAAAGATAAGAAATAAACTAAAGAATGTGCCATAAGTTACAATGTAATCACAAGTTAAGTATAGGACACATAAAAGGAAGTAGATAATAGATAGTAAGGCCAAGAGAGAATCGCTGAAGCAGGAACTCTGTTTGTAGGGCAACAATGATTTCTGGAGACAATAAATCTGGGTGGGGTAAACTAAAAATGTCAAACCTCTGACCTAATGCTTTTGTCAAAGTATAGAAGAAAACCTGAAGCTTGAAATAAACATGTAGTCCCATACTTTGAGTCAGAGGCTATATCATCCCCCGACGACACCACTCATCCCTTCAGGCTGATTCCCTGGCTGCTGGAGCTGGACTCCGGCACCCTGGAGGAAACCATGGCCACCTACTCTAGTATTCTTGCCCAGAGAATCCCATTCATACGGGTGCCCATTGGGCTGTAATCCATAGGGTCTCAACAAATCAGGCATGACTGAAGAAACTTAGCATGCATATACAGTGTAATAAAAACAGCAATTATTATATTCATTTTACAGCTATCAGTTCAGTTCAGTTCAGTCGCTCAGTCGTGTCCAACTCTTTGCGGCCCCATGAATCGCAGCACGCCACGCCTCCCTGTCCATCACCAACTCCCGGAGTTCACTCAGACTCACGTCCATCAAGTCTGTGATGCCATCCAGCCATCTCATCCTCTGTCGTCCCCTTCTCCTCCTGCCCCCAATCTCTCCCAGCATCAGAGTCTTTTCCAATGAGTCAACTCTTCGCATGAGGTGTCCAAAGTACTGGAGTTTCAGCTTTAGCATCATTCCTTCCAAAGAAATCCCAGGGTTGATCTCCTTCAGAATGGACTGGTTGGATCTCCTTGCAGTCCAAGGGACTCTCAAGAGTCTTCTCCAACACCACAGTTCAAACGCATCAATTCTTCGGTGCTCAGCCTTCTTCACAGTCCAACTCTCACATCCATAGATGACCACTGGAAAAACCATAGCCTTGACTAGACGGACCTTAGTCGGCAAAGTAACGTCTCTGCTTTTGAATATACTATCTAGGTTGGTCATAGCTTTTCTTCCAAGGAGTAAGTGTCTTTTAATTTCATGGCTGCAGTCACCATCTGCAGTGATTTTGGAGCCCAAAAAAATAAAGTCTGACACTATTTCTACTGTTTCCCCATCTAAGTAAATTAATAAGATCACATATATATGTACACTCAACAAGGAAGTTTTCAAATTCAGTTCTTTCTAATTCTGAATATATGTCATCTTACTATGGTTCAGATTCTCCTGTTATCTATTTTATGTTCAGTATCTTTTTTATTTCTCAACACTTTAATAATTGAACCTGATTATTTTTAAACAAGCCATTCCAAAATTGAAAGATCACCTTCGAAGAATAAAATACAGTGCATGGGAATAGATTCACCTAAATATAGTCAGCTGATTTTAACCATAGCACAAAGACAATTCACGCAAAGAAGACAGTTTTCGCAACAAACCGTACTGGAAGCGTTGGACATTCTTATGCAAAATAATGAACCTAGACAAGCACCTTACAACTACAAGACAAATTAATTGTTACTTCAAGATTTTATATCTATCTATCTATTCTCTCATTCAAAAACTCGTTACTGGAAGGATACAAATACCTGACCAACTGACCTCAAGTAAGAACAAATTTCATGGGTCATCCCAGCCCCTTGGGATCAGTTGAAACTTTTGTGTCAATTGCATCACAATGTAATTTCTCCCTCTTCCTGCTTCCATCACTCTTTTACAGGGGTTAATCCCAAAAGTGTTCTTGTAAAAACATCCATCACTCAATCTGCTTCAAAAATTTTTCTCTAGGATTATAACCTTAGATAAACTGAATAAAAGACAATATAAAATGAGAATAGATCCATGAAAATTGTGCTACTTTACAAAATTTAAATGGCAAAACAGTGAAGGATCAGAAGTGTCAGAACTCAGCAAGACAGATTTGGAAGAAAATGACTGCTTATCAAGAATTGGTGATGTTTAATCTTTTCAAATTGACTTTCCTGAGATAATCATGACACTTTAGTCTTTCAGTTTTCAAGGAATGCAATGATACTTTTCTGTATTACCCCCCTTTAATTAATCTATAATGAAATATCCCTTCAACCTATTTTTTGAGGTTGAATTAACAGTGATGTAAAATGAGCTAATATGGTAATTGAGTAGGATATTGTAGAGATGTAAGAAAAAAGAATGTCTAGGTAGAAAATAATTGTAGTGCATGGTTCTTCCCTTGATTTTATTTTCAACATAATCAGCTTGCCATCTCATTTTTCAATGAGTAATAAGTACCTTAACCACTTTTTAACTTTCAAATGAATTATCATCACATTTTTTTTCTGAGTTCTTTGGTTTCTAATGTATATTTTTCTGGAAAATTAAAAAGTTAAATAAAGTATCATACTTTATAAATGTCACTGAATAACTGCATATTTTGTCACATATATATACAGGATTTTTTTCCCTCAAATTACCCCCCTTTTCTAGAACCATCTGTTTTCCTATTCTAATGCTTTTAAATAGACTCTAGGTAAATGTTATGACTGCAAAAGCTTTAATTTCATTTTATTTCATTCTCATACTATTTGCAATTTTTATATAGTTCCAAAGTCCATTGCTTTGGGGTTAATTGACAATGATTCATATTAAAATTAATCCTGGCAGCTTTTATTTAAACTATAGTCTAAATGTTATTAAGGTAATTCAAAGCTGTAAATAAATTCAAAAGAAGTATTGAATACACGTGATTAATATATGTTAGTGAGTGAGGATACATTTAGATTCAGATAAATAGAAAAGGTTTGCAAAAGGTCTAATTGAATAAAAAGGAATCATATTCTGGGAAAAGATGGCTGCTATTTTGGGGGGTTATGAGACTACCATAGAAAAAGCTATTCATTATTTGTCTTCCTTCACAGAGTGGCCTAGGAAACATGTCCTGTGTAGTAAGAACAAAAGTGGGATTCAATGGCTACTTAAGGCACATGTTTTTTTCTTTTCTTTCTCTTTTTATTTTCACTGATATATGTTGAAAGTAGATTTCTGATTCTTTATAGTAGTTAATGATTTGACAGGGGAGAAAAGTAAAAACAGAGTGTAGTGAAGATTAATTATAAGGACTTTCATAAATTATTAAAAACATATCCAGAAATGTATTACTAACAGAAATGGAAAGTAGTTTTAAAACATAAGTTGAGTTTTTGTTGTAATACTTTCAGGGTGAAGAAATGTTACATCTCTGTCTCTATTTTACTCAGTCCTAGTTTTAGCACATGACAGGTACTCTTTCTCCAGAAATAGTAATACTTGAAGTCTTTCTTATAATTAAATAGCTATTTCAGGAAAATATATTAAAATGAATTCGAATAGAAAAGTCATCTGTGTGTGAGTATGTGTATAGACATATATGTTCATACACATCCATGAACCAAGGAAGAACAAATTTCAAGTTGTACTACTTGGTAATCTGCCCAAATTCTACTTTTCACACAGGGATATTCAAAGTGTTAATGCACACGAATTTTCACAAAAGCAAAACAAATCATTAAAGAGAAAATCTATGACCCTGTTTTTCAAAACATATGTCTAGACATTAAAAAAAAAATTAGAGAACACGTTATATTCTTCACAGGTAACTTTAAGATTCAAAAAGTCTTCATAAGTTGAGACAGGCCATGATCTGGATCCTGGGACCTTTGCTGCAGTGTTTGTACCTGGATAGACATTCTGGAGCAACAAAATACAAAGTATGCTATTTTTTAGCAGCTAAGTTATATACCATTGTGTGATCTCATGGACTGCAGCTCACCAGGCTCTTCTGTCCTCCACTATCTCCTTAAGTTTGCTCAAATTCATGTCCATTGAGTTGAAAATGCTATCTAATCATCTCTTCCTCTGTAACACCCTTTTCCTTTTGCCTTCTATTTTTCCCAGTATCAGGATCTTTTCCAGTGATTGGTCTCTTCACATCAGGTGGCCAAATACTGGAGTTTCAGCTTCAACATCAGTCCTTCCAGTGAACACCCAGGACTGATCTCCTTTAGGATGGACTGGTTGGATCTCTTTGTAGTCCAAGGGACTCTCAAGAATCTTCTCCAACATCACAGTTCAAAAGCATCAACTCTAGAGTGCTCAGCTTTCTTTATGGCCCAACTATCCCATCCATGCATGAGTACTGAAAAAACCATAGCTTTGATTAGATGGACCTTTGTTGGCAAAAATAACTGTGTGCATGCATAATTGAGAAAAATTATGGACAACAAGATACAAAAGCTCCCCCTCCCCCTGACAAAAAAGAAAAAAATAATAAAACACAGCTGTCAGAAGTGGGAAAGTCAAGAACTCTGGTCAGTATCAAAGCCACCTTTTTCAATATCACTTGATACTAGTTTTTATGCCATTGTGTCTAAAGCAGAGTGGAAAACCCACCCTACTGAAAATAACTCATTCTACATCATGCTCATTTGAAGTGTATTTCTGTCCACTCTTATTTGTATACAGCAAGAAATGTTTCTTCTTTTTTTTCTATATATATATATATATATATAATTTAGGGTAAGATAGACTACTGTAGTTACAGATATGCCTTGAAATCTAACTCAACAAATGTTAATTTTCACTCTTGTCAAGTCAAAATTTAGTTGGCAGATTTCCAGGGCAATTTTATACTGGTTATGACTCAGCAATTTAGGCTGTCTCTATTTTACAGTAACATCATCTTAACTTGAGACTGCTATGACTGCAGTCCTGTAAAAGAGTGTAGATTTCCACCTCCACTTGCCAATATGTCAAGGATAACAGAGGACTTTTTGGTAAGAATCAAATTTGAAGTCACTAACCTACCTACCTAACTGTCTGTCTGTCTCTATCCATTGTTATCTATATCTCCAAAAAAGAAGACAATAATAGCAGCAAGAAGAAGAGAAGAAATGACATTGACTTCCTCAGATTTTCCTTTCCAACTTCCCCATACTTATACCAACCCATTCCCCTCTACATATGTAAATGCCAGTTTTCTTTTATAGTTTTCTTTGAGTTCCCCTTTCACTGTAAAATTTCCATGCTCTGTTTATAGTACTTGGACGGAATAGAGGTGATCGAAGTCCTAGTTTGGAATATGTGTTGCAAATTCAAAGATGATCTATCTACATTTTTAAATAATTTCAACTCTTGTGCTAACACACTGAACTGAGGCAGGATAAAGAATAAGCAAATTCTAAGCAGAAAGATTGCCTTTTAACAGTTTAATTCCATCTTTAGGGATTCAAGCTTCCCATCACACTGGGTATGTCCAAGAGGTAAAAGTCTTTGGTCAATATAACTGTCTCCAGGTCTCTAACAGGTTTCAAAATGTTTGTACCGAAATAAAGTTTGTGTCCATTTTGAAAAGAAATACTCTTTACTGAAGGAATAAAGCTCTTCCGAAAGGGCTATATTGGTATATTTGCCTATACTAAAAGTCTTGGAAAAGGCAATTTTAATATGACAGATTTTTCTTTTTAAAAGCTAGAAACCCATTTCTCCTCATTTGATTTAAACATAAAAATAGCTAACTTTTTTCAGTATATATATATATATATATATATATATATATATATATATAATGTTTTATTAACCATTTCAAGTCACTTTGACCTCTAAATAAGCCATTTTTTTTCCTTCTGAATCACTGATATAAGAAAAAGTTTTTAACATGTTTCACTGTCATTCCATGTTCTTTGCAAAACCTATTAGTATTATTATCATTTTCATGCTACTCTTAAGTAAAATTAGAAAAATATTTTTAAATTCCCAATTAAAATTAAATAAGAAGTAATATGCAGTTTAAAGAAGCCATATATATGTGTGTAAAGTATTTATACATATATATGACATATATATATAAGCCATATATATATGTAAATGTAATCATCACACCTAGAACACACACATATATATATATATATACGAAAGATTTTGAAGATTAAATTATCTTCTTGAAACCTGTATTTACTGATGGCAAAGCAAGAAAGAAATCAACAATTTCATGAGAGAGTGAATATTGCTTTATTTAAAGTAGATGTTGGCAATGTTCAGTGACAGCTTTTATCTCAATATTACATGTCAACTCTGTGTGTTCTCAGTTTTCAGAAAATTATATACACATATATAGTATTTATACTATTATCTATGTATATAAAATGCTGATATATGTATGTCATATCTATATATAATCAGAATTTAAGAGGGCCCTAGACTTTCTCCATACCTCCAGAAACAGTTAAGGTACTTAATTTAAATGATGAATAAGGTTGTAAAGGAAAACCATAGGCTCTTCATATTTAGATAATGTCAAATTTGAAACAGAGCATTAACCTGTATGGCCAATATTTGTGAAAAGGAACATAACCCTGTCAAACTTTAATGCATTGTAACACTCATTTCAAAATGAGAAATAGGTATAACACAGTTAAGAAAGAAATATTTAAGTCAAATGATGCAGGAAATATGTAGAAATAAGGCATGTGGGTCAATTTATAATGCCTACTTTTTAATCATATGGAATTTTTTGATCATTAAATAGAAACATAAGAGCTTGTAGTTTGCAGATCATGTTGAGCCCACTCTCTAATTCCTCTCATTACCAAAGTCTCATTAAACAGCAGAATTCCTAATCCTTGCAGAAATTATATATGGTCTGGGCTTCCCTGGTGGCTCAGACAGTAAAGCGTCTGCCTGCAATATAGGAGACCTGGGTTTGATCCCTGGGTCGGGAAGAGCCCCTGGAGAAGGAAATGGCAACCCATTCCAGTATTCTTGCCTGGAAAATTCCATGGACTGGTAAGCTACAGTCCATGGGGTCGCAAAGAGTCGGACACGACTGAGTGACTTGACAAATATATGGTCTATGTAATATTATGGTTACATATTACATATGGTTACATATTACATATGGTCTATATTAAGGTGCATGTTTTCTGTTAGGCCTTCATCTCTTCTTGCTTAGTCCACTGGAGAAGTCCAACTGCCCCTTGGCCTCAAATCTATTTGTGTCAGGCCCCCTGGAGTCACTGATTATACTGAAACCATGCATCAAAACTCATACTGAACTATGCATTTCTGTGCTTTACATCTTACTCTAGCTTCCTACCTTCTAGAATATATAGTTTAGGTACTAGGATATAAAGAGCCATACTGAGAAACCCTCCTCATTATCCATATCTTCGAGTCCCCCTCTTCTTTTGGCCACTTGCTCCCCTATGTCTCATGGTTCAAAAGTCTCAAATGAGTCCTGGCTATTTCAGGCAACATACTGCTCTCTTCTCTATGCTTTTATTAAAGCTGCCTCACACTCCCACTCTACTATGCATTCTCTCCACACTCTCCATTAGGTTTCTCACTTCACTCTGTATATTCAGTTCAAGTCTCATCTACTTCATGTAGCTCTTCATGAGTATGCTTTCTGACCAGGATAGCCTACCCCTTCTGCTATTTCCATAATGTCCTGTACACTTACAATTGCTTACTGCAATTGGCATTTGTCTTAGAATTTTATGTTTGTCATCTGTTTACAGCTATGTGGAAGGCTCCTTGAGGCCAGCAATTCTGCCTTAATTATCCAATTTCTTTTTTTTTTAATATATGGGTACTTTATTTTTATTTTTATTGAAGTATAGATGGTTTACAATGGTTGCTAAGTGCACTGTTCAGTACACATACATAGTTTTTTCATGTTCCTTTCCATCATGGTTTATTATAGTCTGTTGAATAGGGTCCCCTATGCTATACAGTAGGACCTTATTGATTATCTATTTTATATGCAGTAGTTTTTATATCCTAATCCTAAACTCCTAATTTATCCCTCCTCTACATCTTTTTCCCTTTGGTAACCATAAGTTTGCTTTTCATGTCTGTGAGTCTGTTTCTGTTTTGTAAGTAAGTTCATATGTATCATATTTTAGATCCTACATATATGTGTGGATCTTACCACAAATAACATACATGCGATATTTGTCTTTCTCCCTCTGACTTCTAATTATCCTATTGTTAATTATCACATTTTGCTTTCAAAGGATATTGATACAACAAGTGTCCTTAGTAACCTAACCTAACCTCTGACACGTGAAAAGAAACGTTCTTAAACATTCAGCATCACTGTTCATTTAAATGGACACATTTTTGTCACAGTGAAGTATATTCTGAAAATGTAGTTTCCTAAATATTGGAAATATTAACTGGCATATATAGCACAAAGGAAGTTAAATATGAAAGACTTTTCTCCTCTCAGTGTGGGGCGTCATTTCTAAGAAAGCTGTTTTTCGAGCCTCTAAGGATCAATCTGCAGGAAGTCATTTAAAACCAACACACACCTGAGTAGTTTCCATGGAAGCAGAAATTAACCCCCAGTAACCTCATATCTGGTTCACATCTGGTACAAACTCCACCAGAGATAGCAATTGAGGCAAATTATTCTAAAAGACAAGTGGAAGTAAGAGCAGTTAGCTTAATAGTCATTTCCAATGTTACTATAAACACTCCTTTGTGATATATATTTTATATTAATATTTAAAGTAAATAACATTTAATTATTTTCCCAGTTGCATTTCTTTCAAGTGACTATATCATAATAAACTTTGTTATTTTAGATTGAAGAATACTTTTTGGGAACGCATGTACACCTGTGGTGGATTCATGTCAATCTATGCCAAAACCAATACAGAATTGTAAAGTAAAAATTAAAAATAAATAAATAAATTAAAAAAAAATAAAAAAAAATAAAGAAATAAGGTAAAAAAAAAAAAAAAGAAAACTGCAGTCAATGCATTTATCAGACTTCTTATTTCACTCTTATGAGAATTCAGTTCAGTTATTCAGTCATGTCCGACTCTTTGTGACTCCATGACTATAGCACAGCAGGCTTCCCTGTCCGTCACCAGCTCCTGGAGCTTGATCAATCTCATGTCCATCAAGTTGGTGATGCTTTCCAACCATCTCATCCTTTGCCATTCCCTTCTCCTCCTGCCTTCAATCTTTCCCAGCATCAGGGTCTTTTTCAATGAGTCAGTTCTTCACATCAGGTGGCCAAATATTGGAGCTTAAGCTTCAGCATCAATCCTTCCAGTGAATATTCAGGACTGATTTCCTTTAGGATTGACTGGTGAGACTTAATCATTTACCTTTCCTTCTCCCTAACACACACACAAACACACATACACACACACACACACACACACACATATATATATACATATATATATATAATGTATACTGTATTTGTTCATAGTCTTAGGAAAGATTTCAAAGACTTGGAAAAAGAATGTTCACTTGGACTGGTGAAAAATACTTCTTTATTGTTTCTGGTAGAGCTAGAGAGACTGAAGTCTTGAAAGACAAAGGATTTGAGATTACTCCTATTGTCATCTCATTCGAGTATTTTCAGCTTGGAAATAGTGAAGGCAATCACATTTTTCTCACTGGAATTCTTTCCTTACTCTCCTCTGGAGCTTCACAATAATTCAACATTTTTGGAACTATACAATCTGAAGAAATGAACTTTTGTAGAGCATAAGCCAAAACTTGCTTTCTCACATATCTTTTAGAATGACTCTGTCAAGGAATACAATTGAAGAACCAAGAATTTAAAAAGAAGTACTGTCCAATTATATCTATATTGTACTTGAGAGAATATCAGATAAACTCAAAACGGAGAACATTCCATTAAAATAAAAAGTTAGTACATTCTTTAAAAAATTAATGTCATAAATTACAAATAAGGGGGTAAGAATTGTTCTGCCTTAAATGAAACTTAAAAAATAACATGAAAATTCATGTATCATGTTATTACAGATTGAATATTGCTTTAAGGAGTAAAAGCAAAACTTAAGTGGCTTTGTGAGCTTAATTGAAAATATTTGAATACAAATAGTAAATTAAACAAAGGCACTGTATAAAGATAAAAGTTACTTAGGGTGCTCACACTGTGATTGTTTACAATATTACCCTCATTCTTAAATATATATATATATATATATATATATATATATATACACATATATATAAAACCATGATATATTTAACCCTAAAAAAGCTATTGTGTAAGTAAGTCATCCCCAAGTGGTTCAGGAAAAATAAATAAAGTAATATATGTGTATGTAATATATAGTATGTATAATATATATAGACACAGAGATGTACATACAATATATATTTATCTCCATATGCATATATATAATACATACAATAATTTTCTTAACCATTTGAGGGTATGTGTATTTACATTTGTAGAGAAAGAGCACAAATGATAGAGCAAATAGTACTAAATGTCCTCAGCATCTGCTATTTGCTAGGTACTGTGGTAAATGTACAGCTACAGTGATGAATAAAATAGAGTCTACAAGGTCTATGACCTCATGGAGTTTATAGTTCAATGGGAGAGACAGATAGTTAAATAAACATATGAGTATAAAATAAGAAATTTTATCATGTTTATGAGAGAAGACAAAGGTATGAGGACTATTAATCTAGCTGTGAGAAGGTGTGAATGCTTCTCTCAAGAATAAGGCATTAAATCAGAATTTTCAAGGTGAAATTCCTAATCTAAGGCTCTACAATGGGAAAGGATTTCTGGCATCTGAGAAACTGAATAAATGCTGGTATGATGGAAGTGGGGTGAGTGACACAGATGACAATGGATGAAGATAGCAGTATTGGAGTCCTGTCGGACTGGTAGAAAATTGAATTATATCTTTTTAAGTACCTAGAACAATTTAAGCAGAAGGCTAATATATTGATAATTTCATAATAGCCTACTAGTAAAGACAGGTTACATTTGGGAGGATGGAAATGTGAAAAAAGACAGAATATTAATAGAAAGACTTTGCTAATGAAGATGAGTAGCAATAGGAGGCTAAAAATATTTTAAATTTAAAGTGATTTTGCCAAGGTGATGAATTAATGTGGAAGTACAGAAATAAGTCAATGTCAAGAATAAATCCCAACAATCTGTCTTGATAATAAAGTGTGTGCTTTAATACAGATATTTCCTTGATACTAGAGAAAAGGTGAGCAGATAGCACATGTATGAAACACATTTGACTCAGCAATATTCTATGGAAGTTCTAACCGAAGTGAATCTATAAAAACTGGAAAGGATACTCAAAATATATTTGGCATAAATCTATGCATAATGTATTTATTCATATGAACTGAAAACAGAAATAGAAGGCAAATAATTGTTCATTTTGCCATAGTTTCATCTTGAGTTATATTCAGAAAGTTTCTGTGAATATTTTGGATGAACCGTTTGTGGAATTTCTAGGCACTTTCTTGTCCTTATTAAGATTTGGAATTGTACTTTCACTCATGTTAAGTAGCTTTCATCTGACTTTCATTTTCATACCAATAACTTCATTATACCAATAAAATTTTATTGTCAAGCCATCTTAGTTTTATTTCTTATCTTTGAAAAATACTGTCATGTAGTGAAGAGTTTGACCTCTGTAGATCAGTATATGCCTCAAATGTATCTCCTAAAGTGAAGCAAAATTTTGGAGAAGTTATTTTTCTTGTGATTATACAAATGTGTCAGTTCCATACCAAGTATTCAAAAATGTTTGCAGCATACTGGCAGGATTAACTTGTTTTGTGACAATTGAACTAAATGGAACTTGAAGTCATTAGGTGGAGGGAACTTTACCTTCAGAGCAGGCACAATATCCCCCATGACAGTTCAGTTCAGTTCAGTTCAACCGCTCAGCCGTGTCCGACTCTTTGCGACCCCATGAATTGCAGCACACCAGGCCTCCCTGTCCATCACCAACTCCCGGAGTTCACTCAACCTCATGTCCATCGAGTCAGTGAGGCTATCTAACCATCTCATTCTCTGTCGTCCCCTTCTCCTCCTGCCCCCAATCCCTCCAAGCATCAGAGTCTTTTCCAATGAGTCAATTCTTCGCATGAGGTGACCAAAGTATTGGAGTTTCAGCTTTAGCATCAGTCCTTCCAAAGAACACCCAGGACTGATTTCCTTCAGAATGGACTCGTTGGATCTCTTTGCAGTCCAAGGGACTCTCAAGAGTCTTCTCCAACACCACAGTTCAAAAGCATCAGTTCTTTAGTGCTCAGCTTTCTACACAGTCCAACTGTCACATCCATACATAACTACTGGAAAAACTATAGCCTTGACCAGACAGAACTTTGTTGGCAAAGTAATATCTCTGCTTTTGAATATGCTATCTAGGTTGGTCATAAATTTCCTTCCAAGGAGTAAGCGTCTTTTAATTTCATGGCTGCAGTCACCATCTGCATTGATTTTGAAGCCCCCCAAAATAAAATCTGACACTGTTTCTACTGTTTCCCCATCTATTTCCTATGAAGTGATGGGACCAGATGCCATGATCTTAGTTTTCTGAATGTTGAGCTTTAAGCCAACTTTTTCACTCAGGGCTTCCCTTGTAGCTCAGTTGGTAAAGAATCTGCTTGCAGTGCAGGAGACCCGGGTTTAATCCCTGGGTTGGGAAGATCCACTGGAGAAGGAAATGGCACCCCACTCCAGTATTCTTGGCCTGGAAAATCTCATGTACAGCGGAGCCTGGTGGGCTGCAGTTCACGGGGTCGCAAAAAGTCAGGCACGACTGAGTGATTAACACTTACACTTAACACTTACACTTTCATCAAGAGGGTTTTTAGTTCGTTTTCATTTTATATCTGAGGTTATTCATATTTCTCCCAGAAGTCTTAATTCCAGATTGTGCTTCTTCCAGCACAGCGTTTCTCATGATGTTCTCTGCATAGAAGTTAAATAAGCAGGTGACAATATACAGCCTTGAGATACTCCTTTTCCTATTTAGAACCAGGTTTGTTCCATGTCCAGTTCTAACTGTTGCTTCCTGACCTGCATATAGGTTTCTCAAGAGGCAGGTCAGGTGGTCTGGTATTCCCCTCTCTACAACCTAGATGTCCATCAGCAGATGAATGGATAAGAAAGCTGTGGTACATATACACAATGCAGTATTACTCAGCTGTTAAAAAGAATGCATTTGAATCAGTTCAGATGAGATGGATGAAACTGGAGCCGATTATACAGAGTGAAGTGAGCCAGAAAGAAAAACACCAATACAGTATACTAACACATATATATGGAATTTAGAAAGATGGCAATGATGACCCTGTATGCAGGACAGCAAAAAAGACACAGATATGTATAGCGGACTTTTGGACTCAGAGGGAGAGGGAGAGGGTGAGATGATTTGGGAGAATGGCATTGAAACATGTATAATATCACGTAAGAATCGAATTGCCAGTCTATGTCTGATGCAGGATACGGCACGGTTGGGGCTGGTACACGGGGATGACCCAGAGAGATGTTGTGTGAAGGGCGGTGGGAGGGGGGGTTCATGTTTGGGAACGCATGTACACCCGTGGTGGATTCATGTCAATGTATGGCAAAACCAATACAGAATTGTAAAGTAAAATAAAAAATAAATTAATAATTAAAAAAAAAAAAGAATTTTCCACAGTTTATTCTGATCCACACAGTCAAAGGCATTGGCATAGTCAATAAAGCAGAAATAGATGTTTTTCTGGAACTCTCTTCCTTTTTCCGTGATCCACCGCATGTTGTTAATTTGATCTCTGGTTCCTCTGCCTTTTCTAAAACCAACTTAAACATCTGGAAGTTCACGGTTCAAATATTGCTGAAACCTGGCTTGGAGAATTTTGAGCATTACTTTGCTAGTGTGTGAGATGAGTACAATTGTGAAGTAGTTTGAGCATACTTTGGCATTGCTTTTCTTTGGGATTGGAATGAAAACTGACCTTTTCCAGTCCTGTGGCCACTGCTGAGTTTTCCAAACTTGCTGGCATATTGAGTGCAGCATTTTCACAGCATCATCTTTCAGGATTTGAAATAGCTCAACTGGAATTCCACCTCCACTAGCTTTGTTCATAGTGATGCTTTCTAAGGCCCACTTGACTTCACATTCCAGGATGTCTGGCTCTAGGTGAGTGATCACACTATCATGATTATCTTGGTTGTAAAGATCTTTTTTGTACAGTTCTTCTATATATTCTTGCCAACTCTTCTTAATATCTTCTGCTTCTGCTAGGTCCATACCATTTCTGGCCTTTATCAAGCCCATCTTAGCATGAAATATTCCCTTGGTATCTCTAATTTTCTTGAAGACATCTCCAGTCTTTCCCATTCTGTTCTTTTCCTCTATCTCTTTGCATTGATCGCTGAGGAAGGGTTTCTTGTCTCTTCTTGCTATTCTTTGGAATTCTGAATTCAGATGCTTATATCTTTCCTTTTCTCCTTTGCTTTTCGCTTCCCTTCTTTTCACGGCTGTTTGTAAGGCCTCCCCAGACAGCCATTTTGCTTTTATGCATTTCTTTTCCATGGGGATGGTCTTGATCCCTGTCTCCTGTATAATGTCAGGAACCTCCATCCATAGTTCATCAGGCACTCTATCTATCAGATCTAGGCCCTTAAATCTATTTCTCACTTCCACTGTATAACCAAAAGGGATTTAAGTCATATGTGAATGGTCTAGTGGTTTCCCCTACTTTCTTCAATTTAAGCCTGAATTTGCCAATAAGGAGTTCATCGTCTGAGCCACAGTCAGCTTCCAGTCTTGTTTTTGCTGACTGTACAGAGCTCCTCCATCTTTGGCTGCCAAGAATATAATCAATCTGATTTTGGTGTTGACCATCTGGTGATGTCCATGTGTAGAGTCTTCTCTTGTGTTGTTGGAAGAGGGTGTTTGCTATGACCAGTGCATTCTCTTGGCAAAACTCTATTAGCCTTTGCCCCATTTCATTCCATATTCCAAGGCCAAATTTGCCTGTTACCCCAATGTTTCTTGACTTCCAACTTTTGCATTCCAGTCCCCTATAATGAAAGTGACATCTTTTTTGGGTGTTAGTTCTAAAAGGTCTTGTAAGTCTTCATAAAACCATTCAACTTCAGCTTCTTCAGCATACTGGTTGGGGCACAGAGTTAAATTACTGTGATATTGAATGGTTTGCCTTGGAGACGAACAGAGATCATTCTGTCGTTTTTGAGATTGCATCCAAGTACTGCATTTCAGACTCTTTTTTGACCATGATGGCTACTTCATTTCTTCTCAGGGATTCCTGCCTACAGTAGTAGATATAATGGTCATCTGAGTTAAATTCACCCATTCCAGTCCATTTTAGTTTGCTGATTCCTAGGATGTAGACGTTATCACTTGCCATCTCCTGTTTGACTACTTCCAATTTGCCTTGATTCATGGACCTAACATTCCAGGTTCCTATGCAATATTGCTCTTTACAGCATAGGACCTTGCTTCTATCACCAGTCACATCCACAACTGGATGTTGTTTTTGCTTTGGCTCCATCCCTTCATTCTTTCTGAAGTTATTTCTCCACTAATCTCCAGTAGCATATTGGGCACCTACCGACCTGGGGAGTTCCTCTTTCAGTATCCTATCATTTTGCCTTTTCATACTGTTCATGGGGTTCTCAAGGCAAGAATACTGAAGTGGTTTGCCATTCCCTTCTCCAGTGGACCACATTCTGTTAGACCTCTCCACCAGCACCAGCCCATCTTGGTTGGCCTCACATGGCATGGATTAATTTCATTGAGTTAGACAAGGCTGTGGTCCTAGTGTGGTTAGATTGACTAGTTTTCTGTGACTATGGTTTGTGTGTCTGCCCTCTGATGCCTCTCGCAACACCTACCATCTTACTTGGGTTTCTCTTACCTTGGACTTGGGGTATCTCTTCACGGCTGCTCCAGCAAAGTGCAGCTGCTGCTTACCTTAGATGAGGGGTATCTCCTCACCGCTGCCCCTCCTGACCTTGAACGTGGAGTAGCTCCTCTTGGGCCTCCTGCACTGGTTTCAATGGATCCAGAAAATGCCTTGATTGATATAACAGACATGGTCAGTCCTGCCTTCTGACTTGAAAGAATTCAAATTTTCAGGCTTTCTGGAAGCCAGAATTTGAGCATGTGACCTACAATCTGAATGAAGCTTTTACTTTAAAAGCTTATGACATGAAAGAACAAGTTCTACAGTAACAAGTTTTGCTAGAGGAGATGATGGCAAAGGTGCCTGGCAGTTGTTAAGAGGCTTAATATGACAGAAAAAATGGTGGCTATAAGGGTAAGTATATTAGTGGTGGTCTTGGTTTCAACTTGAAGTTTCATTCCATAAGTGTTACAGAACAGTGGCATCGTTGGCATCAGGTTATTCTTTTGACATTTTTTGACTGTTTATTTCTTCAAGCATCTTAGCCTCAATCTATCTTAATCTCTGGTTTTTCCAATGATTAGTTATATTATCAAACATCTCTTTAGTAAATTTATTTTCTGTATTAGTTAGAGAGAGTTAAGTCTGTTGCTTGTAACTAAGCCCTAAATGTTAAACTTGAAAAGTTCATTAAGCCATTTGTTCATTATTTTATCAAATATTTATTCATCCATCTACCATGACAAATGAATTGGGAACAGGATAAGCAAAGACTTGTAATATATAATTTTTTACTAAAGAATTTTAATCATCATTGAAAGAGAACTCCAGAAAACAGAAATTTATAAGTTTTGGGAGATCAAAACTCCAAAGAAATGATAAATAGCTATTCAGAAATAGAAAAGGGCATGCTCTAGGCTTGTGAGGTCAAAATTGGCATCCTCATTCTAAAGCAGTGTTTGTCAAAGTGGCTCATAGATCACATGCATTAAATACATCTGCTTATGTTTAAACATACAGGATCACTGACTCCTCTTAGACTTACTGATTCAAAATTCCTAAGATTTTACGCAAGAATCTGCATTTGTTGTTAGAGACCAAACACACACAGACACATTCATACACACACACACACACATGCACACATACATGCTGATTATATCCTTTCTTATCCTGGATTGGTTTTCTCTTTCTTCTCCCTTACATATCAGTTATTGATATGCAGTCTGTTGTATTATAACCCTGTCCTTAAAACCTTCAGGGCATCTATCTTTGGAATGTAGTTCAATTTTACATATGCTCTTGTTCACTGGTATCTGTTAGGATCTTCCTTTCTATTAATATACATTGATTGATAAAAAGGTTATAGCCAGGTCAATAAACAAATAGATGTGCAAATATAGATATGTGTGTGTGAAAGAGAGAGACAGATAGGAGAGAGAGGGACAGAAAGAAAGAGATGGAGAGAGAGGGAGATTGATTGATTGACTGATTTGGGATCATAGTTATTTTTTAACTCATACTGTCCTGGAGAAAGTCATCATTTATTTCTGTATTATGCAAAGTGCTTCATTATTTGATTTCAACCTAACCTTTTAATTTTTTTTAATCTATTGAAAACACTATACTATAATTAATGTAATATGATCACTAGGATCTTCTTCTGTTAATGCCTTTGATTACTCCTTTGTTTTCTTACTGCTATATTCTTTTATATTTCCATAAAACCAGACTTAAAGAACATTGTAAATGTTGTTATTTTTTGATAGATATTTAGGTAAGTATTGTTTTGTTTTGGCTTTTACAGAGATGTTACCTTGGACATCTGTCTTAATTTCCTGATGATGCTGTAACAATTTACCACAAATTTATAGGCATAAACAACACAAATTTGTTATTTTACAGTTCTATAGGTTAGAAATTAACATGTGTCATTTTATTTAATAACATTCCATCAACTGAGAATCTCCCAGGGTGCAATAGCATGTACTCGACTATACAACCAATGTACTTTGTTCCTAATTTAGAATAAATCCAAGTGGGAAGCAGAAGAGTAATCTCTACACCACCAACAACAACCCCCTCCACAAAGGAAAGATCATATGTTAATCCCTGGAACCTGTGAATGTGTTGTTACTTGGCAAAAGACATTTTGCAGGTGTGATTTAGATTATGAATTTTAAGATAAGGAGATTATATTGAATTATCTGGAAAAAATCCCCTCTAGTCACATGAATTTTTAAAAGGAGAAAACTTTCTTCAGATGAAAGCAAAGGTGATATGCAGCAGAAGATGGAGAAGGGTTTGTCTCGGCTTTCCTGTCTCTAAGATGAGGAATCATGCCCAAGTATCAGAGAGAAACTTACAGAATCTCAAGGCAGCATTCAGCTGATATGCAAGCAAAAAGGACTTCAGCTCTACAACCACAGGGGACTGGGTTTGGCTAAGGACCTGAATGACATTGGGTCAGATTTTCCCCTGTCCCTCCCAGTGGAAGCCCAGCTGATACCTTGCTTCTAGTTTTGTGAACTCAAAGCAGAGAAACTAATAGAGTAGATAGGTCTGTGAAATGTTAAGTGAATATAATTGAGGCTTTTAAGTTTGTGGCAATTTTTTATGACAGCAACAGAAAACTAAAGCCATGCAACTTGAATAAAAGCAAGATATATGCTGTAAAATATTACTTTAAAAAAGAAACAGCACTGTTTATTTCTGATTAGAAAAGAATGCATGTTCAATCCCTGGATAGAATAACATTGAAAAATATAAAGAAAGAATATTAAAATTATACACAATCCCACCAATCAGACATTTTCTTGCATTTCTTTCATTATTTATTCACACACATATTTTTTTTCTGTAGAAGGTGATCTTGCCGTATACACTTCAATATAGCCTTTAAAGAATTTGCATCCTATCATAAACCTCCCCACCCATCATGCTACTAAAAATATTTCAAAAGGCTGTGGGGTTTTTTTGGCCGCATCATATTTTTCCATACTCTAAAATGGAAAGACCTTTATTTTGTCTCATTTTTTAAAATGTGAAGTTTCATGTGTACATGGTAAAATGCACATATCTTGAGTAATTACCTTGATCTCATCTGAAGCATGCATATACCTATGCATAACTCACACATTATGCATATATGTGTATGCATATAACTCACACATCAGTGCTATATAAATGTTGTCCTTAATTTAGAAAGTTCCTTCTGCGTTCCTTCCTGATCAATTCTCAGAATCCAAGAAATAACCTGTTACGACTACACCATACATTATTTTTCATAATCTACAGTTTCATATATTTGTCTATATGCAATGCTGTGTGACTGTGTATGTGTGTGTGTCTGCCCCTTTCGCTCAGATCAATGCTTCTCAAATTTGTTCATCATTACTGTGTGTTCAATAATTTGATTTTATTTGCTGTTGAACAATGTTCCATTGTATGGATATACTACAAATTCACTATTCATTCACAAGTTCAAGGGCATTTGAATACTTTGGCCCTGTATGGATAAAGCTGCTATTGATATTTTTGTGCAAGGCTTTTTTGTAGACATGTGTTTTCATTTTTCTAGTTATCAACTTCTTTGTCATAGGGTTGACTAGATAATTAAATTTCAAGAAACTTGCAATCAGTTTTCCAAAGTGGTTGTGTCATTTTATACTCCCAGAAGAAATGTGAAAAATTTCCACATACTCTGTTTTCTGAAAGACTTGTTAGGCTAATTTTTTAATTGGCCATTCAAGGAGGTGTATAGAAGTATATCAGAGTAATTTTAATGTATATTTCCTTGACGAATAATGATGTTGAATATCTTTTCATGACTTTATGAGCTGTATATCTTAGTTGGCAATGTGTCTGTTCAAGTATTCTGACCATTTATACCTGTTTCATTTTGTTTGATTTGAAGTATAGTTTATAAGTCATCTTTTGTTATTTTGATGTACAACATAATGATTTAAATAGATTATAAAATGGCAAGCACTATAAGTTTGGTAACTCTTTGTTATCATACAAATTATTCTAGTATGATTCACTGTATTCCTTATGCTGTATATAATATACCTGTGACTTGCTTTGTAACAGGAAGTTTGTACTTCTTAGTTCCTTTCACCTATTTTGCCCAAACCCCCACACTTGTTCCTTTCTGGCAACCACCCATTGTATATAAAGTAATAAGCACCCTTCAATCCAACTCCCCAAACAAAAGTTTCCCTGATAGTAAGCAATATCAAGTCATTTACCCCTTCCCCAGATCCTCTTGTTCTGCAAACCTATGTAGCATCATCATGAATTGACCTCTGAGTTTATTCTTTCCCTTATATTTAAACTCTGAGTTATGTTTCCAGGTTTCTGCTATTAGAAGTTATTCTGCAATAAACATCAATACTTGCAGCAAATAAAAAACAAATTTGGTCCAGATATTGATTATATACTTCATTGGTTTTGTTTTAACTGGAGTTCTTATGCTCAGTTATGTCAAATGTAAGACTTTTAAGGTTCTTGATAAACTTTAGCAGAAGCATTCCAGAGTGTTTGTACCAATTAGCTCTTCCAACAGCAGAACTAAAATACTCAATTTAGAATATCATGACAAAAAATTAGTATAAATAATTTTCAAATTATTTGTAGTTTCATAATTAAAATTTTGGTTTTTAATTTTACTTTTGTGCATAGTGATATTCTTGATTCTTTGTACTTTTTAACCTGTAATTTAAATGTTTTTCATTTTCTTCTATATACATCATAAATGGTAACCAGTTATACAGTATATATATATATATATATATATATATATATAATATGTAAAGTATTCTTATGTTTAACTTTGTATATTATTTCTTAATATACCCTATACAATTTGAATTTTCATTTGGTCAAAATCTGATCATTTTTTTCTCTGTCTTTGTTGACTACTTTTATTCCTTTTAATGTCCTGTTCAGATAGATGCTAACTTAAAATTTTTCCTAGTTTTGTTTGTTTATTTTATTACATTAAATTGGCTGTCAGTTATTAAGCACAAGCTTTGTGCCAAGCACAACAGTGTACCATTTTAGACATTGAATATCTTAAAATTCACCATAGATCCTTGCCTGCCCATAGTAACCAAACTCAAGGAGAGAGGTAGCCTCAGAGAGGTCTGAACCTTGGGCAGTTTCTATACAACAGAAAGAAATGTTAAATTAGAAGGGGCTTCACCATCAAGACATGGCCTTACAACTCAGCTCTGACTTATTCATGTGCATGGAAAAGAAATGTGGCTTGCTTCTGCCTGGAAGCTTTAATTTGGCTGTAGGCCCAGACATAGCCTAGAATGGCCAAGCTCCAGGCTGCAACAAGCCCCTTCCATGTTCCCACAGCTTATACAACTGACATGCCTTTCTATTTTAAAAGCAAAGTTAGGGAGAAATGTTTCATAAAACATGGCTGACCTCCCCTCTCTCATCCTAAGTGAACATTCCAGATTGTCAGGCACTGGTTAGCATAGATACAGAACTCTGTAAGCTTCTGAGTGGTCAGATGAGGAGCACAGGTCACTGGTCCTCAGAGGCAGAGCTGTGGAGCCCTACACAGCCATGAAGGACTATTGATTGCCCCAGATCAACTCTCTAGCTGGTCATGAAGAGCCTGAGGACTGCTCTGCTGGTGATTGCTGGAAGCTTGAGACACATTCCTGATCTCCCTAATATTTCCTGGGAAATCCTGGTATGCACTGTGATGCTAGTTTTGATAGTAAAGGGACTTACTGTTTTAAAAAGTGTGAAGTTGCTGGACAAAATGTATTCTGCCCACACGGCAATTTTCAGAGAATGTAGTGAGAATACTGAACCCATGACAAGAGCTAAAGAAGCTCTCAGGCCCCCTGGGGTGGAGATAAGTCCCTCCAGGTTGCAAACCTTGTGCTTGTCCACACTGAGTACAATGATGAACAGGTCATCATTTCTGAGCACTGTAGACTTTCTGCAAAAGGCAAAGAAGTGTTAGGACCAAACTGGAGCCAGGACAGGCTCTAAGGGGCAGGCTAGGCCTGAGGTTTAGTCTCTAGGAAAGCTGAGGCACTGGAAACTCCCGCAGGCAGTGTAGCTCGACCAATCAGAAAAAATCCCTGTAGCCCCCCGCCCATGCCAGACCCGAGCCAATCCGGATAGGGATGCGAGGTTTAAAAGTCCTGCACGCATGTACGGTTTAGCCAATCAGCTATGCTGTTACAGGAACAAAGAACCGTCTGTACAAAAGTAGATGTGATTCAGAGCTCGAGGCTCTCATCAAGACTCCACTGCGCTGGATGAGACCGGAGCCCTAGCTTGAGCTAGCAATAAACCCCTTTATGCATTTGCATTGCTGTGGACGTCTTATTCTCTCAGTTTTGGGGACTCGGACTTCGGGCACAACATTTGGGGGCTCGTCCGGGATCCCTTTAACTGGGAAGAATAACACTTTCCCAGTAGAAGGGGTTTCTTCACTTAGAGAAAAGCTATCTGAACACCAGTGTTAAGTTTGGTTAGCCAGTGTAAGACTGAGGCCCAGCATACGCGCTGGAAGGCAGCTGGCTCTGGTGAGAAGAGAGCTCTTGTCAGGCTTAATCAGGAGCAAAAGAGTCGCCCGGCCAGCATAAGTCCGAGGCCCAGCATTCAAACTGGAAGGCAGCTGGTTCTGTGAGCCATTCTGTAAAGGAACAGGGGAAAACGTTTCTCCCGATCCTGAGTCTGGTGGGCAGTGGACGCCCTTCGGAAAGGTAACCTCGAGGGATAGGAGGGTTCAGGGGGCCTGGGAAGACCTAGTACTGTGTTCTAGGCCAAGGTTTGTCTCTCCTCTGTTCATCGCATCTTTGTGTGTGCCAGCATTGTCACTGCTCTCTGTGTGTTCATCTTGTCTCCTGTGTTCTATCCTGTAATCATGGGGCAAGAGACTTCCACTCCATTGTCCCTTATGACTGACCATTTTTCTGATTTTAAGTCTAGAGCACAGAATCTATCACTGCTGGTGAAGAAAAACAAATTAATAACTTTTTGCGGTGCAGAATGGCCGACCTTCCATGTAGGCTGGCCCTCAGAAGGCACCTTTGACTTGGGAACTGTACACCGAGTCCGAGATATCATTTTCCGACCGCAGATCGGACACCCTGACCAAGCCTCCCCTCCTTGGGTAAAACCTTTTTTGCCTCAACAGGGATTTTCTACCCCTCAGATGTTGGCGACATGTGTAAGAAAGAACCCGAAAAATCCCAAGGATCCTGAACCAATGGTGCCGCTATATACCCCATCTTGCAGGGGGAATTGTTAGGGGAAGCACACTGATTAAAACTGCCCACCCTGGCCAAGCACTATAGTAACCATTTGCATGAGTTGTTTTATGACAGGAGATCCTGATAAGGAATACGGAACTAATAAGCCTCCACCAACCGGAAGAGTTCGGGAAAGGTTTAAAGGAGACACTGCGTGTACATTGTGAGCCATATGGCTGAGCAGTTCTCCTAGGTTTCCTTACCCTGCTGCTGTCCACCTGGATGCCCTTTCCCAATAAAGTCTCTTGCTTTGTCAGCACATATGTCTCCTCAGACAATTCATTTCTGAGTGTTAGACAAGAGCCCAGTTTCGGGCCCTGGAAGGGGTCCCTCTTCCTGCAACAAATGGTGACTCTGGTGAGACTCTTCTTTGCCGAGACTGATATCCTGACCACTCGGGGTACTCAGGGGCCAGCTTGCCTGCCAATGGACCAGACCCAGCAGCCGCAACTGGGACCCTTTTGTCCCTGGTCTCCTCCTGACACAGACAACTGGCCAGAGTGCCCTGACTGGTAAGAAACAAGAGACTGTATTGATCTCTCTCTCCTTCTCTCTCTCTTTCCTCTCCCTAACCCTTCCTATCCTTTCCTGTTTTTCTAGTCCCCTGGTCCTGGACACAAAAATCTGGTTGAAGGGCCCTCAGCCTGAGCTGAGGATTGGAGCCTTATCACCTCCTCTTGGCAGAAAACTCAAATTCTGGTTCTGATTTCTGGTAGGGCCAAGTTCCAGTCCTCCCTTCTCTGGAAGCCCAGGGAAAAGTTCCGTAACACCTGGGTATCTGTAGATGGCAGGAGATGTCTATAAGGCCACCCCTTTTGCCCCTCTCTCCCGCCTCCTCCCCCTTCTTCTTTCAACCTGGCTTCATTTCCTCCCTTAAAATCTTTGATGTTAGTACTTAGATCTGAAGTTCTGTGTCTCTATAAGAGGTTTTCTGAGAGACTATATTCTTGTATTTAAGGGCTTCCCTAGTGGAGCCAAGGTTAAAGCGTCTGCCTGCAATATGGGAGACTTGGGTTCGATCCCTGGGTCAAGAAAATCCCCTGGAGAATAAAATGGCAGCCCACTCCAGTATTCTTACCTAGAAAATCCCATGGACAGAAAGGCTTGGTGGGCTACAGTCCACGGGTCGCAAACAGTCAGATACGACTGAACAACTTCACTTTCACTTTGATGAGGACTGCAAGGTTTATATGTATGTGTTTTAACTCTGTGACTTGATTTTCTTTCCCTGTGCCTTGAGACCAGGGCTCTCAGGAACACTTATCTAGACCATCTGTAACTCCTGACACTGAGAAAAAAGGACTTGAAGCTAGATCTTGTACTGTGTCTGTCTAAATATGTCTTGGTATGTCTCTGTCTCTGGGTAATATTTTTGAGATTGATTTGTATATGAGATCTATTTATTTGACTTAAAAAAGATAAGCGCTTACAAATCAAATAATTCTAAATAAAACAATAAATTCCAGGTTCATGTGAACTGGGAAATATTCCATGTTAAATACCTGATATTAATGTTTGTTAACCTATCTAATATAGACCTGTCTTAGAGTAATTAACGTTAAGTAAAATATTTTCATTATACGTAGGTTTAATATAAGTTAAATATTATATCTGTTACAAGTTGGTCAACAAGAAAATTACCTCAAGTAAAAAAACTTCTAAAAATATAAATGAGATATGAGCTTTTATATCTCTAGCTAACTTTGGGGTGCTTCAGAGGGCCCCTGAAATATCCCAAAGAGAGATATTAAACTGTGTTTATTTGGTTGGTTAAATTACATGAAAAAGATTATTAAATGAGTAATAAATCTGCTCATGTTATAATGTATGATAAAATAACTAATACAGATATCCTAAAAATTATATGGAGTTTCTAACATTCTGATATGTCCTGGTATTTTAATGAAAAACCTGATGACTTCACAAAAGTTAGCTAAAGGACTGAATGAACCAGTAAATATGCTTATAACTTTTATGGTTTCTATCTGAAAAATTATGGGTTTAAATCTTATGTTTTCAGGGAATAGAAAAAATCTTCCTCTCAAACTAATTATGACAATACTTTGGTAAAATTAAACGTTATAAATGAAACAATTATATTTTCTGACTCCTCTAAAAATTGGAAGTTCTTAGGTTTCCAGTAAGTTTATCAAATGAGTTAGGAAGGTTGTCTCACGGATACAAAAATCTCAAGAAATTTTTGAGACCTTAAAAAGAGAAAAATTAACCTAAATTTGTTAGGCAAAATCTGTGATAAGCCTTTGGTATGAGTTTCCCAGCCCTGTTTTATTTTAAAAGTTCAGTCTGAGACTCTATAAATGTTTCAGCAAAATAAAAAGCCTATAATCCATTATGGTTATAAAAATCATCAGACCAAAATCAGTAAAAACAGACCTATTTTGCAAACAAATTAGCCTTAATTTGGTTATATTTAATAAAAATAAGGATAACTTTAAAAAAAAGATATTTCAAAATGTTAAATACCAGTTTATTAATGGAGGTCTGCATCTAGTAAGGCTCATCTCTTAGATAGTTCTTTGCTGTTATGTGATGTTAATGTAAAATTTAATTGAATTCTTGAAAAACACCCTAAGTTTGTTTCTGAAGCTTATCTCAGTAATCTATCTTTGGATGAAGGTCAGATGCCTCATGACCTGCAACCAGGACTGGAAAAAGACATAATTTAAGGGACTGTCTTCAACATGGATAGAAAGACTTTTTTTATCAGGAGAAACTACACTACCAGGATGAAAAGATGACGACATCAGAGGTAGACAGCTTCCCCAAGATCAGCATCTGATTCGTATGATCATTTATGTTCCTTGACTTCTTAGACCTTTACATATAAGTCAAATGCTTTTCTATTATAGGCCTGATCCTATGCTAGTCTTAAAAATCAATCCAATTGTTGGGTTTATGGCCAATTACCTGTGTCTAGTTCTGGGTTACCTTGGTAAATTTCTCTACTACAAGACTCTAACTGGTTGGCCCTGAAAAAATTTACTTAAAAAATTATAGTCATATTCAGATCACTGTGATATTACTAGATAAGATCCCCTCACTGGGCCAATTAATAATGCCTGCTCTGACTCTGGCTATAAATTTGAGCTTTTTTCTATTACCCAAGATCAATCAAAACAAGAAAAGTTTCCATAAAGGAGGGGAAAATTTCCCACAATTATGAGATGGTTTTATATAGATAATACCAGGCTACAATAATTTAGGTTTAAAGTCTCCTCTGTGTTAAAAAAAAAAAAATTATATCATACTAAAGATAATCAGTCTAGTAACACTAAAAAACTGGGCTATGTGCCTTATAGACGGTGCCAATATATAATTTCCCTGAAAGATAAAGATTCTACAGGGCGGACTAAGTCAGATGACCTGAAGATATACCGGGCTACATCTAATGGAAGTTCTTAACATAAGCCTTACTTGTGACTTTACTAATACTGCTGGCTATGTTATTTATATTTCCCCTGTTTTACAAAATAGCTGTTACTTACACTGTCAAATGTGTGTGTGAGGCCTCTAATAAAATAATATATAGTCCCATATGAGATCGATGATGGTAACAGTGTAACTCTAGATATAGCAAGAAGCAACAAGAGGGAATATTTTCCTGGACCAAAAAGCTAGTAAGACAGGTGGTCCAGAGAATTTTGGATACTGTTTTATGGCCTAGTCCAGTAACAGCACATTGAGTGGCCTGTCAACAGAATCTTTGCCAAACCTGAAAATAGACATTCTCAGCACCATGGGATAAAATGGTCATAAAGTGCCCCCCTCATAATCATGGTCAAGTTTATGAGCAAAAAGGGGCTCTGCCAACTGAAGACTTACACTTGCCATCTACATCTATGAAGATTAAATCATGGCCGCTTCAACTGCTGACTTTCAATGCCCCTGAAAGGAGTTCAGGGTGAAAATCAGGAATGAGGCACTCTGTGCTCTGGGAAAAACTGGCAGAACAGACCTTCAGATAGTTAGATCTTTTCAGGAAAAGATTTTATGAGTCCCAATTCGTGCATCTTCTCGTACCTAGAAAAACACTGATGTCATTAACAGTAAAATCTACTTTGGCTATTAAGAAAAAGTTTACAGTTAAAAGTCAAAATAGAATAGCTATCATTCAGATATCCTGGAAAATAACTAGGTGATGCTATGGGTGTACTTTCAGATTAGACCTTATATTGCTAAACACTTGAGTTTTCTGAGTCGTATCAGGCTTGGATGCCACCATTTTCAAAACAATGTCTGCTAAAAGCTATTAAATTCCAGTTATCACTCCTCCAGGTACTTCTAATTGGGTCTGTTACACCAAAATGGCAGACCAAGGGATTAGGATTTTAATCATACAAGACTCAGATCTAAAACTTAAAACTCAAAAATGCTTCCAATTCAGTGTCTATACTCCAAGCTGGGGCAGTCCTATGCCCCATGTTGACAGGAAGTTATCACAGTCATAGTTGCCTCGGGTAGAGAGAGACTTCTGCTCTGCTAGGCAGGCCTATGCCCATGCACAGCAGAAAAAAGTTACAGAAAAGAAAGACCTCTGCCCCAATTCCCAAAAAGTATCTTGAGTATGAAGTCTCTCAGGGGGCTTATGTACTGCGTTAGGGGAAAAATGTTGTTTTTATGTAAATCACTCAGGGGTAGTAAAAAAATCTATGGTCAAAGTAAGGGAAGGGCTAGCCCAACAGAAAAGAGAGTGAGAGGCCCAACAAAGATGGTTTGAGTCCTGGTTCCAACAGTCCCCATGGTTAACAACACTGATTTCCACCCTGGTGGGCCCTCTAATAGTGCTACTATTAATACTTATTTTTGGCCCATGCATCATAAATAAGCTTGTTGCCTTTGTAAAAGACCACGTCAATACCATCCAACTGATGGTACTGAGGCAACAGTATCAGGCCCTGCCCCCAAATAAAGAGGAAGATTCCTCTATGTAGCTGAAGACAGGGGGGAATGTTAGGACCAAACTGGAGCCAGGACAGGCTCTAAGGGGCAGGCTAGGCCTGAGGTTTAGTCTCTAGGAAAGCTGAGGCACTGGAAACTCCTGCAGGCAGTGTAGCTCGACCAATCAGAAAAAAATCCCCATAGCCCCCCACCCATGCCAGACCTGAGCCAATCCAGATAGGGATGCGAGGTTTAAAAGTCCTGCATGCACGTACGGTTTAGCCAATCAGCTATGCTATTACAGGAACAAAGAACCGTCTGTACAAAAGTAGATGTGATTCAGAGCTCGGGGCTCTCATCAAGACTCCACTGCACTGGATGAGATGGGAGCCCTAGCTTGAGCTAGCAATAAACCCCTTTATGCATTTGCATTGCTGTGGACATCTTATTCTCTCAGTTTTGGGGACTCGGACTTCAGGCACAACAGCCAGCTTTCTCAACTTTCCCAAGTGACTCAGGGAAACCCATCTTAACTGTGTCAGAGAAAACTGGAGGGCAACTTCAGAAGAAAATAATGAATATGAACAAAAACACTCATTTTCCAGAAAGTCCAGAAATATTCATCCAAAAAAATGTGAGATAGAAGCAGACAGTGCAGGAAAAGGAGAAGGAGAAAACACGGCTGGAGCAGTCAAACACACAAATGGAACAAATCCTGAATGATAAATGTAACCATCTAACATCAGAGGCTAAACACCTGCTAAAGGCCATCCTCTTGTTTGACCTCCTTAGAGATCACATGGATGATAGGAACTTGAAAGCCCAGCAGTAGGGAGAAGCCAGAAATGGCCATTGATCGATCCATCCATAGGCCAGTGGCTGATAAGAATGTGTCATTGATGATCCTGACATCAATGTGTTCCTTCAGAGTCCTAAAGAGAAACAGCAAAAAATAGCCCAACAACTATGGGAAGAAAAGCAAATGAATGAAGAGCTTCCAGGACAAATATCCAGTCTCACATTAAAGAAATGTCTCTGCACTGTGAGAATTCCCAGCTGGACAGAGATTCAGCAGCTGAGGCTACAGCTGAGAATTCTGCCTGAATTGCATGAAGATCATTTAACACAACTTCACAAAAATTGTGTGAAGAGAAAATGTAATGGTTAGAAAATGGAAAAAAAAAACAAAAACAAAAACATCTTCCCAGCAAGTGTAGAAACATGAAAGCCAAAGCTACATATCAGTTCTGCAACTTCTATAAGAAAATGGCAGAAGGCCTGGGCAAAGAATTGAAAGGAAACACTTCCTACCATGGAAAGGAGATCTGTGTCAGTGAGAAAGGGCTCAAGACTGCTAGGTGCTGAGGAAAAAAATTGAGAACAACAGGCAGATGCTGACCAAGACTGAGTCCAAGTTCCAGCCTACCGTGCCACTTACAGCCAACAGAGGCCCTGAAGTATCTGGGGATCCCCTGTGTCTTCCAGATCACCAGAAAGCGACATGCTATGAATGCTGAAGGATCTAGGGTCACTATCAGGTTTGACTCAGAATAGTGTCCTGGACACCCATAACTTTAGCTCAACATGTGCATACATTTCTGTTAAAGTAATTTTAATTAACCTCTTGTTAAGCTTGTCATCATTACTCTTATTTGTATAGAATTTTAACTTTATGGTAGCTTTACGGTAGTAATCTGTAAAATAGATTTGATAATATCAATACAATTCCCAGCAACATAGAGGTTCCCCATGGGATACTTTGGCATCATTTATTTTAAGTATTATATTTTGATTCAAATTAAATGACCCTTATAACCTTCTTGTAAGTTTGATATAAGTAGAGACATTTGAGCTAATAAATTATCTGTAAAGCAGGGCTAATATTACAAATATTTAGAATTAACCTAATATTTACTTGAATAAATTTTGGTCACTTTAAAAATGCAAAAACATTAAACACACCTTGGCTCCATTCAAACTACATAATATTTCATTAGTTTGTTACTAAACTTGCATTTTTGTTCCAAAAATTCTAAGATTAGCTTAATAAATTCATAGATTAGAATTTTGGAATTATTTTGTTAATTTTGGAAGCATTTATTTGTTTTGTACTATTTTCTTAATCTTTGATATTTTATTTAAGATTCAGTTTGTTTCTTAAAATTCTAAAGCTTATCAGTCAAAATGAAAATATTTTCTCTTAAAGGCAAACACACACACACACACACACACATACACACAAACCCCACAAGGCAAACACTAATCCCTCTTAATTGTTTGTGAGTACTTGAAAAATATAAAAATAGAGTTGCAAAAAATTTTTTAATTATTTAAATAAAAAGTAAGTAAGAAAAAAATGTGTGTGTATAATTTGTATTTACAAACAGATTCCTGAATCATTTATCCAGAAAAGAGGTAGTTTCTTCTGATGATTCAGAAGAGATTCCAATAAGAAACACTTTATTCAAATGCTGTAGATAAAGAGACAAAGATGAGTGTGGTTCAGAGCTGTGTCAGGGATAAGGACCCAGGTTGGGAAGGTACCAGGTGCTGGCAAGTTAAACACTGCTCCATTTCTATGCCTGTAGAAAGGAGAGGGTAGAGATGTCATCAGAACCCAGCGGAGGGCTGTCAGGGTAGCAGGTAACAGGCTCCTACTCTTTGTCGCCCAGTCCTTTTGTTTCCTGCAAGAGTAATAAGCTGCCTCCCAGAGAGCTTGGCTAGCTCGAGCAAACCAGACAGAAAGCTCAAAAGAATTCAGAGAGTAGCCAGAACAATTGACTATCTTTGATCAAAAGTATGTGTGTGTGTTTCATTGTCTTCTTTCATATCCATATACTTAACAAAGGTCTATGGAGCTTCTATAGTGTCTACAGTGCTATTCTAGAAGTTTGTGATGCAGAGATGAAAAAAATCTCCAGAGCTAACGAATCCTGTGGACTTCAAAGTTTACATTTTAGTGAGGGGCAATGTCAGATAATAGAAAGCAAAGAAAGGATGATGTTATCTGCTTTTCAGACAAATCCAATAGGGGTGAGGGGTAATTTGCATGAAACCCAGGAAGTGATATTCACATTGATGTCTAACAATAAGAAAATTTTCCTGGGAGGTTAGAGGGCATGACCTCTGGTAGGGAGATATAGGTAGGGAGAATAGGAAGTCTAAATTGCCTGAGGCTCTTCCTGCCCTGCAAATAGGTTCATCGGCACTATTTTTCTAGATTCTACATATATGCATTAATACACAATATTTTTTTTTCTCTTTCTGACTTACTTCAGTCTGTTTGACAGACTCTAGGTTCATTCTAAGTGAGTGGGATGAGGGGAGGGAGATCCATGAAGCAGGGAATATATATATATATACAAACATATACATACACACACACACACACACACATATAGCTAGGGCATATATACATATATACACACAAATAGATGATTCATTTTGTTGTACAAAGGAAACTAACACAAAGGAACTATATGTTAATAAAAAAATAAATTAAATAAATTGTTTGAGAGCTGAGTTTCTGGGGCAGTAGAAACTGAGCTAAGTTCACAGGGAAGGGGGAAGTTGGGTAGAGGCCCAGGGAGAGACTTATCTCTACTGCAGTGTAGGGACACCAGGTTTTAATCCTGGTGGGAGAGGGTTGATGTCTGGGGGCATGGCATGATGTATACACTATGCAGACTTGTCTGGTTGTGTAGAGGGTGGAATGAGGAGTGGGAGAGTGATGCGCCCTTTGATCAGGTGCTTACCAGGGGATTGCATGAAGCTTTGGGGCCTGGCACTGAGGTGGTCATCACATGGATCCAGGATGAGGACAGACAGGGCTAAGTCTGGTCAGTTGTGAGGTTATTAAAGAGGAATGGAGAATGACTCTTAGAATGTTTTAATAGCCTTGTTGGTACAGGGCAATAACGACAGTAAATTATTTGCAGGAGAAAAGTCAACAAGGCATGGGGAAGGAAATGGCAACCCACTTCAGTATCCTTGCCTGGAGAATCCCATGGACAGAGGAGCTGAGCGGGCTATGGTCCATAGGGTCACAGAGTCAGCCATGACTGAAGTAACTTAGCACACCTAGATACATTACAGCCAGTGAAATCCTGATTTCTGAGCAGAAGCACGTGAAGCAGGCATGTCCATTGGCACTGCACATGGCGTCTGCCACTCCTCAAGGCTCAGGTGATCAGGTAAAGGAGAGGCACAAAGAGTTCAGTCTATAATGCCACTCTTGCAGATACCAAAATGAATATAAATTTTACTCCACTGCAGTGCCTGACCAGTGGAAGAGAAAGACCCATGAAAGAGAAGTGGTCATGAATGTGGACTGTGCACTCATTGATGGCACCATGCCAGGCTCTAACTGTCCCTGCAACAGATTAGATGTGGGTGGGGAGGTTAGGGCTCTGTGGAGAACATGGTCTCTGAGCTAAATAGTAAAGGATGAGTAGGAGTTATCTAAGTGATTTTTATAGTTTAAAAAGGTTATATCAATCACTTGGAGATCTTGTTGCAAAGCAGATCCTGACTCATCAGGTCTTGGCGGGGTGGGAAGGGTGGTGGTGGGGTGGGAAGGGTGGTGGTGGGGTGTGAAGGGTGGCAGGATGGGAAGGGTGGTCGCGGGGTAGGAAGGGTGGCGGGGTGGGAAGGGTGGTGGTGGGGTGGGAAGGGTGGTTCTGATCCCCTGTGTTGCTTCCGAGTGTTGCCCATGTTTCACCAGAAAAACAAAGACTGAGAATCTTTAGATGATTATAGGGTAGGAGTGTGGGAAAGATGAAGTGGATAGTGGCATTTCTGGCCAAGTTTCAGCTCAGGCATAGATAGGAGGGCACGAATAACCTGGCAAAGCTGATGTACAACATGCAAGCAATACTGTTCCCAATTCTCCTCTCAGAAGTTCTTTTCCACCACAGACTAATACTAGCCAAGGACATGGCCATTTCCAGGGGGAGGCCACAGGTCACAGACTTATGTTTGTCCTTTGGGAAGTGAGCCATGGGTGACTCAATTGTCTCCAGAGTCCCCAGTGTCAGTACATAACGTCTTATCTGTATAATGTCTTCCCTGGTGGCTCAGACGGTAGAGCGTCTGTCTGCAATGCAGGAGACCTAGGTTCGATCCCTGGGTTGGGAAGATCCCCTGGAGAAGGAAATGGCAGCCCACTCCAGTAATCTTGCCTGGAAAATCCAATGGACGGCGGAGCCTGGTAGGCTACTGTCCATGGGGTCGCAAAGAGTCAGACACGACTAAGCGACTTCACTTTCACTTTATCTGTATAATAGCTTGCTGAGTCTAGGGGCCTGCAGACCCCTCCTGACCTGTCCTTCGTTCTTCACCTCTACATCCTCCATAATTCCTTTAAACTCCCTCTGTTTTTTCTCATTCTCAGCTACCAGATTCCAGTGCAAACCACAAGTCTGGCTTCCCTGGATCACTGTTAATCTAGTGATTGTCTATCCTACTAGGCCCCAGTTCACCATACTTCCTCCTGTCAATCTCCTGCCAGAAGTCAGAGTAGATTGTTTATTTCATGAGATGGTCAAGGCAAGAGTGAAACCATACAGTTTAGATGCATGGGATGAAGGTACATCCAGCCCTGCTCTCATCACTACATCTCCTGGCTCTGATAAAGAGCAAAGATGAACATCATGACACTGTGTCCTAGACAACTGGAAGGGTACTTGGTTTCTGCCTGCACATTAATGATAACTGTTTAAGTTATAAAAAATATATGGTCACAAAATCAATGGCTCACTTCAGGTCAAACATTTCCAGAGAGAATTAGCATATTTAAAAAATCACCTAATATCCTAACAAGAAAGTTAGACAACACGATTTCATTGAAAATTAACTATGGATGGCTAAAGAAACACCAAAGTTTGACTTCCCTAGTGGTACAGTGGTTAAGAATCTGCCTGCTTTCCAGGTGGCTCAGTGGTAGAGAATCCACCTGCCAATGCAGAAGACAAGAGATGTGGGCTCAATCCCTGGGTCTGGAAGATCCCGTGGAGGAGGAAATGGCATCCCACTCCAGTATTTTTGCCTGGATAATCCCATGGACAGAGCATCCTGGCAGGTAACAGTCCATGGGGTCACAAAGAGTTGGATATGACTGAGCTTAGGCAACCTGGCTTCTTTCATCCATTGTGTCACTGGCTGCTAAAGTCTGAAGGCCATTTCCCGAATCCTTGTAATGATCTACAGGAAATTCCTCTGTATAACTGACTTCTCATGGTTCATCGATGGTTCTTTTTAAAAGGTGACAATGGGACTTCCCTGGTGGTTCAGTGGTTAGAACTCCATGTTGAGGGTTCAGTTCCTGGTTGGGGAACTAAGATTCATCAACCAAAAAAAAAAAAAGAGAGAGAGAAAAGAGTGACAATGACAAGTACTGTGCTCGGAATGTTGTTGCAACTCCTTTTAATGTTGTTGAGGCAACATGCTTACCTATGGCTATTTTAGCCCCAAAAAACTGAGTTATATGCTCTTATATTCTTGCCAAGAGAATCTCACAGACTGAGGAGCCTGGCTGGCTACAGGCCATAAGGTCGCGAAGAGTTGGACATGATTGAAGTGACTTAGCACTCATGCACATGCTTTTATATGGGCTTGTACTTTAGTCAAAAACACAAGGGTCAATGTTTATACTGATAGTAGATATGCTTTTGGAGTATCTCAGTATTTTGCAAGGCTGTGAAAAGCAACATCGCTTCCTTACTTCCAGAGGAAATAAAATTTAAAATGGCCCCATATTTAGCAATTATTGGATAAAATACATTTATTTGCCATTGTAGCTGGCAAAAGTTTGGGGCATTGTAAACTTGCATCTCTAGGTTCAAGGGAAACATTTTGTTGATATTTCTGCAAGAAACGTCACACTTAAAGGGAGCAAGAGCAGCCAAACCTCTGTCCAATGGGATATTTCCCCAAATGGTAATTTAGAAAAATTGGCTAGAGAAGCCCAACGACAGGCCTCAGAAAAGGAACAACAGTAATGGAAATTCAAAAATTGTTGGTTTGATAAAAAGAGATGGCTCTGGTTAGGATTAAATAACAACCCATGCTAAAATCTCCACTTATTATCACTGTATATTCATTAGACCATAGGTATATTGACCAAATAATAGTCTTCGTGAATCAGTATTGGTGGGGAAATATTAACATGGTCATACAAGTGCCTACCTCGCTTGTCCCATTGTCTAAGCAGGGAAGCCTGTTCGTGCTGCCCCTGGGCATTTTAAACAGCCTAATAGACTATTCAAGTTCTGGTAAATGGATTTCATACAGCTTCTTCATTCTAATGGATATACATATATTTTACTCATGGTCTGTATGTTTTCACATTGAATGGAAGCCTTCCTTTGCAGATAAGGTACTGCTTCCCATTTGGCTAAAGTCCTTTGGGAAATTTAGTCCTACCTGGGGAATGCCTCTTGAAATTTATAGTTATTGAGAAACCCACTTTCTGACCAAATCTTAGACAACTTTGTGCTGTTAGATGGATTTTACAATACTTTTACTGTGCTTACCACCCTTAAATCCTCTGATTTAGGGGAAAACATTAAAGACATTATTAAGATTAAACTGGCAAAATTTGTAGAAACTCTCCAAATTCCTTGGACAAAACAATTGCCATTGGTTTGTCCTCTCATAACCACCCCTTTTGGAAGTCATACATTCCATCCATTGAAATAGTTACAGATTGCCTAATGCACTTATTTCTTGCTTCTTTTGACCTACACCTGGTAAAAGGAGATGTTTCACTATTGCAAGGCCTAACACCTTCTATTAAAACTAACAGTGCTTTGACAGAGCAATATTGTCATACTGTGCTGTTGGGAGAAGAAGACTTTAAATAACTTACTCTCAATCAGCAGATTTTGTCATTGGAAAAAAGAAAAAAAACCTCTAGAAGAACCTCTCCAATCACACGGGAGAATCTCCTATCAGGTACTGCTAATCAATCCCTGTGCCACCAAACATGAAATAGACTCTCGGATTCACATGATAATCCTAAAGAAAGCACCATACCCTGACTTGACATGAAAGTGGAGATTTTCCAGAATTGAGACAGGCAGTATATAGAGAACAACCTTTCCCAAGATATCTAAATCAGGCCTGCTTTTGCCAAAACTTTGATGATGACATAATGCCTCAGGTGATCAACAATGCCTATGATCCTGACAACATACGGGCTTAGAAACAAAGTGCCTAAGATATCATTTTCCTGCCCCTCCTAAAGATAGTTATTCACTAAACAAATGGACAGGCATGAAGTCAATAGTGCATGTGTACAAACACACACACACACACACACACACACTCTCTCTCTCTCTCTGGCTCAGATGGAGTCAAGTGTGCTGGTTATTCTCCAAATTCTTTCAAGCCTTCAGGCTCTGTTCCGACCTACTGTGTGTCTAAAGCCAACTTTCCTGGCTGCACTACCCATTTTTTTTTCTCTGTGTCTGCCATTGCTCTAGCAGTAATGGAAAGACAGAAAGACAACGGGGCCAGCTTTCCCTGTTCCCTTGACAGCTCCTCACTGGGCTCACAGTTCCGCCTCCTCCTCCAGGACCAGGAATGAGAACAGCTTCTCTGTTGCTAGCAGCTGGGACCCCACCATACTTGGTCCTTCTATCATCCCTGTCACAGCTCAGAATCTGCCTTCATCTCAGTTTCTTCTTCTGCATCATTAGATGAAGTGTTTCTATTTGGAATATTATTTGATATATCAGGCAGTTCACCTCTTCTGTGTAATGATATGAATATTTTTAATTATTATATATTTAAAAGTTATTTTCATATTTGAATCTCTCTTATTTTTGCATTTTATTTAGGTACTGAAATAATAATTAAAGTACCCTTTCTCTGAACTGTGGTGTGTGTCTGTAGTGTGATTGCATAAAGTATAAACACTTATTTTCACTAAGTAAAATTTTGAGTTGTTTAGACAACAAATACTATCTTAAGCAAATATCAGAGGTTTAAATATGAAAAAATAAGAAAACAGATGAGTATAAAATGTAAACTCCTCGAAATTAATCAGTGGTTTTAGAACTAAACAGATATAATTTCTGATGTCTGAGATTTGTATTTTTCTTAATATCACATTGATTCTTAAAGCCAATCTAATTATGACAAATATTAGGTTACTTGTCCAGATTTTTAATTATAGCCCATAGCATATAGAAATGGCTTTATTATTTTAAACATCTCTATTTATATCATACATCATTTGGCTTAAGTAATAGTAATTTTGATTTAATCAAAATACAACTTACAGTATCTTATTCAAGATGATCTAAGGACTTACACGAATTCTTCAAAGAAACTATATTTAATACAATTTCATTTGGAAAAACTCTTACAAATTATCTTGCTTTATCTAATTCAATAATAGCAATCAAATGAGTAACAGTAGCCAAAATAAAAACACAAACATTCAAATTACATTAAAAAGAAAACTCAGGCAATTTTGTGCTATGGTTCTGGGTGTTCACAACCTAGCTTCTGTGGCAGCTGAGTCAAACCCGCAGGTGACATCAGGTCCCTGAGACCTCAGTTTCTGACCCTCCTGCTCCCAAGGTGGGCTCATAACACAGGGGATCTCCTAATACTTTGGGGCCTCTGTGGGTTGCAAGTGAAGCAGAAGGTGCAAAATGGTCTCTTGGAAAAGACTGAAACTTGGACTCAACCATGGCTAGCATCTGCCCATTGTGCTCATTTGCTTTCCTTAGCTCTTTGAATCTTCCTTCAGTCAACACAGCTGCCACCCAGCAGTCTTAAGGTCTTTCTCACTGACACAGATCTCCTTTCCATGGTAGGAAGTACTTCTTTCAACTTTTCACCCAGGTCTTCACCATCTTCTTGTAGAAGTTGCAATTCTGATAAAACTTTGGCTTTCATGTTTCTACACATGCTGGGAAGTTCGTTTGTTTGTTTTCTTCTAAGCATTAGATCCTCTCTTAAAACAATTTTTGTAAAGTTGTGTTCAATGATCTTCATGCACTTCAGGCAGAATTCTCAGCTTCAGCCTCAGATGACGAATTTCTTTCTAGCTGGGAATTCTCACAGTGAAGAGACGCTTCTGTGTGGAGATTGGATATTTTTCCTGGAAGGTCTCCATTCATTTGTTCTTCCTTCCATAGTTGTTGGGCTATTTTTTACTGCTTCTTTTTAGGACTCTGAAAGAATACATTGAAGTCAGCATCATCAACGACACATTCTTATCAGCTTCTGGCCTAAGAATGGATCCATCAATAGCCATTTCCGGCTTCTCTCTACTGCTGGGCTTTCAAGCTCCCATCATCCACATGATCTCTAAGGAGGTCAAGCAAAACGATGGTCTTCAGCATGTGTTCAGCCATTGAAGTTAGTTGGTTGACTTTCTTGTTCAGGATTTGTTCCATTTCTGTGTTTGACTGCTCCGGTCTTTTTTCTCATTCTCCTTTTTCTGTACTCTCTGCTTCTATCTTGTAATGTCTTGGTTGGGAATTTCCAGACTTTCTGGAAAATGAATATTTTTGTTCATATTATTCATTATTTTCTTCTGAATTTGTCCTCCGTTTTTCTCTGATGCAGTTAAGATGAGTTTTCCATGAGTCACATGGGAAAGTTGAGTAAGCTGGTTCTTCTGTGCCTCTTGCAGAAAATCCACAGTGCTCAGAAATGATGACTTTTACAGGTTTCTGTATTTTGTGTTTTGTATTCAGTGCAGACAAGCACAAGTTTTATGACATGGGAGAACAGGAGCTCCAACCCAGGTGGCCAAAGGGCTTCTTTAGCTCTTGTCATTGGTTCAGTATTGCTACTATATTCTCTACAAACTTCATGGTGGGCAGAATCCTTTGTGTCTAGCAACTTCACATTTAAAATGAGAAGTCCTTTTACTATCAAAACTACCATCACAGCGCATACTAGGATCTCCCAGGGAGTGTCAGGGAGACCTGGTGTGTGTCTCAAGTGTCCCGCAATCACCAGCAGAGCACCCCTCTGGCACTCCAAGACCAATTGGAAAATGGATCAGGTGGTCATCTGTCCGCCTCCATGGCTCTGTAGGGCTCTGCAGCTCTAACTGTGAGGACTAGTGTCCTATGGGCCTCAACTGACCACTCAAATCTGTAGAGTGCTCGGTATTTAAGGTGAACTGGTTTCCTGACAACCTGGAATGCTAAGTTAGGATAGGGGCAGGGAGGCAAGCCAGGTTCTAGGAAATATTTCTGCCTAACATTTCTGTTAAAGTAGAAAGGCATCTCAGTTACATAAGCTGTAGGGGAAGTGGAAAGGGCTTGTTGGAGCCTGGAGCTTGGCCATTCTAGGCCATGTTTGACCCCACAGAAAACCTAGTGGTTCCCACCAGGGTTAGGCCAAATTCCCTTCTGCACAAAATCAAGTCAGGGCCGTAAAATTCTTTTTATTTATTTTTTTAATCATTCAACATCTATAACTTGGTCTTGCTAGATTAAAAAAAAATTAAACAGTCATATTTTAGAGCATTTTATAAAATATATAATGAGTTGTAATTGTTGATTTAATTTACTTTTTTTCCTGGCTAGGGAGGTATCCTAATATCTATCAAAGGAAGAACACATCGTTATAATTCATATGACATAATTACACAGATTAACTACAGCTATATTAAAATATTTATAAACCTAAAATGTGCACTGGTAGATATTGCATAAGACTATGTATAGGAGGATAGTATTTACATGTAAATCTAGATCAAGGCAGAAACATAATATATATGGCTAAAGAATACACACTCAGGGATCCAAATTCAAGTCAGATGTAAGGATGGAGAGCATTTCCTGGGGATGGATAAAGATCAGGCAAATCTTCCTTTGGGAGGTTAACTGTTGTTATGGAGACCTGAGTTCAATTCCTGGGTTGGGAAGATCCCCTGGAGCAGGGAACGGTTACCCACTCCAGTATTCTGGTCTGGAAAATTCCATGATCGATATAGTCCATGGGGTCTCTAAGAGTCAGACTTTCACTTTCTTCCTTGCTTCTTGTCAAAGCAACAACAGAGAACTTGCAGGTTTGCCATAGTAAACTAGAAAAATCTGAGAACTTCACTGAAACTCCAATCAGAAAGTTTCACTTTGAAAGTACTCTTCATTTGAAATAAAGAAAGTGACAGAGTTAGCCCCTCAGTTGTGTCCAACGCTGCGACCCCATGAACTGTAGCCCACCAAGCTCCTGCTGTCCATGAAATTCTGCAGGCAAGAATACTAGAGTAAGTAGCCAGTCCCTTCTCCAGGGATTCTGACTGACCCAGAATGCTGGGTCTCCAGCATTTCAGGTGGATTCTTTACTGTCTGAGCCACAAGGGAAGCCACTTGGCCTCCAGCAATTTTACCTAAATTTCCATTCAGGTGTTCCTCCCAGTCTATAGTTCTAGTGCCTTCTGCTCCAGGTATTATTCACATGTTGTCTGTGACCTACTGGATGTGCTTCTCTTCAAAATTTGAAGTGGTGGCTTGCCCTGTGACTTCAGTTCTCTGATGGATCCAATATTTTTAATTTGTATAATTTGTCATTTTATAAGGACAGGAATGGCTATTTCAAAGCTCATTTTGTATCAGGACTGAGCTGAATTCCAAAATTTATTTTTACATTAGGAATTTTAGAGTTTTTAAAAGGTAATGCTGTATATTGTACAATCCCCTATAGTTTCTGAAGCACAACCTCATGTTCAAACACATTAATTCTTAGAGGACAAATAAATGTCCCCACTCACTATGTATGATTAATGCAGACAATATTTAAAGTCCCAACTAAGCTCAGGTCAAAATTTCCTCCCTAAAGTGTGTGTGTGTGTGTGTGTGTGTGTGCACGCAGGTGTGCACATGTGCACGCGCATGTGTGTTCAGTCGCTCAGTTGGGTCCTACACTTTGCAAACCCATGAACTTAATCCACCAGTTTCCTCTATCCTTGGGATTTCCCAGGCAAGAATACTGGGGTGGGTTGCATTTCCTCCTCCAAGAGATCTTTCCCACCTAGGAATCAAACCCACATATCCTGCATTTTCTGTATTCCTGAAAGATTCCTTACCACTGAGCCACTGGAGGAGCCCACTAAGTTGTGAGAAATGTTTCAAGTTTAGTATTTTCTGGGTTTCAGAATTATAGATAAGGAAATGAAGGGCCTAAATATTTGTATACAGCAAAACTTCTGGACTACAGTGTCCTCTGTGGAAATAGTTCAGCAATCCTGAGGCATTAACTATGAGGAAAGAATAAATCTCAGTAATTATCACACTTCAGAAAGCATTCAAGCTACATAAGATACAGTGAAGAAAACAAAACCTTCCCTGAGAATAGCTTCTGTTCAATAGGTAGTTAAGTTATACCCTGTCCCATTTATATATCTCCTAGTTTTTTTGGGATTTTTAAGTAAAAATTAATTTATTTCCTTCAATGAGCACATAATAAAAAAGATTTCATGAGCTAAAACATAGTATGTTTGAGCAGGGAGAGGAATGTGATGAGTTGGTCTGTCAAATTCACTCCAAACTTAGTTTTGTAGCTGGGTCCCTAAAGGGGTTTACACATGTGTTAGTCTCTAGGAAAGTCACAAAAATGTCACTATATTCATGAAGTAATAAGAATTAGTAAAATCACAGAATTCTATGGCAACTATTACTCAAAATGAAACCTTTTTTTCAGCCTAATTTACATATACCTGGTACTTTAACAGCATGTCATAAGTTGAGTTGCTATCTTTACTGATGAATGCAAACTGGTACCATCAGCAATGCTGACATATTAATTAAAGTCAATTCCAAAGCCTTTAAAATCATATTTATTGACCTCTACATTCTATTACCACTCTTTTAAAATGTAGAAATAGATAGATACTTACATTAATATATACGTAAATGCATATATACATACTTTTGTATATGTATACGCAAACATACACACACAAATGCACATCATTGTTTGGTGTTCTCAAGTAAAAACAAAAAATTTTCTTTATGTTCTGTTTCACAATGACATTGAATTTAATAAAATGTCTTATCTATGTGGGTGTAGTGCTGTAACCTCTCAATGTTCTTCAGGTAAAATAAACTGGTGTGGGAAAACATGAACCTCGTTCTGCTGGTATTTTATTATTCACTTAGTAAACACTTAAACATTAAATAATTAATGAATATTTAAAAATTATCCACTAATATTGCTTATCTCTAAAATTTATTTATTTTCATTAACATTTGTTTTTGAAATTTGATGTATCCATGATTCTACGTTCTTAGCTTTCATTTTGGTGCTCTTTTTCCTAAACTAAAAAAAATAAGTCAATTTTAGTGAAAACTTAATAAAATTTCCTGAGAAACTAATTTTGGTTCATATATTTTTTACTTTGATTGTTTGGAACAAGTGTGATAAGGACACAAGATTATAAACTTCCTTTTTCCTGTTTTCCTTTATTTTTGGTTTAATTTGATATATTGATCAATTGTTTTTTTTTTAATTCCATGTAGCTAAAACATTCTTTTTTGAAATTACCTACATTTGATTTCAAATTGAGATGTGAAGTTGATTTAAGAATTTCTTTGTTAAAATTCCAAAAACAATTTTATTTAACTATATGAATATTGCATATCTATTGTATTCAGAAATTGCTTATATTTCATTTAATCATTTCACCCAAAGATCCTATCTAAGCTTAATAATTATTCCCTTACTTGTGGCTTCACAATATTTATGTGTTATATTTTAGTATTAAAATATTATATAATTATATATAACATAAATTATGCTTATATATACATATACAAGTCCTACTCAAATTCCTCATACCTCTCCGCTAATATATGAGCTCCTTAAAAGCTTCAGATTTATATTATTTCTTAAAAGGTAGCACAATGCCTTGAATATAATAGCTATATAAAATGATTTCTGTGCTTCATAATGTTAATTTAATGCTGTGAAATAATAGTTTAATGCTTTAAGAAACTGACCTGAATCTAGTGTTTCAATATGTTTATGATCTGGTTTCAATCAAGTTTTATAACATCTTAACCTTGATGTTAAAAAAAATTAATAGAGAAAAATGTCCATTATAAGTTAGTATATTCTACTGACATCATAAAGCATCTACATTGTGTGTAATTTCTCATGTATTATGATTGCTAACTACACAAAGAAAGAAAGAAATAGATATTATCTCTGCAGAAGTAAATTTCTCATCACTCCTGCAACACAGTTATCCTCTAAACAAAACACATTCAAAGTTTTCCTATAATATCAGCTTTCCATCTTCTTTCTTTCCAGAAAAGCCTTTAGGTTATTTAAAGTCCAAGTGGGCATCATTGTCTTCAATAAGTGAATGAATCCCATAAAAAAACATCACCTGTCATTGAAGCCATTTTAATGGTTAGGTTTTCTTCCTTGCAAGTTTGTGTACTCTGTACCCTACTTTGACACAGAAATCGTCTCCTGTGCACTGTGGAACATTTTTTTTTTAAGTATAGAGACTGGAAACATGGATATTTATTGTGCTTAGGGAACTAAGAATTTTAAAGAGGCAATTTCTGGAAGCTGGCTGAAAAATGACCTCATTCTCCTTCAAGTTTATTGTCAACACAATGCTGTGCTGGCACTCCAGGACTCATGATGTGGTTCAATTCTTTCTGCACAGGCTTCGGGGGCATGATTCAAAGAAAAGAACTGTGCTTGAATGGCTGATTTTATTTTTTTTCCTAAAGATTGCCCTTTTTATAATTCACGCAAGTAGGGAAACACTGCTATAAACATTTCAAAATGTTTATAATTCAGAATGGTAAATATTACTTTCTTTGTGTGCTTTGAGAGTTTGGAATGAGTCAAGAATTTTAAGCTCATGAAAGTGACAGATTGGAGTTTATTACATATAAGTTCATTTTTTCTAATTCCAAAATTACCAATATATTTGACCAGTTCAATGTATACTGTGTGGAAGAGTGATAATGTACAAAATGAATATTTCTAGTAAGAGACAAAATAAGTATAAACATTGAAGTTAAGCTTTTATAATATTTTACAGCAATTTTGGAGATTATGTATAATAAAAATAATAATTAAAATTCGAATTTCCATTTTGTATTCTTCCTCTCTTGTTTAACTTTTCTATTAGCACCTCTTTTTTTTTTATTGTAATATACTGAAACTTAGATTTGGGATAGATTCAGAAAAAAAAATGATAATTCACTATAGATAGTTTGAGAAGTGCTAAATTCTAGGAACAGTGGTTTTCAAATTTTTTTTCATTAAGCAAAATCTAGAATAAAAATTATTTAAACACTGCTATTGAGACAAATGATACTTACATTTAGTTCAGTTCAGTTCACTTCAGTTCAGTCACTCAGTCATGTCCGACTCTTTGCAACCCCATGAATTGCAGCACGCCAGGTCTCCCTGTCCATCACCAACTCCCAGAGTTCACTCAAACTCATGTCCATCGAGTCGGTGACGTGATCCTGCCATCTCATCCTCTGTCGTCCCCTTCTCCTCCTGCCCCCAATCTCTCCCAGCATTAGAGTCTTTTCCAATGAGTCAACTCTTCTCATGAGGTGGCCAAAGTACTGGAGTTTCAGCTTTAGCATCATTCCTTCCAAAGAATACCCAGGGCTGACCTCCTTCAGAATGGATTGGTTGGATCTCCTTGCAGTCCAAGGGACTCTCAGGAATCTTCTCTAACACCACAGTTCAAAAGCACCAATTCTTAAGCGCTCAGCTTTCTTCACAGTCCAACTCTCACATCCATGCATGACCACTGGACACTTGCATTAGTACACACAATTAAAATTATAAGATAATTTACAGTTTAAAATATTAAGGAAAAATAAAAGATTATAAGAATGATTAAATCAAATTAAGTTAGATACATGTATTGTTCCTGGGTGGTTGAAATACATAGAATTAAAAAAGAAATCCCTTTGCCCTCACATTAGTTTATCTAACCCCAACCCAAATGTTCATGAAATTTGTTAACATGTGACATTTGATGACAAAAGACTTGCCAGATAAAATTATGGCTGTACACCCCTAACATAAGATTTTCCTGGATTATCAGAATGGGGCCTATGCAATCACATGAACACTTAGAGAACTTTCTCCAGCTACAGATAGGAGAGATGTAGCAAAAGGGGTAGTTGGAGATATTCTGAGCTGGAGAAAGGCTCATCCATCATTTCTGGAGAAAGCCACATGGAAAGTATAGGAAGTATTATGGACTGAATGCTTGCATCTGCCCTAAATTAATATGTTGAGATTCTAACTCCCAATGCAATTGTTTTAGGAGGTGGAGCATTTGGAAGGTGATTACCTTATGAGGACAGAGTCCTCAAACATGTGGTTAATGCATTTATAAAGGAAACCCCAGAGAGCCCGCCAAACTTTTTTCCTCTCCATGACAACATACTGAGAAGATGATTTCTATGAATGAGGAAGTGATCCTCAGTAAACAACGCATTTCCTTTATCTTGATCTTGGACTTCCTAGTTTCTCCAAAACTATGATAAATTGTCATACTAAGTGAACAAAGTCAGGCAGAAAAAAAAAAAAAGAAAACAAATATCATATGATATTGTTTATATGTGGAATATAAAAAAAATGGTATAAATGAACTTCTTTACAAAACAAAAATAAAGTCACAGATATAGAAAACAAACGTAGCATTCAAGGGGAAAGATGGGAGAGGGATAAATTGGAAGATTGGTACTGACGTGTATACACACTATATATACAACAGATAACTAAAAACAATCTGTATAGATCAGGGAACTCTAACCAATTATCTAATGATCTTCAAGGGAAAATAATCTAAAAAAGAATGGATATAAGTTTCTGTTCAGTTCAGTCACTCAGTCCTGTCTGACTCTTTGTGACCACATGGACGGCAGCACGCCAGGTTTCCCTGTCCATCACCTAGTACCAGAGCTAACTCAAATTCATGTCCATTGAGTTGGTGATGCCATCCAACCATCTCATCCTCTGTCATTCCCTTCTCCTCCCACCTTCAGTCTTTCCCAGCATCAGGGTCTTTTCAAATGAGTCAGTTCTTCACATCAGGTGGTCAAAATATTGGAGTTTCATCTTCAGCATCAAAAATGAATGAATATTCATTCCAATGAATATTCAGGGCTGATTTCCTTTAGGATGAACTGGTTGGATCTCCTTGCAGTCAAGGGGACTCTCAAGAGTCTTCTCCAACAAAGCACTTCAAAAGCATCAAATCTTAAGCACTCAGCTTTCTTTATAGTCCAACTCTCACATCCATACATGACTCTACTGGAAAAACCATAGCCTTGACTAGATGGAACTTTGTTGGCAAAGTAATTACTCTGCTTTTTAATATGCTGCCTAGGTTAGTCATAACTTTTCTACCAAGGAGCAAGGATCTTTTAATTTCATGGCTGCACTCATCATCTGCAATGATTTTGAAGCCCCCCAAAATAAAGTCTGTCACTGTTTCCATTGTTTCCTCATCTATTTGCCATGAGGTGATGGGACTGGATGCCATGATCTTAGTTTTCTGAATGCTGAGTTTTAAGCCAACTTTTTCACTCTCCTCTTTGACTTTCATCAAGAAGCTCTTTAGTTCTTCTTCGATTTCTGCCATAAATGTGGTGTCACTTGCTTATCTGAGGTTATTGATATTTCTTCTAGCAATCTTGATTCCAGCTTGTGCTTCATCCAGCCCAGCATTTCACATGATGCATATAGGTTAAATAAACAGAGTGACAATATACAGCCTTGACGTACTCTGTTCCCAATTTAGAGCCAGTCTGTTGTTCCATGTTCAGTTTAATTGTTGCTTCTTGACCTGCATACAGATATTGCAGGAGACAGGTCAGGTAGTCTGGTATTCCCATATCTTGAAGAATTTTCCACAATTTGTTGTAATCCCCATAATCAAAGGTTTTGGCGTAGTCAATAAAGCAGACGTAGGTGTTTTTCTGGAGCTCTCTTGCTTTTTCAAGGAGGCACTAGAGCCTGGATATATGTTTATGTGTAACCAATTCACTTTGCTGTCCAGCTGAACCTAAAAACATTGTGAATCAACTATACTCCAAATAAATTAATTTTAAAAAATTGTCTGTTATTTAAGCCACCCAATCTATGATATTTTTGTTGCAGCAGTGTAAACTGATTAAAACTAGAAAAAAAAAAAAAAAGAGTAGTCTAGGAGTAAAGACTGGCCCAGGGATGGTAGCAAACAAGGAAATACTGTAGATGCCTTGGTCCTTTAACAATGAAGAACTGAATGTAATCATCAACATAAATGGCCTTGAAAATAAACTTACTCTTAGAACCTCTAAGAATGAATGCAGCCTTGTTAACACTTTGATATTGGCCATGTAAGGTTCTAAGCATTGGATTCAGTTGATTCATATTATACCAAGACTTCTGACCTATGGTACTAGGTAGTAAATAGGTATTATTTTAAGCTATTAAATTTGAGGTAATCTGTTATGCAGCAGTGGAAAACATAATGCATCCTTAAACAAAAGAAAGATATTGTTATGGATTATTGTGGAGTCAATACTTTCCCTGAAAACAAAATAGAAATTAAATACATTACTGATTTAATAGTATTCTGGTTTCTGAACCTCAACTCAGGTGTTGCTTTTATATTCCGAATGCACTTTAATGTTTTCTTTGCCTAACACCAGTAATTATTACAGAAATGCAAATTGAAAGTAAGATGATGCATCACTTCACACTTATGAGAATGACCGCCATAAAAAAAAATAATCTAAAAATGATAGATGCTGAAGAGGGTACAGAGAAAAGGGAATGCTCTTGCATGATTGGTGGGAATATAAATTGTACAGACACTGCAGAGGAGGGTATGGATGTTCCTTAAAAAAATTAACATAGAATTACTATATGATCCTGCCGTACTACTACTGGGCATATATGTTAAGAAAACCATAATTCTGAGACTCAGTGTTCACTGAAGCACTATTTACAATAGCCAGAACATGGAAACAACCTAAAAGTCCCAAAACAGAGGAATGGATAATGAAAATGTGGTACATATATACAATGCATACTGTGTGTGTGTGCTCCGAGTGCTCACTCAGTTGTGGTCAAATCTTTGTGACCCCATCATGGACTGTAGCCTGTTAGTCTCCTTTGTCCATAGAATTTTCCAGGTAAGAATATTAGAGGAGGTTGTCGTTTCCTACTTGAGGTTCTCTTCCTCAACCAGGGATAAAACCCATGTATCTTGCATCTCTTGCAGATGTAGAAAACAGCCATGTGGACATGGGGTGGGACAAAGAGGAGGACAGGACAAATTGGGAGAGTAGGATTAATATATATACACTATGTTATTTGCTAAGTCACTTCAGTTATGATCAACTCTTTTGTGACCCTATAAACTGTAGGCCCCCAGGCTCCTTTGCCCTATATATATGTTCTATCATGTGTAAAACAGATAACTAGTTGAAACCTGCCATAAAGTACAGAGAGCTCACAGGATGAGTGGTGAGAGAGAGGTCCAAAAGAAAGGGGATATATATATATATATATATATATATATATACACACACACACATACATATGTGTCTGTATATATATACATGTGCTTAGTCGCTCAGTTGTGTCCAACTCTTTGAGACCCCATAGACTGTAGCCCCCCAGCCTCCTCTGTCCATGGGGATTCTCCAGGCAAGAATATTGGAGTGGGTTGGTATGCCCTCCTCCAGGGGATCTTCCCAACCCAGGAATCACACCAGGGTCTCTTGCATTACAAGTGGATTCTTTACCAGCAAAGCTACCAGGGAAGCTGGTACATATATACATATAGCTGGTTCATGTCACTGTACAGTAAGGATTAACACAACACTGCAAAATAATTACATTCTATTAAAAGTTAAAATGAAAAAAATAAAAGAAAAATCAGTAGATATAACACACACTGCATGAATATCCAATATTGTGCCATTTTGAATAACTTCATTTTTCAATTTTCACATTTTATATTTTTATTAAGAACCTAGATTTTACCAGGCTCTGTGCCAAATGATTTGCTTACTTCACTTCATTAAGGAGGTATAAATTTTTAATAGCACTGAGGAAAGCTGAGGTTAGGAAATTACATAAAAGTCCAGACCAAAACCCTGGCCTACATAACAGTAAGTTTGATGCTTATATTTTCCCTGCTCTTTCTCTTACTAGATAAGACTTGTTTTTATTCTTTATAGTATGTCTCTTGTCTAGAGAAGGAAATGAAAGAGAGAAACTGCAGAGGTAATTGAAAGGAGTTTGATTACAATATCTTTTCTTCCTATGAATTTTCAAATACAGAAATTTCCTTTCTCAGTTGCTGATTAGGCTGGACTCACCAATTAAGTTATGCAGTAAGATTGATAAGATGACACTTATTTAGAATATTTAGGTATGCTCTGCTGAAGATTCAAACAAACATGTATATCTTTGTAAGCAAGATGACAATGGAAAGTAAATGATCTCTTTATATTATTCATTTTTATGTGTTTTATGAAGGTCAATAATCACAAAAGTAATCCACTTGATTGATATGGGATATTCTGGATAGCTTCTCTTGTATTCATGTGGTCACTTCTTACCCTGTGGCAGTGAGGTTTCAGAGTTTTATAGAATCATAAGAACTGCAAGGAGACATTCTAATTGTTAGTCTTAGATACCAAATTACCTCCAAAGTTACTGACAAAATATAATAGCAATTTATTTTAGACACTGATCCTTTGAAACAGAAATTTAGGTAGAACAAGAAATTCAGTTAGGGATGCATTTCTTATGTCCCAAGGTGTCTTTGGTCTTAACTGGAAGATTTGAAGACTGGGTGCTGGACTCGGAAAGCTCATTTACCAAGTCTGCTGGTTGCTACTGGCTATTCAGTGAAACATTAATATGTGGTATCTCCATGTGGTCTAGACTTCCTTTAAGCATGACGACTGAGTTCAAAGGCAGGTGCTCCAAGAAGAAAACAGGAGGAAGACTTCTCTCCTTTTCTGACCTAGACTCAGAAATCAGGGAACATCACATTTGTGTTTCCCACACTCTACCGTATGAGGCAGTTACAATGATCTGTCCAGGAACAAGGAGAAGAAATGTAGATCCTGTCTCTTCTTAGAAAAATGTCAGAATCACTTTTTAAGAAGAATATGTGGAATAAAATGCATACTTGGGCTGTCTTTGAAAAGGCTATCTGGCCATGTGAGTAACCTATACTCAAAAAAGAGGTGCCTGAGACACAGTGAGAAGATTGTTCAAGGATATTAACACATACATCATAAAAAGTAATAAAGAATGAAAAAACATTCTAACACAGATGCATAATCAGAAAATTATTCCCTCACAACCTTTCCTCATTGTGATGCTCACTTTGATGTTTCAATTCATCTGAGTGTCAGCCTCCAATTATTCAGTAAAACACTGATCTAGATTTTAGAGCTGTGAATACATTTGTAGATGTTACTCAATGATAATCAGCTGACTTAAGTAATAGAGTTTGTTCTAGACAATCTGAGTGGGCCCAATTCATTCATGCAAAACTTTAAAGGCAGGGCTGAGATATAATTGAAGAAGAAATTTTGCCTACAGAGAGCAGCTTTATCTTGTACCCAAGAGTTCCAGATTGTCCTTCCTGGCAAGCTGTTGTATAGATTTCAACTTTCTAAGCAAGATCCCACAATGGAGTCAACTGATTTCTTATCATTAATTTCTTAATATATATCTTCTGCTGATTCCGTTTCTCTGGTTGATTTCCTAATGATACACTAATCAAAACCATCTATTTCCTTTTGGGGCATTTAGCATAGTGATACAATGATCTATAATAAGAAAATATATTTAATCTTCATCTACTCTTCCTGGTACAGTGTTCCTAAAATTCCTGTAATTTCCTAAGAGACAAGAGAGATAAAAATACCCTTTGTTATGTTAATAAGGTGACATTTGGACATAATTTAAGGATAAGGGCTGATTGCCAGGAGAAAAAATCATGTAATTTGTTGTTCAGTTGCTCAGTCATGTCTGACTCTTTGCAACTGCGTGGACTGCAGCACGCCAGGCTTCCCTGTCCTTCACTTTCCCCAGGAGCTTGCTCATACTCACACTCATTGAGTCAGTGATGCCATCCATCTTGTTCCCTTCTCCTTCTTCCTTCAATCTTTCCCAGCATCAGGGTCTTTCCTAATGAGTCAGCTCATCGCATCAGGTGGCCAAGTATTGGAACTTCAGCTTCAACATCAGTTCTTTCCATGAATATTCAGGATTGATTTCCTTTAGGATAGATTAGTTTGATCTCCTTGCAGTCTAATCATGTGAATAGAGAGTTGGAATTTTTAGCCCCACTCCACAGACCTCCAGACAGAAGAGAGAGCCAGAAGACTGAGTTCAACTGCACAGGGCCACAATTTAATCAACCAGGCCTTTGTAATGGATCCTCCATAAAAATCCAAAAGACATTTGAAGAACTTCTGGGTTAATGAACACGTGGAGATTTGGGAGAGAGGTGGTCATAGAAACTCCATGTCCCTTACCCATAATTAGTCCTATGCATTTCTTTTATCTGGGTGTTCCCTAGTTGTATCCTTTTGTCAGGAAAATATATGCTTCTCGGTTCTTGTCTCCTCACAACAATGATTTGGAGTGATGGACATTAAAGCCCTCAGTGCATCACAGCTCTCGGGTCTTGACAAACCGTATCATAGCTCTTAAACAAATGAGTGTTACAGCTCTATTTTATTTAGAAGATAGCAGGAGAATCCATCCTTGAAGAATAGAAGAGAGTGGAGGAGTGCGCCAGTGCACGTGAGGTTGGAGGGGGGGTGGTGTAGAGAGAGAGAGAGCATACGCACGTGGTAGAGAGAGAGAGAAAAGAGTGTACGCACGCGGGAGAGAGAGAGAGAGAAAGAGCACTTGGCTCCTCCTTTTATATGTTTTCTTCCCCCTGGGCCTGCCTTATGCAAATTGGACTCAGCCAGGAGTGCTGTTCTACCTGAAGTCCTCACTCTGATCCTCGGACCTTTCTTTGACCTTCCTTTGTTCTATTTCCACTGGCTTTTCCCTTCCTTGTTTTTTAACCACCACCATTTTAGACTCCTTTTCCCTATCCTACCTACCTAACACTTTTATAATAAACAAGTGTCTAGTAAGTAAAATGATTTTCTGAATTCTGTGAGCTGATTCAGTGAATTAATGGAATCAAAGGAGGGAGTCCTTAGAACCTCAAGTCTATAGACAGTTTGTCAGAAGCACAGGTGAGAGCCTGGATTTGCAATTAGCCTATGAAGGAGAATGGGCAGACCTATGGGTGTGGGATCCTAACTGGTGTGTCAAAATTGAGTTGAACTGTAGTGTATCATGGAAGAGTCAATTCTAACTCCATGATCAATCTGGTTTTTGTCTTTAATCTTTATTTTCACTGTTTTTTGTTATCATAATCATACAGGCCAAGAAATTTCAGAAAAAAGAAAAAAAAAAAACATTTACTTCTGCTTCACTGATTACATTAAAGCTTTTGACTGTGTGAATCACAACAAACTGTGGAAAATTCTTAAAGAGATGGGGATACCAGAACACCTTACCTGCCTCCTGATAAATATGTATGGAGCAAGTCAAGAAGCAAAATTTAGAATTGGATATGGAATGACAGACTGGTCCAAATTTGAGAAAGGAGTACATCAAGGTTATGTACTGTCACACTGCTTATTTAACTTATCTGCAGAGTGCATCATGTAAAATGCTAGGCTGGATGAAGCACAAGCTGGAATCAAGATTGCCAGGAGCAATATCAATAATCTCAGATATGCAGAGGACACCACCCTTATGACAGAAAGCAAACAGGAACTAAAGATCCTCTTGATGAAGGAAAAAGAGAAGAGTGAAAAAAAAAATTGGCTTAAAACTCAACATTCAAAAAGCTAAGATCATGGCATCCAGTCCCATCACTTCATCATAAATAGATGGGGAAGCAATGGAAACAGTGAGAAACTTTATTTATATTTTTGCTCCAAAATCACTGCAGATGGTGACTTCAACCATGAAATTAACAAAATCTTCCTCCTTGGAAGAAAAGCTAAGAGAAACCTGGAGAGCATCTTAAAAAGCAGAAACTTTGCTTTGCCTACAAAGGTCCACATAATCAGAGCTATGATTTTTCCACTAGTCATATATGGTTGTGAGAGCTGGACCATAAAGAAGACTGAGTGCTGAAGAACTGATGATTTCAAACTGTGGTGCTGTAGAAGACTCTTGAGAGTTCTTTGAATAACAAGGAGATCAAACAAGTTAATCCAAAAGGAAATCAACTCTGATACTCATTGGAAGGACTGATGCTGAAGCTTTGTCTAACTCCACACCCTTGTCTAAATCAATGAAAATATGAGCCAGGCCATGTAGGGCCACCCAAGATGGACGGGTCATGGAGAGTTCTGACAAAACATGGTCCACTGGAGAAGGGAATGGCAAACTACTTCAGTATTCTTGCCTTGATAACTCCATGAACAGTATGAAAAGGCAAAAAGATAAGACACTGAAAGATGAACTCCCCAGGTCAGTAGGTACCCAATATGCTACTGGAAAAGAGGGCAGAAATACCTCCAGAAATAATGAAGAGATGGAGTCAAAGCAAAAACAATGCCAAGTTTTGGATGTGATTGGTGATGGAAGTAAAGTCTGATGCTGTAAAGAACAATATTGCATAGGAACCTGGAATGTTAGGTCCATGAATCAAGGTAAATTAGAACTGGTCAAACAGAAGAGATATTTTAGGAATCAGTGAACTAAAATGGACTGGAATGGACAAATTTAATTCAGATGACCACTATATCTACTACCATGAGCAAAAATCCCTTATAAGAAATGGAGTAGCCCTCATAGTCAACAAACGAGTCTTAAAATGCCGTTCTTGGGTGCAATCACAAAAACAACAGAATGATCTCTGCTCATTTCTAAGGCAAACCATTCAATATCACAGTAATCCAAGTCTATGCCCCAACCAGTATTGCTGAAGAAACTGAAGTTGAATGGTTCTGTGAAGACCTACAAGACCTTTTAGGTCCTAACAGAAGCAGAAGATATTAAGAAGAAGTGGCAAGTATGCACAGAAGAACTATACCAAAAAGATCTTCATGACCCAAATAACCACGATGGTGTGATCACTGCTCTACAGTCAGACATCCTGGAATGCGAAGTCATGTGGGTTTTAGGAAGTGTCACTACACACAAAGCTAGTGGAGGTGATGGAATTCCAGTTGAGCTATTTCAAATCCTGAAAGATGATGCTGTGAAAGTACTACACTTAGTATGCCAACAAATTTGGAAAACTCAGCAGTGGCCACAGAACTGGAAAAGGTCAGTTTTCATTCCAATCCCAAAGAAAGGCAGTGCCAAGGAATGTTCAAACTACCACACAATTGCACTCATCTCACATGCGAACAAAGTAATGCTCAAAATTCTCCAAGCCAGACTTCAACAGTATGGAACCCTGAACTTCCTGATGTCCAAGCTGGATTTAGAAGAGACAGATGAACCACAGATCAAATTGCCAGCATTTTGGATCATAGAAAAAGCAAGAGAATTCCAGAAAAACATCTACTTCTGCTTTATTGATTACCCCAAAGCTTTTTTTACTATGTATATCACAACAAACTGTGGAAAATTCTTAAAGATATGGGAATACCAGACCACATTACCTGCTGCCTGAGAAATCGGTACACAGCAACAGTTAGAACCAGACGTAATAACAGACTGGTTCTAAATTGGTAAAGGAGTACATCAAGACTGTACATCAAGATATCGTCACCCTGATTATTTAACTTATATGAAATGTACATCATGCGAAACACTGGGCCAGATGAAGCACAAGCTGGAATCAAGATTGCTGGGAGAAATATCAATAACCTCAGATATGGAGATGACACCACCCTTATGGCAGAAAGTGAAGAACTAAGGAGCCTCTTGATGAAAGTGAAAGAAGAGAGTGAAAATGCTAGCTTAATTTCAACATTGAGAAAACTAAGATCATGGCATCTGGTCCCCTCACTTCATGGCAATAGATAGGGAAACAATGGAAACAGTGACAGACCTTTTTGGGGGCCTCCAAAATCACTGCAGATGGTGACTGTAGCCATGAAATTAAACGTCACTTGCTCCTTGGAAGAAAAGCTATGACCAACCTAGACAGCATATTAAAAAGCAAAGACATTACTTTCACGACAAATATCCGTCTAGTAAAAACTATGGTTTTCCAGCAGTCATGTGTGGATGTCAGAGTTGGAATATAAAGAAAGCTGAATGCCAAGGAACTGATGCTTTTGAACTGTGATGTTGGAGAAGATTCTTGAGAGTCCCTTGGATGGCAAGCAGATCAAACCAGTCCATCCTAAAGGAGATCAGTCCTGGATGTTCATTGGAAGGACTGATGCTGAAGCTGAAATTCCAATACTTTGGCCACCTGATGCAAAGAACTGACTCATTGGAAAAGGTCCTGATGATGGGAAAGATTGAAGGCAGGAGGATGAGGATGGATGGATGGCATCACCAACTTGATTGACAATATTTTGATCAAGCTTTGGGAGATGGTGATGACAGGCATGCCTAGCTACAGTCTTAGGGATTCACAAAGAGTCAGACAGACTGAGTGACTGACTGGAACTGATGCTGAAGATGAAACTCCAATAATTTGGCCACCTGATGGGAAGAGCAGACTGATTGGAAAAGGCCCTGATGCTGGGAAAGATTGAAGGCAGGAGGAGAAGGCGACGACAGAGGATGAGATGGTTGGATGCCATTACCTACTCAATGGGCATGAATTTGAGTAAACTCTGGAATATTGTGAGGGACAGGGAAGCCTGGCCTGCTACAGTCCATGGGACCTGAAGATTCAGACAGGACTAACTGAACCATAACAATTATACAGAATGACCTTCCTCAGGGAGCCCTGACACTCTACTGGAAGAGATTGCCACATCCCCTCCTTGAGTTTAGCCATTTCAGTAGATATTTGCAAGATAATTGTCTTTACTTCCTCAACTCCTCCCCCCATAAGAGAACTTGGGATCCAAACCCAGACAAGATGGTTATTCTGAGACATTTGTTTGCCATCTTCTCTGTCAACTTGCCTTTGTACTCCTGGCCTCAAAATTTCTTCTCTGTTAACTGCTCTGTTGTGCATTGTGCAGACTGAGCTAGGACTTGGTAACAGTAGGGCACTCTGCTGGTGTCTAAAAATTGCTTGGTGGTGTGAGAATGTTGAAATTGAGGGCAGAATTGTAGTTTCTGATCAGAATTTCAACATTCATTCCAGTTTAAGTTCATTAAACTTAATGAATACCAGTGTTACCAATCTCATACCAAAGTTCAGTCATTGAAACTGAAGGGAGACAGAATATGTTAACCCCACTTAAGCATCAGGATTATTTTGAGCTAAAGGGAATTGGAAAGAAGCTAATACAAGAAATGGTCCCTGCATTCCTCCCATTGTCCTAAAAGCAAAGCATTAATTTTCAAAAGTGTCACTTCTCCTCTCTCTACCAGAAAGGACACAATAATTTATCATGGAAACAACTTTAGATTCTTATCAATTGATAAGGCTTTCACTTAAATATGCATAGCAACCCATAACTATGCTTTTCTTTGTCACCTCTCCATAATTCTTCTCCCCTTCAGCTTTTTTTCCTTCATCTTTAGCTGAAGATAGTATCTAAGCCTGAACTCTAAGTCACCTTGGAACATTACTTATTCTTCATGGATATCTTCCATGTATAAATAATGTATACATGTCAGTAAACTTCTATTTACTTTTCACTTATTAATTTAATTTTTGTGACAGCTATGCCAGCCAAAAATTCAGAAGGGCAAAGGGAAGATTATTTTTCCTCCTCTACAGAACTAGATAGAATTAAATTGCTGCCTTCTGGTTTTAATTATTCAGTATAAATCATTTCCAGCACTTTTTCTCAATATTATAGAATCAAGTAAGCATTGTTTTTTGATTACTTGCTAAGAACAATGTGTTATTGTTCAGGAGAGTTCTACCGAAGAACACAGAATGAATTAAAAGGTACATACAGTTTGCAAATTCCATAGAGGGGAACATCACTGGCTTTTATAAAGAGTCTCATTGTTAAAGTTTTATGGAAAAACATGCTACAAGGATTTTGAGCAATTAACACTCTTATTAAGATCTAAGAACATTGTGCTTAATATTTCATTGCAGCAATCCAAAGGTTAAATCTAGTTCACCTATAAAACAAATAAAATGCTTCAAGACTGTTAACTGTTTAAATAGAGAGCTGAATTTGTCCAAAATAATGAATTAAAAAAATTAAATCTCAAATAAAAAATCAGGGAATAGTGATTAACACAAGATATATCTCTTTTTGTGGCACTAGTTTTCTAATAATTCAAAGAAAAAACTCTAACACATAAGATGGTTGCTATGAAATTAGAATGAATACTGACAAGGGAGAAATGTTCTGGTTCATAACTGCATTTGAATATATTAATTTTATTTTTTCCAGGAATATTTTTTGATATGTCCAAATTTCTACTTAGTATTAAGTAGAATGTGATTCTTTTTTTCCCTTGCTCAGACTCTTAGTTTGAGTGAATTATGAAGAATGCACTTACTAATTATCTAAGAAATTTGCTGTCATTTTAGACATTATTTATGGAAGCAGAGATTTTTTTGTAGATTTTTACAAATTCATACAATTGCCATTTCTCCCTAATTTGATACAGTTGATGATGTGTCAAACAGAGCAGGACTGAAAATGAAAGGAGATGAAGCAAATTTGCTGGCAAAGTGAAAGATTCTTCCATCAAGGAGATAATTGTTTAAAATAAGATTCTCTGAACTCCATGAAAATATAGCTTTTTTTGAGACAGTTAGACATAGTTATAAAGTATCTGATTTTCACAAAACACTTTAGTTTTCAGTGTATTAACCAGCTCAAGTTTAAATCTTCCTAGTAATGCGAGACGGCAAAAGAGACACAGATGTATAGAATAGACTTTTGGACTCTGTGGGAGAGGGAGAGGGTGGGATGATTTGGGAGAATGGCACTGAAACATGTATAATATCATGTAAGAAACAAATCGCCAGTCTAGGTTCGATGCAGGATACAGGATGCTTGGGGCTGGTGCACTGGGATGACCCAGAGGGATGGTATGAGGAGGGAGGTGGGAGGGGGGTTCAGGATTGGGAACTCATGTACACCCATGGCTGTTTCATGTTGATGTATGGCAAAACCAATACAGTATTGTAAAGTAAAATAAAGTTAAAAAAAAAAAAAAGAAACATTGGTAACATTAAAAAATAAGGTATGTGTTATTTATATCATATGTCTTTTAAAAGTGCAGATATAAATATGATTCTATTACATTTTTCAGCTTCTATCTACTTGTAAATCTGAACATGTAGCCTCAATGTTTGATTTCAACTTAAGAATTTTATTCAAAAGTTTATTACTTTTTCAGTTATACTAATATCAGTATATTAAAATATCATTTAATAGAAAAAGTAAATAAATAAATAAATAAATCTTCCTAGTAATTTTCTGTTCTATTTCCTACAGTTGCTTTTCATAGTTCTTGACTTCTATTGACTCCCTAAAATTAAAAAAAAAGGAAAGAAATTAATAATAAAGTAGTATTGATGCCAACATGTCACGGTTTTTGTTTTTTCTACCTCTTTCATACCTTCTTTTACTTTCTTTACCAAAAGCGGTGCTCAAAATTTTCTCTTTACTCAACATAAATAAAACTGGATAAAAAGAAGGAAATCTCTTATTTTTTACACTGTAATGGTTTTTGTAATTTCATTGGAAAGTCCAATTGCTAGGATTAGTCTTATGTGTAACTTTATGTCAGGGAAATGTCATAATTTCAACATTTCTTAATATTTTTTTTTTTTTTGGTATAAAAGCATTTTCATTATTTGCAACCAAAACATGCAGACCATTTTTTTCCCTCTTTCAGTTTTTTTTTTTTCCCCCCCTCTCTTTCAATTATTACCCTGGTGAATGTTGACTGTTAGTTCAGGCTGTGAGATCAGGGGGGAAAAAAAACCAAAAAACTAAAAGCAACAACAGCAAAATCTCATTTGCATCATGTAGAGTAACAGTCATAATCAGATTATTTAGTTTTAAAAATATTAAGACTCTTTCTGAGTATATGTCAATAGGAATGCTGCACAGTAGCTGTGTGGCATAAAGTGAGACATTAAAATTTGCAGTTAAAAACAGAGTTATAAATTTTTTTTTGTCTTGTATGATGAGAAAATAAGAGTAATATTCTAGATTTCTAACAAGATTACTTTGAGAATTAGATACTGTTTTGGCAATGTGGCTAAAGATCAGGAGTCATAGAGCCATTTGTAACATTTGATGGTTTTTAAAGATGAAATAATTTGTTATAAGTGAAAACAAAAGATAATTTTTATTCTCAGTTAAAATAATTTTTGAAGATGACTTTTTCCCTAACTATATAAACAAGTGAAAGAAGTAACTGTCACCAAGTAGTTTATCTATTTCAATATAATCATGCCATAAAATTGACAACAAATCTTGGTTCTCTGTAAAAGGACCGTCTAGATAGACATGACTTTACATCTTCTCTGCACCTGTTTATACAGGCCTGACACTTAAATTGACTGCTTTTCAATTCTGTTCTTGGAAAACTCTGATAATTGAATCTTGTGAAATTTCTGTGATAATTGGACATAATGTAAAAGTATCTGGCAAACAGTTGAAGATGAATTAACTATTATTATTTTCATTTATGCTAGAGAAGGCAATGGCACCCCACTCCAGTACTCTTGCCTGGAAAACCCCATGGATAAAGGAGCCTGGTAGGCTGCAGTCCATGGGGTCGCTAAGTCGGACACGATGGAGCAACTTCACTTTCACTTTTCACTTTCATGCATTGGAGAAGGAAATGGCAACCCATTCCAGTGTTCTTTCCTGGAGAACCCCAGGGATGGGGGAGCCTGGTGGGCTGCCGTCTATGGGGTCTCACAGAGTTGGACAAGACTGAAGCAACTTAGCAGCAGCAGCAGCAGCAGAGTATTTAACATTACTTTGAATTCACTGAGTTTAAATTTTATGTATATTTTATTTTGTAGTATTAAAAATATTTTCCTGACCAAACTTTAGTGCCTAGTATTGAATTCATCAGTCATTACTTATTTGAATTTTGATATTATTAATTAGTATTTTAGGACATTTTGATAAGGATTAAAAAAATATAGCTGTATTTTCTTGCCACAATATTTTTAATTCAACTGTTCTTTATCTTCATTAACAAAACACTTTGGAGACAGTGAGTGCCAGTGTTCAAGGCACTCCTGTAAGCGTCTTTTATAGGTTTATAGCACCTAATCTGTTACAGATGTGTCCTTAATGTTATAGAGGAGTAAAATATTTCAGCCTTCAGGTTTTATACTTGGTGCCTGCCAATGCAGGAGATACAGGTTCAATCCCTGGTCCAGGAAGGTTCCCTGGAAAAGGAAATGGCAACCCACTCCAGTTTTCTTACCTGGAGAATCCAATGACCAGAAAAGCCAAGCATGCTACAGTCCATGGAGTCACAGAGTCAGACACAACTTAGCAAGTGAAAAACAACAATAGCAACAAATGTGTAAAGTAACTTAAATACCAGTTTCAATGTCAGCATTACAATACCTGCATCAGCGGTGTACCTCCCCTTTGGTCTGAAAGGTCACTATAAAATAGATGGAGTAGTCAGGTTGAGTCTTAAGTAAACTTTTATTAAAGGACAGAAATTATTTGCTTGAATGTTTATTTCATTTAAATTTGCATGAACTCTTAAGTGATTAGACACATCTTCTCACTTGGTAGATAAAATTAAAGACAATATGTAGAAAAGTTTGACCCTATTGCGCAATTGACAGCTAAAGTCAAAATGCAGAATTTACTTTGCAAAAAGCAAATAGTTAAAACTGTAATATTATCAATTTACAAGGTTTGTATCAGTATGCTATTTTCATAGAAACATTCTCCAAAGCAAGGGTTAAGGGTGTGTGGACATTATCCAAGGATATGCACTGTCATATCAATTTTGCCTACATATGTATTTAGCTTAAGAAAGGGCCACCATTTCCATCAAGTTTTCAAGGGGAACTGTAACTCCAGTTAACTAATAAATCATTGCTCTTAGGAGAGTTGAGAGCATTTGGGAAACAAATTGAACAGTGAAGTGTTATTTGCACAAACATCACCCCACAGTGAAAGTATCCCAGAATAAAAATCTAAGAGAAACTAGTAGAGCAGATAGATCTGTGAGCTGTTAAATTAATATGATTGAAGGCTTTAAACTTGTGGCAATTTTTTATGACAACAGAAAACTAAAGCCATGCAACTTGAATAAGAGCAAGATACATGCTGTAAAATATTACTTTAAAAAAGAAAAAGCACTGTTTTTTTCTGATTAGAAAAGAATGCATGTTCAATCCCTGGATGGAATAACATAGTAAAATTTAAAGAAAGAAAATTAAAATTACACACAGTCCCACCAACCAGAGACATTTTCTTGAATTTCTTTCCATTATTTATTCACACATACATTTTTTTCTGTAAAAGTGTGATCTTGTTATATATACTTCAATATAGCCTTTAAAGAATTTTCATCCAATCATAAACCTCTCCAGCTACCATGTTACTAAAAATATTTCTAAAGGCTGTGTTGTTTTTGTTGTTGTTGTTTTGGCTGCATCATATTTTTCCATACTCTAAAATGGTAAAACCTTTATTTTGTCTCATGTGACACATTTTTTTTTAATGTGATGTTTCATATGTACCTGGTAAAATGCACAGATCTTGAGTAATCACCTTGATCCCATTGGAAGGATGCATATAACTATGTACAACTCACATATCATGCATATATGCATATGCATATAACTCATAGATCAGTGCTATATAGATGTTGTTATTTGTGCAAGTGTTATTTGCACAAACACCACCCCACAGTGAAAGTATCCCAGAGTAAAGATCTAAGATTTTTTCAAGCTACCATTTTCTAATTCACTTGTCTTTCTTAAATTTATTTATTTTAGCTTAGTGAGATGGATTTTTTTTTCCTATTACTTGTATAAGTGATCTGTTGTTCAGTTGGATTGACTACGAAATTTTGCTTTTACATTAATGTCATTCTATTTAACATTTCTGGAGTTTACCCAACACACAAGTGAATTATGGGGTGTTGGTGAAAATTTCATTTTCTCTGGAGCATATTCATCTTCTTCAATAGAATATACACACAAAGTTTGCTGGGGCAAGGGTGGGACATGTGTTCCTCCCCACCACAGATGTAAGTGCCAGAACTTAATCAGTGGATTTGCAATGGTCTGGGAAGTATTTCACCTGCTTACACTAGGAGTTTGCAGACTACATGAGTTTTTTTGTTTGTTTCATTGAAATGACATTATTAGAAAAATCCAGCTCTGCATTCTCCCAGGAAAACTGCTGCCATTTTATTCCTCAATGCCATCATAGCTACCTTCTTTCCACATTTAATGCACTGCTATAAGGTTTATCAGTTTACACACTGAGTATTTAGAATAAGATGTGTGTTTGCTGGGTGCAGTAAAAAATAAATGTGCTGAAATCAACATCTTATTCTTATACCTATTTGTAGTCATTACTGGCTACTATATTTTTTTAAATATTATTATTTTTTTTCAAAATTAGGGTAGAGAAGAATAAACAGTGTGTTTTGCATATCAGTTCCCTAGGATCCATAGCCAGAATTTTGATGACAACCCACATAAACACACACACACACATACCACAATACATGTATGAGACTCTTTTAAGACTTATGCCAGTAGCTGAGAAAATTTTAAAAATACAGAGATCTAGAAATTTAAAAAGAAAGAAAACGTAAAAATTTGTGCACAATTTGTATAAACAGAAAGATCCATAAATTATATCCTGTTGTTGGTGTAGTGGTGAAGAATTTACCTGCCAGTGCAGGAGATGCAGGTTCAATCCTGGTGTCAGAAGACCCCCTGAGGGAGGAAATAGCAAAGTGCTCCAGTATTCTTGCCTGGAGTGTCCCATGGACTGAGGAGCCTGGTAGGCTACAGTCCATGGGGTTACAAAGAGTCAGACATGACTGAACATGAAGACACAGGCACATATAAATTGTACACACACAAAAAGAGAGTTCCCTGAAATCAGATAAGATTCCAACAAGGAAAACTTCATCCCAAATTGTGCAAATGAAGATATTGTGATGAAGGTACAGATTCTTGGAGCTGAGAACAGGGATAGGAAACTGACATGGGATGGAAAGACTCAAGGGAAGGAGAGAAGAAGTGCTGTCATCAGGATCCATTGAAGAGCTCTTATCATGGAAGGCAAAGCAGGGCAAACAGAGGAAACTCTTGCCACATCCCTGCCTTCCTGTCATCCCATTTACTACTGGTAGGAGTAGCAGGCACTCAGAGGGCCTGGGTACTGCAGTTCAGGGGAGTCAGCCTTCTGGACACATAGCAGGCCAGAAAGCAGTATAGAACAAATGTGGAGAATGGCCAACACACTTGAGCCTATTCAACTGAGTGTATGTGTGCATTATTGCACTCATTTATATGAATTTACTTTAAAAATATCTAATGAGTTTCTATTAATATCTGTTGATGACTTCAGCATTGTTCTAGGTGCTTGTGAGGCAGTGATGGAAAACACCATCCAATAAAATCTGTGAACCCATAGAACTTATGTTCTAGTGAGAAGCAGGTCGAGTTAACAATGAAAAATGTGCTTTGCAGTTGATTATAGTAGGACAATGGAAAAATACTAAGAAAGTGGCATTTCAACTGAGAGCTACAAGATAAAAAGAAGACACTCCAGGAGTGTCAAGAGAAGAACATTTCACGTATAAAGAAAAGACTCTAAGAACTCAGTTTCTGGGGTCAGAGAAAACCTGCAAAGATGGCAGGGTAGGTAGAGTGTGAGCAGGGCCAATTGCTCAGATGTTAAGAGAAGTACAAGAACAGCCAAGGTGGATTGTAAGCCATACTGGATTGTGCATGAGGAGAGGTGAGGGGGAAGTAGTATGATATGGTGTGTACCTACACAGATCTCTTTGGCTGTGCAGGACCTTGTGGCTATCTACAAGAGAGCACTTGAGGGCTGTCACTGGGATGCTTGTCACCGACATGGAGAATAAAGGACAATTTAGGGTGGTGTTTGGGAGGTTTCAGTGGTCACAGAAGGGGAATGAAGGGCTGTTCAGATGATCTTCAATGATTCTTTATATTCTTTTGGCACCACTTCAAGAAAGTCTTATTAAAACCTCCAGAAGGGAACTCTGAAAAAAGTCAGTAAGGCATAGATTTATCATACCAGGGAAAAGCCTACTTTCCTATGGACTGTAGTGAATTGAAAGGCATGTATATCTTAGACTCATTTTCCAATGAGTCAAAGGGCCAACCTATTGGGAAAGACCCTGATTTGGGGAAAGACTGAAGGCAGGAGGAGAAGGTGACAACATAGGATGAGATGGTGGGATGGCACTATGGACTCAACGGACATGAGTTTGAGCTAACTCCGGGAGGTTGTGAAGGACAGGGAAGTCTGGCGTGCTGCAGTCCATGGGGACACAAAGAGTCAGACACTGAGAGGCTGAACAGTATCTTAGGCTTCAATGTATTTTCTATAGTACTTGAAGGCCCTCATGACTAGGTTGTCTTCACTATCAGGGGTGCCCATCACAGATACTTCAAGGACAGAAACAGGAAAGGCAAGAGTGTAGAGTGAAGGTTCCCAAGCATAAAGGTTTGATTACTTTTGTTGAGTTGCTGCAATGATGCTACGTTATGGTGCTGTCAAGGTGAACAATAGATTTAGCCCTCCCAAAGCATACAGTCATTGGAAAAGGAAGACTAATAAATTAGAAACAGCCATAAATGTGCCATGTACACTCACTTTGGCATCATGTTTTAATAGTTCTTAAATCTCACCAACAGAATATCACAACTGATATTATCCTATATTTTATTATCCTACATATTATCCTGACATTATCCCACATTTCATTACCATATTTTTTATGCAGATCTACAGGTTTTTCTCAACAAAAAAAGAATTATCAATACTGTCCATATACATATAATAGACAATATATAACATTGTCTCATAACATTTCCTATATGCTTAAAAAGTCCTTAAAAATGTATCTTAAGGGCTACACATTTTTCCACACTTATAATAGCAACATCATAAGTTTTTTTGTTTCTTTTAAATTGAAATTTGATTTATAGATGAAACTCGATCTTATGTTCCCAATATGATCAATATTGATAATTATATATACTTACATAACCTGAATTTCTATCACTCGAGACAGTTCCTTCTCTGCTCCTACCCGATCAATTCCTACCATCGCAGAACAACCACTGTTCTTACTTCTATCACTATAAATAAATTTGATTTGTTCTAAAACTTCACAATGAAATCATATAGTTTTATCTTTGTATCTGCTTCTTTCACTAAGAATAATTCTTCCAAGCTTCAACTATGTTGCTGTGTATATAAGGGAGTTGTTCCTTTTTATTGTTGAATGATCTGCTTTTTTACCAACCTCATTGTTCCACACTACTTTCCCTCAGCTCCAGCTTCCCACTCTAGTTATTAGGTCCAAAAGGACTTTCTTCAAGGATAGTCCTTCTGGAAGAAGGAAAACTTGTTAAGTGATGACAATGGCCTCTCCTGTTTGTTGAAATTCTTCTATCTGCATTATTCCAAAGATGGTTTAAGGTTACTATGCATATCTACTGCTTGAATCTTAAAAGTTCAATTTTATTTTTATTAGTTCAGTTCTCCATAGGAAACAAAAATAGAGTGTGTGTGAAAGAGGTGGGAGTCAGGGTAGGAGGGAAGACAGAAACTAAGAAATTGGTTCACATGATAGTAGGTCCTGAAAAGTTTGAGATGTGTAGGGATTCCTGTAGGCCAGAAACTCCAGTAGGATTGTTACATTATAGTCTGGAAGGTCCACCAATATTAAAGAGCTAATATCTTGTGTTTAAAATCATCAGGTTATAGATATTAACAGCATTTACAATATACATTTACATCTAAGTCTAACATTTAAGTTATTGTTTGATTAAATAGTTAATATAATCTAGCCAAGTTGACATATAAGACTAACAGTATTATCAGTTCGTTCAGTTCAGTTCAGTTCAGTTCAGTCACTCAGCCGTGTCTGACTCTTTGCCACCCCATAAATCGCAGCACGCCAGGCCTCCCTGTCCATCACCAACTCCCAGAGTTCACTCAGATTCACATCCATCGAGTCAGTGATGCCATCCAGCCATCTTAAAATCCAAATACTAATCTCATATTTAAATATTGATTCTTTTCACTAAAATCCACTTCACATGGCCTAACATTTTTCATAAATATTGTACAGTGGTGTACCAGTTAAGACATGAATTTACTAATTTTATTCACATATACACACACACTGCCTCAGGCCATTTTATGAAAGACATTTTAAGAGCATGATTTAGAAAGATAAATAAACATTTTGGAACTATCAATACCGATAACTATAAAACATTCATTTTCTTGACTAATGCTTATCTCCTCATATTTGTGTGTGTGTGTATATATATATATATATGTATATATGCATATGTGTGTATATCCCTTTTTAAAGCTAATTCTTATACTTTTATTTTTTGAAAGATAAAATCCAACATATTACTTGTTTTATCCTTTTTTGACTCTGTGCACAGAAATCTTTCTGGATAGGATCATAAATGTGTTTGAATTCTGGCTGTGTCAGTCCCCCAAATCCTCTAAGGTCTATTTCTTAGAACTATAAAGCATTAAGATACTATCACCTACCAGAGTTTATTGGGATTATGGGAATAGGAGAGACAAAATATTTTGATGGAAAAAGCATCAATCCCCAGACCAAACAGAGTTCTGTAAGTTCATGTTACCATGTAAGAAAAATCTAGAATTTGAGGCCATGACATTTTGCTCCATTCCATTAGCATTAACTCTGATCACTGCACCTGAGTAGTAGGTGTAGTCTCAGAGCCAAGGATGCAACAAACCTGCCAGCATTTAAGCTGCTCTCACTCAACATGGAGCTGCAAGGACCACAGGCAAAGAATGAATGGTAGGATTCTCAAAGGTCAGTTTTGCAGGGAGTCACAGAGAAGTGATTCTAAACAGCAAGAGAGAAATTCTTCAGAGTTTCACTGACAGTTGTTATCTATATTTGAAGAAGGGTTGGAATAACTGTAGTTGACAGAGGCAGTTGGCATCCAAATTATAAATTTGAATTGCTGTAACTGTGCAATGTCTTTTAAAGGCTTAACCACAAGTTTATGAGAAGTGTTCAATGTTCTAATGCAATTGATATAAATTCACCTTCCTGAGGTGAATCTTTGGCCAATGTCAGGTCAATTAGGAACATAAAGGACACCAACACTGACTAATATGCACATTACTTCCAAATAACAAGTCATCAATACTAGAGCAATGAGTGCAACAGCAGAGACCTCAGCATGAACTATAGCACAGATATGACACAACTCTTGTTCTTTGTCTCTCGACATGTATACTATTTTAGGAATAAGGGTGATGTTGAAATCATGTAAATAGCATATCAGGTCCTTGTATTATTTTAAAATGTATGCTGGCATGATACACAACTAAATGGGCTATTTTTTAACAGGATGAGAATATGATGATGTTTTTGTCTGACCTTAGTAGTATAATAACACAAGTAAGTTTGTGTGTTTCATGTGAATTTATTGTAAATTAGAAGAAAAAAAAATTCCATTGGTCAGATCATCTCATGTGGAGGTTGTATTACATCTCCTTGAACATGACAATATAATGGGCTAAGAGAACTTCAGAAAATACTGTTTTGTGACAACATTGATTACTATATGGAAAGTGTTTGATTGTATCCACATAGACAAGTTGGCTTTAAAATTTGCTTTAAGTAAATATTTGAGTGATTAGTAGTAGCCTATCATTTCACAGATGTCTAAATTATCTTGTCTTTTAAAAGCTATGATAAAATTATTTCTCTAAGTACTTATATTTATGCAGTGTTGGTAAACAGCAGAATAGTTCTGAAGCAATTTTTCTGAGTTAAAATAAAAGTCAGCTTCTTAATTGGGCTTCCCTGGGTGGCTCAGACAGTAAAGAATCTACTGTGCAATGTGGGAGACCTGAGTTTGATCCCTATTTTGGGAAGACCCCTTGGAGGAAAGCATGGCAACCTCTTGTTCAGAATGTGTTTTTTTATCTGCTGCATTTCTATAATCTCTGATGATGTTTCATGTTCAATCCTAATTAGCTTTATATTTTTTGTGGCTTTACTTTTTTGTTAATTTACTTTAATTGGAGGCTAATTACTTTAAAATATTGTAGTGGTTTTTGCCATACATTGACATGAAGTACAAGCTTTATATTGAGTCTTTTAAAAAACAAGAGTACTCAGATTTTAGAGAAGAGCTGGAAAGCAGAGCTTGTCTGCTACTTTAAGGTGCAAACTTATTTTCTAGATTTTAAATGACAAGAATAAATTTGAAGAGGGATAAGTAGGAAGTTCAGTTCAAAATGAGAGTTAAAAACATATGTATTAACAAGTGTGATGCTCTATAATGTCAACTTTGAGAAAAATTAGGAACCACACAGAGTTGCCACAGAGTCTATGTAATTTATGTCTACTGGTTTTAATGTAGAGAAACATTTCTTAGGCTCAATGGAATTGAAAGAATATGTTTTTTCAGATAATGATAGTTGAAATGTTTTTTAAAATAACTGTAATAAAGCATACATTTTTAATTGAAATAATGTTGTCAATCACAATATATTATTATCTTATAGTTCTTTGATGTATTTGCATTTGACTTATCTATTCTTGATTAACACTAACTTTGGATCTAGCCATCACTTTACCTTCTTTCATATTTACCAAATATGATCTGATACTCACATTAACTTGATGACTCCTGCTGGAATAAGTCATTCAGCTGCATGTATAAGTTCCAAAATGTTTTAAGGTATCCAGCTCACCATATCATTGGGGCACTCAATACTGCTACACAGGTGCTCAATTGCTCAGTTGTATCCAAGTCATTGTGACTCCATAGACTGGAGCCCATCAAGCTTCTTAGTCGATGGGATTTTCCAGGAAAAACCCAGGGATTGAATCCAGGTCTCCCTAACTGCAGATAGATTCATTACCGTCTTAGCCATGCATACCCTATTCCACTTCTCTAATGAGCTTGCTCCAGTAATTTCCACTCCCATCCACTCCCATATTCTAGTCTCTTCAACCTCTGACCACTACTTCTACTTTTCTCTCCCATCCCCATCCCCTACTTACAAACCATAATCTTATTTAAAGAGAAAGCATCAGACAGAAAACACTTTAGATTCCAACTACAAGTGCTTTTACACATGCATCCATCTCTTTCTCCTTCCTCCTATTAGTTGAGAAGACACAAGATTTCAAAAGAACTGGAGAAAATTAATTTTGAAATTGAGAAGAAAATACATGTAATAGGTATATTGATATTACACTTTCTCTTTCATCTTTCCCTTCCTTTTCCTCCTGTCCCTCTTCTTTTTCTTCCCATCTTCAAGTCTTTCTGTTATTAGAATGGATTAATCTTATTAAATATGAAGTGAAACTGAAAGCGAAAATTTTAATTGCTCAATCGTGTCCAACTCTTTGTGACGTCATGAACTGTAGCCCTCCAGGCTTTTTAGTCCATGGGGTTTCCCAGGCAAGAATATATCGCTATTTTATTCTCCAGGGAATCTTCCCAACCCAGGGATGGAACATGCTCTCCAGCATTCATAGGTGGATTATTTAGCACTGAGCCACCAGAGAAGCCCATTGTTCTTTTACATTCTTGCTAATTTTCTGTCTAGTACTTCTATCAGTTGCTGAGACTGGGATGTTTATTCTTCCAACAATAAATGTGGGTTTATCTGTTCCTTATATCCCCATCAGCATTTGCTTCATGTATTTGAAACTGTGTCTTTTTTTTCAGTAAACATATTATTGAACATCTTTTTCAATTACACATTAGGACCTTTGTTGATTGTTCCTTTTATCAGTATGTCAAGTCCATCTTTTCCCTAATAGTTATTTTTTGTTCTTAACTTTTTTTTTTTAATTTATTTATTTATTTTTAATTTTTATTTTACAATTCTGTATTGGTTTTGGCATAGATTGACATGAATCCACCACAGGTGTACATGCGTTCCCAAACATGAACCCCCCTCCCACCCCCTTCCCCACATCATCTCTCTGGGTCATCCCCGCGCGTCAGCCCCAAGCGTGTCATATCCTGCATCAGACATAGACTGGCATTTCGATTCTTACATGATATTATACATGTTTCAATGCCATTCTCCCAAATCATCACACCCTCTCCCTCTCCCTCTGAGTCCAAAAGTCCGCTATACACATCTGTGTCTTTTTTGCTGTCCTGCATACAGGGTCATCATTGCCATCTTCCTAAATTCCATATATATGTGTTAGTATACTGTATTGGTGTTTTTCTTTCTGGCTCACTTCACTCTGTATAATCGGCTCCAGTTTCATCCATCTCATCAGAACTGATTCAAATGTATTCTTTTTAATGGCTGAGTAATACTCCATTGTGTATAGGTACCACAGCTTTCTTATCCATTCATCTACTGATGGACATCTAGGTTGTTTCCATGTCCTGGCTATTATAAACAGTGCTGCAATGAACATTGGGGTACATGTGTCTCTTTCAATTCTGGTTTCCTCTGTGTGTATGCCCAACAGTGGGATTGCTGGGTCATAAGGCATTTCTATTTGCAATTTTTTAAGGAATCTCCACACTGCTCTCCATAGTGGCTGTACTAGTTTGCATTCCCACCAACAGTGTAAGAGGGTTCCCTTCTCTCCACATCCTCTCCAGCATTTATTGCTTGCAGATTTTTGGATCGCAGACATTCTGACTGGTGTGAAGTGGTACCTCATTGTGGTTTTGATTTGCATTTCTCTAATAATGAGTGATGTTGAGCATCTTTTCATGTGTTTGTTAGCCATCCGTATGTCTTCTTTGGAGAAATGTCTATTTAGTTCTTTGGCCCATTTTTTGATTGGGTCGTTTATTTTTCTGGAATTGAGCTGCAGGAGTTGCTTGTATATTTTTGAGATTAGTTGATTGTCAGTTGCTTCATTTGCTATTATTTTCTTCCATTCGGAAGGCTGTCTTTTCACTTTGCTTATGTTTTCCTTTGTTGTGCAGAAGCTTTTAATTTCAATTAGATCCCATTTGTTTATTTTTGCTTTTATTTCCAGAATTCTGGGAGGTGGATCATAGAGGATCCTGCTGTGGTTTATGTTCTTAACTTTTTAAGATGGCTTAAAACTCAACATTCAGAAAACTACTATCATGGCATCCAGTCCCATCACCTCATGGCAAATAGATGGGGAAACAATAGAAACAGTGATAGACTTTATTTTCTTGGGCTCAAAGATGCAGATGGTGACTGCAGCCATGAAATTAAAACATGCTTGCTCCCTGGAAGAAAAGCTATGACCAACCTAGACAGCATATTAAAAGCAAAGACATTAGTTTGCCACAAAAGTCTCTCTAGTCAAAGCTACAGTTTTTTCAGTAGTCATGTACAAATATGAGAGTTGGACTATAAAGAAAGCTGAGCACCAAATAACTGATGCTTTTGAACTATGGTGTTAGAGAAGACTCTTTGAGAGTCCCTTGAACTGCAAGGAGATCCAACCAGTCCATCCTGAAAGGAATCAGCCCTACATATTCATTGGAAGGACTGATGCTGAAGCTGAAGCTCCAATACTTTGGCCACCTGATGCCAAGAACTGACTCATTTGAAAAGACCCTGATGCTGGGAAAGATTGAAGGCAGGAGAAGGGGACAACAGAGGATGAGATGGTTGGATGCCTTCACTGACTCAATGGACACGAGTTTGAGCAAGTTCCCAGAGTTGGTGAGGAACAGGGAAGCCTGGTGTGCTGCAGGCTTTGGAATCCATAGGATTCCAAAGAGTCAGACACAACTGAGCAACTGAAGAGTTCTTTATCATTTGTTTTTTTGTTTGATAAACTTCCTCTAGTCAATCTTTAAGAGCATCTCTGCAAGTGATAGTTTTCTTTTAAGTTTTTCTTTTGGACTCAGATTTCTCTGGAGAGAGTTCAGCCTGGATGCCTCTGGCAATTTTTGAATAGATGAGATTAAGCTAATCTTATCATTTAGTCCCTAAATTGTGTCTGACTCTGTGACCCCAAGTACTGTAGACTGCCAGGCTCCTCTGTCCCTGGAATTCTCCAGGCAAAAATACTGGAAAGTGAAAGTGAAGTCGCTCAGTCGTGTCCGACTCTTTGCGACCCCATGGACTGTAGCCTACCATGCTCTTCTATCCATGGGATTTTCCAGGCAAGAGTACTGGAGTGGGCTGCTATTTCCTTCTCCAGAGGATCTTCCCAACCCAGGGACTGAACCTGGGTCTCCCGCACTGTAGGTAGACGCTTTACCATCTGAGCCACCAGGGAAGTCCAGGAAATACTGGATGGGTAGCTATTCCTTCCTCCTGTTCCCAGGAGATCTTTCTGACCCAGGGATTGAACTCAGGTCTCCTGCATTGCAGGACATTCTTTACTGCCTGAGCCACCAGTACTTTCCTGATGACTCAGCAGGTAAACAATCCACATGCAATGCAGGAGACACTGGTAACTAGGATTCATCCCTGGTTGGGAAAGCTCTGTAGACAAGGAAACGGCAACTCACTCCAGTATTCTTGATTGCAAAATCACATGGGCAGAGAAGCCTGGCAGGCTACAGTCCGTAGGATTGCAAAGAATAAGACATGACTGAATGACTAATATTTTCACTTTCAGATATCATTCTATGTAATATAAGTTGGAAATATTCTATTTCACAGATATAATATTGGGAATTTGGCTAAAATAGCATTTTGTGTCTGTGTGACTCATGTTATATACATTTGGCCTAATTCTCCTTTCAACATAGCTGTGTGAACCGTCCATGCATGTTTATCATTTCCCACCTAAAAAATATGTAATAGAGGTGCCTTTTCAACTCATTTTCTGACTTCAATATCCTCACCTTTACTTATGAACATTTTGCCTCGAATTCCCTCTGTCTCTACACTCAAAACTGATCTATAATTTTTTTTTTCCCAGGTTTCCTCCTTTCTATGCTTTTGATTTAAGCACCCAGGACATTCCCTAACAATGTTGTGCCTGCAGATAACATTTCCCCCTGCTTTATCCTGATATAAAGGGGAAACTTAGGGAGACATGCATTGACAACTACTTCATACATGGATGAGAAAATAGAGCTTTAAAAAATGTTTTGGGTTAACTTCAAACTATATGTCACTTATGTGAATATATTTCAATGAATCTTGCATCATCCTTTATACATGTTTATTTATCATATTGATTTTATTTAGCTGTACTTCAATACTAATATTAAATCAAAGTCACTAACACTTAATAAATGTGAAAAGTTAGCCAATATGATGTATATAATCTCCCCTTCAGTTTTCAAGGGCTTCCTGAATTGATGATATGTGGATTTTTAAAAAAACTTCTTAGTGAAAATATAAATTAATATAAACTATACCCTCTTCTACTTACCATGCAGATAGAGAAGGCAGCATTTTCATAAATACTGGAAATCCACTAAGTGTTGGCAGCTTTATTATTGGATTAACATCTTATTCTTACCAGAAAAATTTTGTGAATGTTTAGGTCATCCATTTTGCTCACTCTGAAAGTCAATATCCACTGCCAACTATAGATTCATTTGTCAAACTAACAAGAATAATAATAAATTTCACTTGCATGGTCTCCTTCCAGATGTGTCCTTCAACAACCCCACAAGATCATTTCTCATTGCACTTAACCACAATGTGACCCATTAATGGATTTTAATTTTTATAGTTACGTTTATTGTACTTCTACTAGAGAAAAGATGGCAGTAGAACTCATTTTTCTTTTTACTCCTAGAATTATATTTTGCAACTCAGTCATAAACTTATCATGTGAATATTTAAAAATCATAAAAATAGTCTACAAATTAATTCCTTCCACAGGAATTATTTCACTGTTATGAAAGAATACATCTGTTATGTATTTGTTATGTATTTCAAATGTTATGTGTTTAAAGGTTTGTTTATTGATTGTTTAACATTTAGGACACTCTAGTTCTTTGTAAGATGAAACTATAGCATTCTTATGAATGATACAATATGAAACCCAAAAGAAATTGGAAATAATCTGGCCTAAGGCTCTCTTTTATTATTAGTGTTTTTTAACTGATGATATGTGTTATTGAGACCTATGCTCAGTGACTTGTCTGACAGTAATTAACACAGGTGATGACAGAAAAAGGAAAACATCAAATCTTCCTATTAACCATTGCTTTCCAATAATCCTCTACTTCAGTGATCATAGTATATAATTTCAGTCAACACTTATATCATCATAATTAACTATTTACTAATATAAGAAATAGATTTCCACATATACTGTGTAACAGATCTTGTTTTAAGAACTTGGCATATGCAGTGAACAAAGTAGATTAAAATTCTTGCCTTTATTTTCACTAGGCATGATACATGAATACATTATATTTAAATTGATATAAGTGTTTTTGAACTTTGGTGCTGGAGAAGACTCTTGAGAGTCCTTTGGACTACAAGGAGATCCAACAAATCCATTCTGAAGGAGATCAGCCCTGGGATTTCTTTGGAAGGAATGACGCTAAAGATGAAACTCCAGTACTTTGGCCACCTCACGTGAAGAGCTGACTCATTGGAAAAGACTCTGATGCTGAGAGGGATTGGGGGCAGGAGGAGAAGGGGACAACAGAGGATGAGATGGCTGGATGGCATCACTGACTCGATGGACATGAGTCTGAGTGAGCTCTGGGAGTTGGTGGTGGACAGGGAGGTCTGGCGTGCTGCGATTCATGGGGTCGCAAAGAGTCGGACACGACTGAGCGACTGAACTGAACTGAAGTGATATGGAATAAAGAAAGATATCAAGATAAGGAGGTTTAGTGTGTAAATGATGAGGAGCAGCAAGTAGAGTTAGAGAGACTGTTGTAATTTGAAATAGGTTCCCTGGACAGACTCTACCATAAAAGTGAAATTTGAGCAAAGATCGAAAGTATGATAGTTATACAGATGGATATAATGGAGAACGATCTAGGCAAATGATATATTATGTGCAAAATCCCTGAGGTTTATGAGAGGAATACCAATATGGTGATCATTGCAAATAGTCAGAGGTGAAACATAGAGGAGGAACTTGTAAATCAGTCCATAAAGGGCATTTCATCTGATATAAGGGCTTCATGTTTTACTACGTAAAATATGTGACACTATTGTAAGATATTGAATATGATGGAAGAGATTTTCACATACAGAGGTATGGAGAAGTCATTCTGGTTTATATATGATTTGGACTGAACTTTATGTTAACTAGAAAAGCCTGTCTTATGACCTATCAAACATGCATTGTACATTTGCTTTGACCATTAAAGAAAGAATGCAATTAAAATAAAAGTAAAGTAACATTTCAGGTCTCCAAAGTGGAGTCAAGTAACCACTGAGATTGTGGTTTCAGACATATTACTTCATCACTGAAAACTTGCATTTTCTGACCTCTATCAAAATCAAGGATACTACCAGCTATTCTCTAAACAATATTTGCTAGAAAGTTTCAGCTACAACTTTATGGTCTCACGGTCTCCCCATGTATATATGTAATCATTTTGAATCCCCATACATCCTTGCTTAACAAACATCTTTACTTCTTGACAGCTCCAGTTAGAATTTTTGATTAAAAAAATGTATTTTGAGGTTTTTCGCCTTTATAAACTTTCTCCATTTTGTAGTCCAGTGGGATACAATTCAAGTACTTCTTGAATCTCTGAGGTCTCTGTGGTCTGCTGACCCCAGATCAACTTCCTGTTCACCATGCTAGCCACATCTTCTTTGAGCCCCCCTTAACAATGCGTGTGTGGTGACTTCAAAATACTTGAAATTCATGAAAATCAGTATGAGTTCATCTTCTTTGACTTTGCATATTATTTTCCGCTGTGTGAATATTCTTTTACTTTCTTGATAATTCAGAAAGTTAAATTCCTTATCAATGTCCAGCTCAAATGTCCTCTCTTTAAAGTGATACTCAGTTCAGTTCAGTTCAGTTCAATTGCTCAGTAGTGTTCGACTCTTTGCAACCCTATGAATTGAAGCACACCAGGCCTCCCTGTCCATCACCAACACCCGGAGTTCAGTCAGACTCACATCCATCGAGTCAGTGATGCCATCCAGCCATCTCATCCTCTGTCGTCCCCTTCTCCTCTTGCCCCCAATCCCTCCCAGCATTAGAGTCTTTTCCAGTGAGTCAACTCTTCACATGAGGTGGCCAAAGTATAGGAGTTTCAGCTTTAGCATCATTCCTTCCAAAGAACACCCAAGACTGACCTCTTTTAGAATGGACTGGTTCCCTTCCCCAACTCCATCAAAAGGAATAATCACATATTACTTTATGAAAGTTCTCTTGTATTTTATCTTTGCAGCCATCACATTGTATTATGATACTTTGTGTCATAAGTTCTTACTTCTATTAATCTCCTAAAGGTAGAAATTGCATCTCATTGACAAGGAAGGTTTTTTTTAGTTAAATTATCTTTTTTTCCCCCATCACATGGTATGTGGTCATCTTAGTTCCCCAACAGGGATGGAACCTCTGTTGCCCACAGTGGAACCATGGATATGTAAACCCTGGACCACCAGTGAAGTCCATAAATTATTATTTTTTAACTTTCTTTCATCCTGAGCCTAGTTGAATGCCTCAAATATAAGGAGTTAGCAATAGATAATTTCAAGTGTAATTAAATGGATCTCTTTTAATATTACCACTGGAGGCCCTGGGGAGATAAAAGATATGTGAAGGACATCCTCCTAAGGGGCAAGCACAGATGGCTAGAGATAAAAACTCCCCTGCCACCTCACTAATAGTAACAGCAGCAATATCATGAGTCAAATATTAAGCTTCATGAACTATTTTCATTTTGAAGACTTTACTTTCAATGCTTCTAGACTTCACTGAAGAGTTAAAAAAATAATTCTCATTTCTGAAAATAGAAATTTGACTAATTTTGCATAAAATTTTGAGCTCTCAGATTTGTATCAATTTAAATTTTAATATTGACAATTTTAGGGAAAAGATATGACCTATCTATAATTTGCCCATCTATATTTGTTAAAAAAATAAAAACATATAAAACATACTTAATTGATGTTTAAGCATGCTTAATTTAGAGTTTGGAAGTTTATAGAAGGATGTATTTCTTGCAAAATGAAAATAAGAAATCATAAAAACATTTTGTTATATTTTTGCTGTGAGTTCACAATGCACTCGTCATGATTTCATGGTACTTGAGACATTTGTCTTTCATTAACTTTTTAAAAGTTTTATTAAAATATAATTGATTTACAATGTTGTGTTAACCTCAAATGTACAATAAAGTGATTCCATTATACATGTATATATAAAAATAAATTTATTTTTTATTATATTCTCTTCCATTATAGGTTATTATAGGATACTGAATAGAGCTTCCCAAGTGGTTCAGTAGTAAAGAATCTGCCTACCAATGCAGGAGACACAGGAAATGTGGGTTTAATCCTTGTGTCAGGAAGATCCCCTGGAAGAGGAAATGGCAATCCACTCCAGTAATCTTGCCTGGAAAATCCCATGAAAAGAAGGGCCTGGAGTGCTACAGTCCATGGAGTCACAAAGAGTTGGACACAACTGAGCACACACACACACAAACACACAGTGTATTGAGTACAGTTCCCTGTTCCATGCAGAAGGTTCTTGTGGTTATCTACTTTATATATAATAATGTGTATACTTAATTCATTGTATTTTTAATGTACTGTTTAAAATTTTCTGAAAAAGAAGATAATTAAGCTACATCTAAAAAATAATAATTTACTGTCTTCAAATTTACTGTCTTCAAATTTACTGACAGAAAAAACTCCATTTAATGTGATTTTTTATTTTATATGACCTATATTATATTATTAATTTCAATGAAATATTTATTTCAATCTTATAGATAATATATAATATCTTATAATGTTTAAGATAACATTAACTTTTCAAGAATAATACTTTCTCATATTGTGGTTTGATGTTCTCTCTAACCATACTTCAGTTCAGTTCAGTTGAGTCATTCAGTTGGGTCCAACTCTTTAGGATCACATGGACTGCAGCATGCCAGGCCTCCTTGTCCATCACCAACTCCCGGAGGTTACTCAAACTCACATCCGTTGAGTCAGTGATGCCATCCAACCATCTCATCCTCTGTCATCCCCTTCTCCTTCTGCCTTAAATCTTTCCCAGCATCAGGGTCTTTAGTTCTTTGAATCAAGTGGCCAAAGTATTGGAGTTTCAGCTTCAACATTAGTCCTTCCAATGAACACTCAGGATTGATCTCCTTTAGGATGAACTGGTTGGATCTTCTTGCAGTCCAAGGGACTCTCAAGAGTCTTCTCAACACCACAGTTCAAAAGCATCAATTCTTCAGCACTCAACTTTCTTTATAGTCCAACTATCACATCCATACACAACTACTGGAAAAACCATAGCTTTAACTAGGTGGACCTTTGTTGGCAAACTAATGTCTATGCTTTTAATATGCTGTCTAGGTTGGTCATAGCTTTTCTTCCAAAGAGCAAGAATCTTTTAATTTCCTGGCTGCAGTCACCATCTGCAGTGATTTTGAAGCCCAAAATATAAAGTCTGTCACTGTTCCCACTGTTTTCCCATCTATTTGTCATGAGGTGATGGGACCAGACGATCTTAGTTTTCTGAATGTTGAGTTTTAAGTCAACTTTTTTGCTCTTCCCTTTCACTTTAATCAAGAGGCTCTTTGCATACTTAAATAACTGGAAAGAAAGGGCAGCACAAAATATTACAAGGATATGTATTAGCAAGAAAGTTCAGATATACCTGTTTTTGCATTTGATTTATAAGTATTGAATTGATGTTCAAGTTTTTCGATATTTTACAGGCTGAATCTCCAATATTTCTTTCTATACCTTTTGCATCTATTCAGATATACCAGGATGGTTTTGAGTTTCTTAGACTTTCTCATCCTTTATATCTAACTTTTGCCCTCTCAGTTAAAGTTGCTTATAGGACACCTTGTATAAGTATATAAACATTGTATATGTGAGTTTATATGGAATCTGTTAACTTTATTTTGTAGTCAAGTTATATAATTTCAAATTTATAGCTGCTTGGAAATTCTTATGCATCTCTTTCTCAAAATGATGCCCATCTATGTTAATTAATAGGAACAAATTTATGTTTTGTTATAAAATGTACTTATTAACGTGAAAAGAGTATTACCCAAGGGGGGGGAAAAAAGTGTTTGAAAAAGGAAAAAGACTCCAATGATACAATGTAATGGTTCAAAAACTACCATGACTTTCAGCTGTAAGTGGTTCTATTAGATATCCATTATAGATTTCTAAAGCAAAACTTGTTACAAACATCAAGTTTTGAAGTAGCAATTTTATTGCTTCTGTTGATGTTTTCATTGTAAAGAGATTTCACTTAGAAAAAAAAGAGATTTCACTTAGAAAAATGTCTTTTATGAAGTAATTCTCAATTTGCATGGCCTGTTTAACATGTGCAAAATAAGATGGTCTTCCCTGCTGTATAAAAAATAGGGTTCATTGTTAATTTACTTTTGTCTGAACAACGGATCTACAGGCTTAGTAATAGCTTCAGTTACTGAACACATGTAAACTTTGTTTTTAAAATTCAAACAAGTAGAAAAATATAATTAAGGCTATTAATAAAGAAAACTTCTTTGGTGGCTCAGATGGTAAAGCGTTTGCCTACAATGCAGGAGACCCAGGTTCAATCCCTGGGTTGGGAAGATCTCCTGGAGAAGGGAATGGCAACCCACTCCAGTAACTTCCCTCCCCCCCCAAAAAAAAGGGGGGCTCAAAGGAATATGGAATGAAACAGGGCAAAGGCTAATAGAGTTTTGCCAAAAGAATGCACTGGTCATAGCAAATACTCTCATCCAACAACACAAGAGAAGACTGTACACATGGACATGGTCAACACTGAAATCAGATTGATTCTATTCTTAGCAGCTAAAGATGGAGAAGCTCTATACAGTCACCAAAAATAAGACAGGGAGCTGACTGTGGTTCAGATCATGAACTCCTTATTGCCAAATTCAGACTTAAATTGTAGAAAGTAGGGAAACACCCTAGATCATTCAGGTATGACCTAAATCAAATTCCTTATGATTATACAGTGGAAGTGAGAAATAGATTTAAGGGACTAGATCTGATAGGTAGAGTGCCTGATGAACTATGGATGGAGGTTTGTGATATTGTACAGGAGACAGGGATGAAGACCATCCTCATGGAAAAGAACTGTAAAAAAGTAAAATGGCTGTCTGGGGAGGCCTTACAAATAGCTGTGTAAAAAGAGAAGCAAAAAGCAAAGGAGAAAAAGAAAGATATAAGCATCTGAATGCAGAGTTCCAAAGAATAGCAAGAAGAGATAAGAAAGCTTTCCTCAGTGATCAATGCAAAGAAATAGAGGAAAACAACAGAATGGGAAAGACTAGAGATCTCTTCAAGAAAATTAGAGATACCAAGGGAACATTTCATGCAAAGATGGGCTTGATAAAGGACAAAAATGGTATGGACCTAACAGAAGCAGAAGATATTAAGAAGAGGTGACAAGAATACAGAGAAGAACTGTCCAAAAAAGATCTTCACTACCCAGTTAATCACGATGGTCTGATCAATCACCCAGAGCCAGATATCCTGGAATGTGAAGTCAAGTGGGCCTTAGAAAGCATCACTACAAATGAAGCTAGTGGAAGTGATGGAATTCCAGTTGAGCTGTTTCAAATCCTGAAAGATGATGCTGTGAAAGTGCTGCAATCAATATGCCAGCAAATTTGGAAACCTCAGCAGTGGCCACAGGACTGGAAAAGGTTAGTTTTCATTCCAATCCCAAAAAAAGGCAATGCCAAAGAATGCTTTAACTACCACACAGTTGCACTCATCTTACACGCTAATAAAGTAATGCTCAAAATTCTCCAAGCCAAGTTCAGCAATACGTGAACTGTGAACTTCCAGATGTTCAAGGTGGTTTTAGTAAAGGCAGAGGAACCAAAGATCACATTGCCAACATCCACTGGATCATAGAAAAAGGAAGAGAGTTCCAGAAAAACATCTATTTCTACTTTATTGACTATGCCAAAGCCTTTGACTGTGTGGATCACAATAAACTGGAAAATTCTTCAACAGATGGGAATACCAGACCACCTGACCTGCCTCTTGAGAAACCTATATGCTGGTCAGGAAGCAACAGTTAGAACTGGATATGGAACAACAGACTGGTTGCAAATAGGAAAAGCAGTACGTCAAGGCTGTATATTGTCATCCTGCTTATTTAACTTATGTGCAGAGTATATCATGAGAAACGCTGGGCTGGAAGAAGCACAAGCTGGAATCAAGATTGCTGGGAGAAATATCAATAACCTCAGATATGCAGATGACACCACCCTTATGGCAGAAAGTGAAGAGGAACTCAAAAGCCTCTTGATGAAACTGAAAGTGGAAAGTGAAAAAGTTGGCTTAAAACTCAACATTCAGAAAACAAAGATCACGGCATCTGGTCCGATCACTTCATGGGAAATAGATGGGCAAACAGTGGAAACAGTGTCAGACTTTATTTTTCTGGGCTCCAAAATCACTGCAGATGGTGACTGCAGCCATGAATTTAAAAGATGGTTACTCATTGGAAGGAAAGTTATGACCAACCTAGATAGCCTATTCAAAAGCAGAGACATTACTTTGCCAGCAAAGGTCTGTCTAGTCAAGGCTATGGTTTTTCCAGTGTTGGACTATGAAGAAAATTGAACGCCGAAGAATTGATGCTTTTGAACTGTGGTGTTGGAGAAGACTTTTGAAAGTCCTTTGGACTGCAAGAAAATCTAACCAGTCCATCCTAAAGGAGATCAGTCCTGGGTGGTCATTGGAAGGACTGATGCTAAAGCTGAGACTCCAATACTTTGGTCCCCTCATGCGAAGAACTGACTCATTGGAAAAGACCATGATGCTGGGAGGGATTGGGGGCAGGAGGAGAAGGGGACGACAGAGGATGAAATGGCTGGATCACATCACTGAGTCGATGGACATGAGTCTGAGTGAACTCTGGGAGTTAGTGATGGACAAGGGGCCTGGCATGCTGCAATTCATGGAGTCACAAAGAGTCACACACGACTGAGCGACTGAACTGAACTGAACTGATTGACAAAGAAAATAGCAATGTTAAAGCTGACTTAGAATTGTATATTAGAATAGAATTGACTTTACATAAAATAATATTAAATAATAAACAGTTAATTTGCTATTTTGATGACATACTTCATTATTATCTTAATTTTTCCAGGTTTTCAAGAAATGTTAAGTATCTGCTGGCTTCTGGTTCTTAGGGCATAAAGAATTAGAGAACTAATTATTAGTTTTTGTACTACTAGTTTGAGCTTCCCAAGTGGTGCTGTTGGTAAAATACCCACCTGCTAAATCAGGAGATGTAGGAGAACATGAGTTCAATCCTTGGGTTGGGAAGATAACCTGGAGGAGGTTTCTTCCCTGGAGAATCCCACAGAAAAAGAAGCTTGGTGGGCTTCAGTCCATGGGTTCGCAAGAGTTGGACATGACTAAACCACCACCACCATTCCTTTTTTGAACAGTCAACTCATTTTCTCAATACCCATTTTTCTATGAGACCTGGAAACTCTTTTTGCCTGGAATCTGTCTTAGTTTTAATGAAGTTTCATCTCACATTTTTTTCATTTCTTATTCTCTTTAATTACTGTATTAAATTCTGGTTTTCCTCTCAGGTGATAAAAGGGATATAGTTATGCTCTCGAAGCTGGTGAAAATTACAGAAAATAGTGTAAGTATCCAGATGTAATAACTCTGAGGAGTAAATTAATACTTGTATATATTGAAATACAATTTTAAAACATTTGAGATACACAACAGAGCTGCAGATAAGAAAATTGATTCTGGTGCTAGATTGATAAAACTGGAATTAGAGTTTTGTCACTTCACTTTCACTTTTCACTTTCATGCATTGGAGAAGGAAATGGCAACCCACTCCAGTGTTCTCGCCTGGAGAATCCCAGGGACAGAGGAGCCTAGTGGGCTGCCGTCTATGGGGTCACATAGAGTCGGACACGACTGAAGCGACTTAGCAGCAGCAGCAGCAGCACTTATTCTCTACGTTACTTGGCTCAGCTATTTAAATGTCTGAGCCATTAATGTCTTTAATAATAATAACTTTCTCTTCTAGTAATTGTGAAGATCATATCCATTAATACATATAAAACATGTAGAATGGTGGCTGTACACAATGAATAAGTATTCATAAATTAACAACAAAATCATAGTTTAGACACCTGATCTTATGAAATATAAAAGAATCAGACCACTGTAAGAATTGGAAATTTAGAAATACTTTAATCTAGCCCTTTTCATATAGTTTCTTTTATTTCTTACTGTTGCAGTTTTTTTTTTGACAATGACATAATAAAATTTTATTAATTATTTTTCATATTTGAGCTATTGTGTATTTTTGTCAATACAAGTACATGACTAGATAAATGTCTACTGAGAAATATATAAATTTTTAAAACTCAGAGTACTACTAAAATTCTTATGCTATGTTTTCAAAGGAAGATATTAAAATAAATTTGTTCTAAAACCTTTAGGGAAGTCATTTAAACATGTGGGCCTCAAACTGCTCTTTTAATATGTATTCCAACTTTCTTCATCCATCTTGTTATAGCTCGGCATTTGTGTTGTGAGGTCTTGCTGGGTAAAATGTTATTGCCATTACTAAGTACAGATACACTAAATGTGTTAGTTCAGTTCAGTTGCTCAGTCATGTCTGACTCTTTGCAGCCCAATGGACTGCAGCACATCAGGCTTCCCTGTCCATCACCAACTCCTGGAACTTGCTCCAACTAATGTCCATCCAGTAGGTGATACCATCCAACCATCTCATCCTCTGTCATGCCCTTCTCCTCCTGCCTTCAATCTTTCCTAGCATCAGTGTCTTTTCCAATGAGTCAGTTCTTTGCATTAGGTAGCCAAAGTATTGCAGTTTCAGCTTCAGCATCAGTTCTTCCAATGAATATTCAGGATGGATTTCCTTTAGGATGGACTGGTTGGATCTCCTTGCAGTCCAAGGGACTCTCAAGAGTCTTCTCCAACACCACAGTTCAAAAGCATCAGTTCTTTGGCACTCAGCTTTACTGTTGCAGTTTTAATTTTTTTTAATATAAATTTATTTTTTTTAATCAGAGGCTAATTACTTTACAATATTTTATTGGTTTTGCCATACATCGACATGAATCTGCCATGGGTATACACGTGTTTCCCATCCTGTACCCCCCTCCCACCTCCCTCCCCATACCATCCCTCTGGGTCATCCCAGTGCACCAGCCCCAAGCATCCTGTATCATGCATCGAACCACAGTTTTTAAAAATAGCCTTACAAACAACAGATAAAATTAATTCTCTTTAACTCTTCCAACATCTTTTTTGTTTTATTATTTTTCCTTAGAATTTGCTATGCATATTTTGCTTCCAATGTTATTTTTAATATATATGTTAGTATAAAATATATATAACTCATATTATATACTTCCTCTTTCAAACCATGAAAAAGGGAATAAGATTTAGATAAATTATACTTAATTGTAGAAATAACTGGATGTTCTACTCTCACTGAATACTTCTTAAATGAGAGAATTACTCTAGAAAAACAAATTGGGATTTTGCATATCTAAAATATCATATCCCATTAATATTCATTAGTAAAAATAAGAATGAAAATTATAATTTTTTCCCAAAATAATTTCAGGAAAAGCATTTGGCAACTACTGATGAAATACCACAGTATTACAACAGAAAAGTTTTCTCTGCAAAATATAAATAATGGAGGAGGCAACAGAGAACATCAAATTATGATTTAGAATTTAAATAAAATCACTATAAATTTATATTGTGGAGAAAAATAAAGCTTCTCTATATTAAAAATTTCCATTTTAATATTTTTCTATCACCTCACTATTCTTCTGTATACTTTTCCTTTTAAGAATTTTTCATTATGTTTTATTTAGTACTGAAATAAGATCAAAATAGTAAGGCATATTGTAGAATAGTAAAATTATGGCAGATTTTCAAAAATGTCTATACAGTTTACTTTAATTTTATAATAAAAATTACCTTTATGAATTCTAATTTATGTGGTTTCTGATCTTTATTTTATCTGGAAAGAAAGCAGGGAATTTTCTTTAAAAAGACGCTTCTCTAAAGGCAGTGTCACTCAAATGTTTCCATAAAGTCTGAATTGATGTTAAGAACACAAAGAAAAGAAAAAGAACAAGAAAACCGTGAGTGGACCCAGAAAACCTGCTATGGAAATCTGTGCTTAGCTCTATCAGCTCTGGTGTCACTTAGGCTTTTACTTCTTTAATCAATGTACAGATATGACAAACAGTACATAAATATTGTAGAAACTAGCTTAATATCAGCTGATATTAAGGACACAGTATCAAAACTGAGATGGCACAGAAAATCCATGTTTGTCTCAGGTAATCAACCGAGAAATAAATAAATCTGCATAGAATACTGGAGTGTGTAGCCTTTCCATTCTCCAGGGCATCTTCCCCACCTGAGGATGGAACCTAGGGTCTCCTGCATTGCAGGTAGATTCTTAACCGTCTGAGCCACCAGGGAACTTATTTTCTAAAAGTGAATAATTAAAGAGGTAATGTGACGGAAAGTTGTATTTCTTTAAAATAAAAATGGTGCTTGATGGTTAATTTTATGTGTTGATTTGATTGAGACACAGTACCCAGATATTTAAATCAAACCTTATTCTGGATGTTTCTCTGAAGGTGCTCCGAATGAGATTTGCCCTTAAATTGATGGACTTTGAGGAAAGCCGATACCCTTCATAATGTGGAGTTTAGGATTCCAGTTCATTGAAAATCTAAATAGTTCAAAATGCTGGCCTTGCCCTAGATGAGAAAGTTCACCAAGCCAACTTCCTGTGGGCTCTGTGTGCAAAGCTGGGTCTTCCTGGCTTGTCAACAGACTGCCTTTGAACCCAAACTGCAACAGTTTCCTAAGTCCCTAGGCTGACAAACTCTTATCAGTTTTTAGACTCACCAAGCCTCCACAATCATCATGTGAGCCAATTTTTAAACTCTCTTCTTTATTGTTTTCCTTCTTTCTCTGTATCCATCTACCTCTTATATGTTCTGTTTCTCTAGAGAACCTCAACTAGTACAGTTCTCAGAACTTTTTCACTTACTACTTTCAGGGCTAAGGTTTGTCCTTGATCTCTCATGCCCTGAATCCAAGATTCTGAAGGGTAAAACTATGATTTTTAGTTTAGTCCTTTTAAGTTAAAACCGCAGAGAAGGGAAAGGTTACCCACTCCAGCATTCTTGCCTGGAGAATTCCATGGACTGTATAGTCCATGGGATTGCAAACAGTCAGACAAAACTGAGCAACTTTCACTTTTAAGTTAAAAGGTAAAGAGAGAAACAAACAAACAAATCCAAGAGATTATATGAAAAATGCTGTGTCAAAAGTAGTATTTTCATAGCCATCTTTTCATTTTTTGAATGTTATATATTTTTGCATTTAACAGATTTATGTTACAATTATTTTAAAAGTGTGGACACAATCTATTCTAAATTATAGAATAGTTTTAAGTGATTTTTGAATTTTTTTCTTGGAAGAAATTTATTGCATTCACAGAATTAATAAATGCTTGTTCCCCCTTCCCTCACCGTTTAAACACTACAATAATCATATATATATATATATATATATATATTTAGTAAACTGTAAAAGTGGTGATTTATTGCTGTTCAATTGCGAAGTCCTGACAGACTCTTGTGATCTCATGGAATGTAGCCCTCCAGTCTCCTCTGTCCTAGGGATTTTCCAGGCAAGTGTACCGAAGTAAGTTGCCATTTCCTTTTCTAGGGGATCTTCCCAACCCAGGGATCCAACCCATGTCTCTAGCATTGCAGGCAGATTTTCACCACTGAGCCACCCTGGAAGTCAAAAATGAAGTTTAAGACACAAGAAACATTCTAATACCACAATGTTTGATATGGCAAAATCCCCAAATGAAAACTAATCACCAAATTTAAAATCCTTTAAAGTTGTATTCCTCTGTTTATACAGATTTTTTTCGCATTTCCAACTTTTCTCCTTATATTTACAAAAGTTATATTATGTGTAGTAGTCTTTTAACCAATATTTATCACACAGCTGGCTTGAATGTGGTTCTGGAAAAGCAAGGGTGAAAATAGATAAAGATAGAATGAATACATCTCTACTTAAATTTTAATATTGTTTTTGGTTAAGAACATGGGTTCAGACAAACAGGAGTTGAAATGACATACCTTAGATATCAGTCGCAGGCCCAGTGATTCACATAATAGACTTCAATTGCCACATTGTAAACTGGAGTGGATTATGTTATCCACACAGAGAGTCACTAAGAAAATTAACAGTGACATGAAGTCCATGTTTCAGTCGGGCGCCTGGCACAGTAAGCTGTCATCACTGCTAACTAATATCCCTATGTCTAAGGTCTGCAAAGCTGGTGCTCAGCGCCCTATGCCATATCACAGTCACTATTATCCACTACCTGGCTTTGTCCACCCTGTTATCATTTGGACTTTCTACAAAGCTCCATCCTGGAGATTGCTGCTTGTTTTAACAGCTTGTCAAAATCAATATTCAAATAATAGCATCCACGTTTCTATGAAGATTAGGAGTAAATTGAAGGCAATTTAGTCTATCCTTGGTTAGATAGCATTTTATTTAAGCCATTCAAAGAAAAATAAATTTTAATCTTTAACTTTGTAGTATCTCCTGCTAGTGTATTTTATCATCTCACAGAAATTCTCCCCATATCTTGCCTATATTAGAATGTTGCCCTTCCCTTCACACTTTTTTTCTGTGTGATTGGGTCTGTTGGAGATCACTTGGGTAGCATTCTTTTACAGAGAGCTCTTACATGCCATGCATTACCATTTGGCTTCTCTCAGTGTTTATACCTCCAGAATAATCTTTCCTTGCTTTTCTTTATAACTAATTTGAAATCTTAAACTGACTCCATTGCCTTCTTTTGAACTCTCTGCATTTCACATAACAGAATTCATTCTGATCACAAAAAAACAAGTCACTGATGAAAATAATAATTACATCATGATTCTCAATGCAGGGTTCCTATTTAAGAATTCAGCACTGTGTTTGCCTTCCCCAGGGCTGCATTGCTGATCATAGTTAGTATATTATCTGTTATGACACTTAGCTATTTTTTCTGCCACACTCACATTTCTTGTATTTTTACAATAAACAATTAGTTTTCTCTTCAGATATACAGCCCTCGTCTTATCTTGACTACATTTTTTTCCCATGTGTTTTCCCATTCAACAAGGTCACTTTGAATGGTGATTTTATCTTCTACATTTTTAGCTGCCTTCCTTCTCCCTCTTGTTTAATGTCTGCCAAGTTAATGACTGCAGAGAATATTCCATCATCCTGATTACATAGTGCCCTCTGTTAAATAATTCAAGGATTAATACTAGCCACATTTCTACTAAGTAGTACATTTCTACTAAGAATGTCATTCATGCAGTGGTTATTTAGGTTTTCTTTAACTGATTAGCCCAAGCATGGAACTAAAGTTCATGGTTTTGACATATTTTAATGATGACTACTTAAAACTTTGAATTGACTGACTATTTAGTAACAAATTGAGTGTAATCTGTATGCCCTAATATTCAACACTATTATTTGATTCTAATGCCTTTTGAGATTTATCTCCCTCTGATTTTTCTAGCCTGCAAATGTTAGCTTTAAGAATGAAGACTCAACTGTGATACGTTGGTGTGGAAAGGGAGAAAAACTGATATGAATAAGAATGTTATATTATTTACTCTTTTATTCTTTCAGTTTCATTAATGAAACTTCAGCAATGGGCTGAAGATCTGATAATGAAACAATACAGAATACATGGTCATGCTATAAAATTATATTTTGGAGATAAATATTTAGGAATGCAACTAAAAAATGTGACATATTCATTGATAAGGAAGATAACACCTTCAGATAGAGCCCATAGAAATGGCTTCTATTGTAGACAAGTGTGAAGGTGATTAGGATGGTATTTGGAGGTGGGGCGCTTGGGCAGTAATTAGCTCATAAAGATGAATACTTCATAAATGGAATTAGTGTTCTTATAACTTCCTATGCAGTTATAAAAAGGCATTATTATTTTCTCCATTAGGAAGATGAAAAATAGAAGAAAAACAGAATGTCTGTGATAAGCAAAAGTCAGTGATAAGGCTTCTAAGACAAGGCACTCTAGGGTGAGTGTGTAAGATACAGTTGTTGGTATATTTGTATTAGTATAAAGGCATTAAGCTTACCCTACTTATCCTGCCTTTCTCATATAGAATACATTTATCCCTCCTCTAGAGAGACAGCCCAAATGACCCATTCAATTATGTTTTCAACTTCAAATTCAAAATCATTTTTCTTATAAGGTCTGCATTACACCTTGCAATCTGGCCATCAATAAACCAAAAGTCAACTCTTCCTACTCAGGGATATCAGATATACAAGATGAGAAAAAGTCCTGGAAATCCCAAACTAAATCTGCCAGTAGGAAAAACAAAGATAGGAAATATAACTGCTGTCATTGATAGAGGAAAATTATCAAATCCAACAGGTTTAAGATTAGGGACAATTTTCTTCTCTTCAGTTCAGTTCAGTTCAGTCACTCAGTCATGTCTGACTCATTGTGACCCCATGAATTACAGCACGCCAGGCCTCTCTGTCCATCACCAACTCCCGGAGTTCACTCAAACTCATGTCCATCAAGTCGGTGATGCCATCCAGCCATCTAATCCTCTGTCATCCCCTTCTCCTCCTGCCCCCAATCCCTCCCAGCATCAATGTCTTTTCCAATGAGTCAATTCTTCCCATGAGGGGGCCAAAGTATTGGAGTCTCAGCTTTAGCATCAGTCCTTCTCCTCAGGACTGATCTCCTTTAGGATGGACTTGTTGGACCTCCTTGCAGTCCAAGGGACTCTCAAGAGTCTTTTTTAACACCACAGTTCAAAAGCATCAATTCTTCAGTGCTCAGCTTTCTCCACAGTCCAACTCTCATATCCATACATGACCACTGGAAAAACCATAGCCTTGACTAGACAGACCTTTGTTGGCAAAGTAATGTCTCTGCTTTTGAATATGCTGTCTAGGTTGGTCATAACTTTCCTTCCAAGGAGTAAGTGTCTTTTAATTCCACGGCTACAATCACCAGCTGCAGTGATTTTGGAGCCCCCAGAAATAAAGTCTGACACTGTTTCCACTGTTTCCTCATCTATTTCCCATGAAGTGATGGGACCAGATGCCATGATCTTAGTTTTCTGAATGTTGAGCTTTTCTTCTCTTATTGCTAGGCAAATTGTCTGATTACTTCATCTTCTTGTCTCCTATTTTATGCTGGGAGACTCCCATGTCCAGGGTAATGTGTGGTCCCTGAATTTGTTCCTGGGGAATTCTTGATTATATGCTCCATTTGGAGAATAGGAAAGCTTGGTAAAACCTTAAAAAAAGAAAGAGTATATTAGTCAAGCTATGATGGTGAGAGCAAGTGTTAGAACTGAAAGGATCATTTTTTACTAAAATATTAATTGACAGATAATAAAGAGCTACTGGAAATGGTTGCCAAAGAGAATGAAGTGTTAAAGGTAGCTTTCAGATTTAAACAAAGTATGCGAGAGAATGGCAATGCCACAGACAGCAACAGACCTCTCCCCCCTTTACTCTGAAGAAATATGTCTATACCACAGCACAGTGTGTTAAAGTAACTTCTCTACAGAAATAAACTTAACATCTAATTATCTGATTAACACACCTAATTAATCAGAATCTCTATGATATAAATGGGCTTCCCTCGTGGCTCAGTGGTAAAGAATCTGACTGCAATGCAGGAGTTGTGGGTTCAATCCCTGGGTCAGGAAGATTCCCTAGAGAAGAGAATGGCAACCCACTCCAGTATTCTTGCCTGGAGAATCCCATGGACAGAGGAGCCTGGCAGGCTACAGTCCATAAGTCACAAAAGAGTCAGACACCACCGAGTGACTAAGACACAATGATATAAAATCCATTACATTCATACATCAATAAAATAAAATGTGTTGCATACAACTGTCAAAATCAATAAATAAATTCTACAAGTTAGGATTTTGGATAGATGGTGTCTTAAATTTTGTCATGTGTCAATGCTGTATTTGCCAATCTGCATTACATTAAAATTTTTTTCTAATTCCTTATTAGCAAGTTTAATATTGATTCTCTTCCATTTTGTGTATCCCTAATTTTACTTTCCCATGCATGCTGGAGATCCATCCATTACCAGTGTGAACAACTATGCCTTGCCCTTTTTCTGTTCCAGTACACTCAAAGATTCTATTTCTTTGCCTAGCCCATTACAGATATTAGACATTTGTATACTTCAAGGTCCAGTGAATTTAATTAGGTTTTCAGTTGGTTGGTTTATTTACTCCTTTGTATTGTGGTTCTTTGGCAACTATATTTGGGCTCTTGGTACAGAGGAATGTTACCTGAAGGAAGTTAAGAATGACATCTGATTTAATCATTGCAATTTTATGGATTGTAGGTTCTGTTTGTACAAGAGGCTGAATTTATTTATTTTTTATTTATTTTTTTTCCTTCTCCCAGTAGTTCTGTCTCTGTTCCATGCAAGCACTTAGGCCATTATATGTTCACTGCTTTAGGGAATGGATGTGACTCAGGAGAAAGCAGGTAAGGGTCATCAATATCCTTACAGCTTACTAAGGCCCCCAGAGTGACAAAGAACCTACCGAATGGTACTGATGCCCTAAAATTTGGCATAGATATAACTGATTTAATCCTCAAAGGAACTGTAGGCATGAAAAAGGATCAGATCAGTTGTAACTTATGTAACAGACGTTTCAAAAGATTCCCATGTGAACAGACTATTGAAAGACAAATGAGTCCAGGGCAGTGTGGTTGTCCTCCAAACTATTGAAAAATTTAGGGGTAAGAAAGGGAAACCAACTAGAGTGAGATTAGTCATCTATCACCCTAGAAAAATGAAAATTCAAATTATAATTGGAATTATTGAAATTTATCTAATTTAAAATACTAGTGTATGCCTAGATTTTTATCCACTGCAAAAGAAAGCAAAAAAAAAAAAAAAAGGAAAGAAAGAAAAAGACTCTCAATTATCTATCTTGTTCTTATTTTTATATTTTAGATGTGATATACTTTGCTTGTTGATTCACTATTCAGTAAGAAGATAACAACCTAGTGATTACCAAATCTAACCGTGTATAAGCATTTAATAAGTGACACAAATAAGTGAGTCTGGAGGGTCATGAAGAATTCTGAATGATGGCAATTACAGGAGGAGAAGCGTCAAAGAATACAGAGTCTTTCTAATGTGGATTGTGGTTACTTTGTTCCAGCCAATTATTACATTATAGAAATGTAAGTCATGTATAGTGGCTATTTCCCTTTTTTAAAAAACAATAAACAGAGAATGCAGACTCTTTGGTCTAAGTTGGCAACATTAAAGACAGTGTGCAAGACACATAAATACCTTGTCTGTAGTTTTCATCTTCTTTTTCATGCCATTTTGTGTTCTCTGTCTTAGAGTATTGATTTTCAAACTTATACACAGAATTGAAAACTTTTCACAAACACTGTACAGATGTCAAATGACTAGAATCACCTGCAGTGGCTCTGTCAAAGTGCTAAAGGAGAGGTTAGTGCCTCAACTTCATCATACCTTTCTTGTCCACGGTGGGAACTTCCAAGGAACAGATATTGGGGGTGATAAAGTTAATATGTATGTCAGGATCATAAAATTGAGACCATCCCTGTGGCCAGGCTCACATCACAACCTAAGCTAAGTCAGCCTACACTTATGGGAGACACTGTCCAGGAAAACTCATATACACCAATCACAATCCTTCAGATCAGCTTTAGATAGTTTGTTATTGGTGTTCAGTCGCCAAGTTGTGCCCGCCAAGTCTGCAACCGCATGGGCTATAGCACGGCCAGACCTCTGTCCCTCACTATGTCCATTGAACTGGCAATGCCATCCAACCATATCATCCTCTATCACCCTCTTCTAGATTACAGTGCCCTAAAAAACAGAATCTATTGGCCTTATATAGGTATTTCTGATCTCCTAGTCAATTTTGCCTTATTTCTTCAAGGCCTACTTAAATGCTATATAAAACTTGTTTTTAACCTAAATTTCTTGGGAACAGTGCACCAAAGTTTATGAGGTTTCTGGTTTTGTTATTGCTATACGTATGGTTTCTGTTTTTGCTATTGTTGTTTAGTTGCTATGTAGTGTCCGACTCTTTTGTGACACCATAAACTGTAGCCCACAAAGCTCCTCGGTCCATGGGACTTCCCAGGCAAAGATGCAGGAGTGGGTTAACATTTCCTACACCAGGAGATTTTCCCAACCCAGAGATGGAACCTATGAACCCACATCTCATTTTCTTCAGTGGTAGGTGGATTCTTTACTGCTGAGCCACCAGGGAAGCGCTTGTGAGGGAATATACTCCCCCAATCGATGGACTGTTTTACTTTGAATAACAACATCAAACTTGTTGCAAATAAAGTTATGTCAACTGAAAAAAGATACTGAACAAAAGAATTACATGTTGTCTTTAGAGAAGACAAATGATTAAACCTTTAGACTAAACAGGCTTTCCAATCAAGAAGTGGAAAAAGTATTTAGTCTAGAAACATTTAGGGATTCAACAGCTTCAGCGAATATTAAGTTGACATCTAATTTAATTTAAAGAGCACTTGTGGTTATTTCACAAACAAGCTGCTAGTTTAACTTTCAAATGCTTTGCTGCTGCTGCTAAATCACGTCAGTCGTGTCCGACTCTGGGCGACCCCATAGACGGCGGACCACCAGGCTCCCTTACCTGGGATTCTCCAGGCAAAAACACTGGAGTGGGTTGCCATTTCCTTCTCCAGTGCAGGACAGTGAAAAGTGAAAGTGAAGTCGCTCAGTCGTGTCTGACTCTTCGCGACCCCATGGACTGTAGCCTACCAGGCTCCTCCATCCATGGGATTTCCCAGGCAGGAGTACTGGAGAAGGAAATGCAATCGACTCCAGTGTTCTTGCCTGGAGAATCCCAGGGACGGTGGAACCTGGTGGGCTGCAGTCTATGGGGTCACACAGAGTCGGACACGTCTGAAGTGACTTAGCAGCAGCAGCAACAGCAGAAGTACTAGAGTGGGTTGCCATTGCCTTCTCCTCAAATGCTTTGAGATGGAAGCAAAGTTTAGTTAGAAAAATATATTTTTAAAAATATTGCTATCATGGACCCCTAGAAAAATAGTTTAAAATTACCAAGTAAGAGAAAAATACAAATGATGTTTCTCTTTATTGTCTGTTAATCAGTTAAGTTCTTTTATTATTTATAAAAGCTTTTGCATAGATTTATTTTTTATCTATTCAAATGTGTTTTCTTTGCTTACCCAATTTAATCTTCACCACATCAAGAGTGGTAAGACCACATTCTTACTCTCATTTTATTTTTAGCTTTCCTTTTCTCAATTACCTCTGACCAAGGACATTAGAAACTTCTCCATTTTCTAAATTAATTAAGAAGCTCATATCTTCCTCACTCACTCAACATTCATACTCAGCACAGTCTGTCTTTTTCCTATAAGCTTTTTTATTTATTTTGAAAATTAGCCATCCTTGATCTAATTATGTTAGAGCTCAATGTAGCAATTACCTAACATTTTAAATCAATGGAAACAAATAAGTTAATGTGACTTCAGAAGGGACCGTTGAACATATTGCATTGTCTTTGCAGCTTTTTATCTATCTAATAAATCAAGATATCTAAATCTATCTAATAATTGGGTCGATAACATGAGTTTCAAGCTGTGGCATATTGTTAAAAACCATCAAACATTTTACCTTTCCTCACAAACAAGTCCACAGAGATGACCCACACCCAGTGTATACTTGATTAGAGCTCTAATCTCAAGACCACTTCATGGAAAAGGAGGTGCAGTCCTTGCTGTAACAAGGCAAAAACTGAGGCCCCTGAATTAGGGCCACATTGCCATACTAGTGGAGTTCAATGGGCCATGTGAGGACTCATTCTCCCCTGTCCCTTAACTGATTGAATTTGCATAAACCAGGTAAGTGTAAGATTTACATGATTAAAATAGAAAAAAAAAAATTGTTCTTTCTTTAGAATTTTTTATTGTGTATTGGATTAAGGCTTTCCCTGGTGGGTGATTCATATGTTGATGAATGCAGGAGACCCAAGTTTGATTCCTGGGTTGGAAAGATCCTTTGGAGAAGGGAAGGCTACCCACTCCATTAGTCTTGCCTGGAGAATTTCATAGGATCACCAGCTCAATGGACGTGAATTTAAGCAAACTTCAGGAGATACCCTGAAAATGGATGGCACTGGAGCGTCGGGCCCATACCCGGCAGTCACCGGCAGTCGGAGAGGTTTATTTATTTTTTTTATTCTGAACTTCCCTGGTGGCTCAGACAGTAGAGCATCTGTCTACAGTGCGGGAGACCCAGGTTCGATCCCTGGGTCAGGAAGATCCGCTGGAGAAGGAAATGGCAATCCACTCTAGTACTATTGCCTGGAAAATCCCATGGACAGAGGAGCCTGATAGGTTACAGTCCATGGGGTCGCTAAGAGTCGGACACGACTGAGCGACTACACTACACTTCAGGAGATAACAAAAGCCTGGGGAGCATGGAGTGAGTGCTATAGTCCATGGGGTCCCGAAAGAATCAGGCATGACATAGCAGCAGAACAACAACATAACTGGTTAACAATATTGTGATAGTTTCAGGCGAACAGTGAAAATTTTAAGCCGTATACATATACCCATTTTCCTCTAAACCCTCCGCCATCCACTCTGCCACAGAACGTTGAGCAGAGATTCCCTGTGCTATACAGTAGGTCCTTGTTGATTATCCATTTTAAATATAACAGTGTCTACATGACCATGTCAAACTCCCTAACTATTCCTTCCCCCTGTAAATCATGTTTGTCTTCTAAGTCTGGGAGTCTGTTTCTGTTTTGTAAGTTCATTTGTATTATTTCTTTTTAGATTCGGCATATAACAGATGTGATATTCTCCCTTTCTGGTTCATAAATGACCATCTTCTGGCTGTGGTTTGACATGACAAAAAAGACAAGGGAGCATTTTGGAGTCTCTTATAATAAGGGAACATAATTTCATTCATGAAATTTCTGTGTTCATGAGCTAATCAATTGCCAAAATCTCCATCTCTGAATATCATCACATTGGAAATTAGGTTTCAACATGTGAACTTTGGAATTTCAACATATGAATTTTAAGGAGACACAAATATTCAATCTATAGCAGTCACTATAAAATAATTAATTTTCAAACCTGTTTAGCCTTTTATATTACACAGAATACATATCTTTTCAATGCATATTGTTTTTAGCTATTTCACATGGGTATTATGTCAAAATTTTGTAAAAGGCATAGAGAACCTTCCAATCTAGATAAGAATTAAAATCTTTCTTTTCAAAGTTAATTTATTTTATTATGACATTCTTAAATTATCTAATCTAATACCATAAACATGGTTTATTTTACTAATTAAAAGGATATCTAAGAGACTATAATAATTATCAAGTTTTAACTCTAGTTTAAAATCTCCTAACTTTTAAACATTTAATTAATCTACCATTTTGACATAGCTTTCAATGTCAAGCAGAAATTTTTGAAAATATAAATAATAAATGTACCTTTAAAATTCAAACAAACTGGAAATATAATATCTGTTTTTTTTTCTTTTTTCTCTTTGTGCAATTATGCTTTCAAAAGAATACAGGTAGTTGGTACTCATCAATTAATTCCCTCATAGTAATTATTATTAAAGAAAATACATTTTTTTCTAAAGGAAATTGATTTTGTTTTAAAAAAAGTTAACAATTTAACACATTCTTTCATCCAGTAGCTCAAAGGTACTTGCTGAGTTCTTACCATATGCCAATCAGTCACTAAATGCTTACAACACTGCCCATATAAAGAGGAATGAGCCACTGTCCCTAACCTCAAAAAATGATTGCTTAGTGAAGGTGACAGGCCCAGACAGGAGATAGATAAAGCACAGCACTCTTGATTGCAGTGGAAGAGCTGTTCCATAAAAGAAATGCTGACGTATGTCTTGAGAATTGCTGTTAATGGAATAATAGACATCAACTGATGGGCCAGGCAGTGAAAGGCAACACAAGTAGATCAAAGACACTGAAGAATTAAAGATCTTTGTATGTTTAGAGAACTGTGAACACTTAGATATTACTCTGGCACAGTATATATGGCTAGAAAACTAAGTGAACTCGTATATTAAACAGCCATGTAAGTCAAATCACATTTTACCTTGTAATAGCTGGCCATTAAACCAGTGAGTCTTGATCCAGAGTATGCATTGACTTAATTAATAATTCAAATAATAAAAATAGACCCTGGCAGCCCCAAATAGGATATTCTAATTCAGTTAATCTGGAATATGTATATATTTGAAAGTCAGTATTTTTAATCATAATTATTATTTTAATAACCTTCAGAAATGGTCCTGACTTGAACTACTGGTTATAAATAATATAAGTTAAAAGTTTATATCAACGGAATAACATTATTAGATGTTCATTTTAGGAGGCTCATTTTGGTATTTGTATCAATAATGTATTTTGAGAGAAATCAAGATTGAAAGCCAAAAGACCAAATAAAAGACTTTCTTAATTGACAAGGCAAGAAGTGATAGGTATTAAAGCCTTGGAATTGGAATTACAGATTAAAGAGGCTTATAAAAGATATTATCTATAGAACATGTGTTTCTTTAAATGCGTGAAGTGTTCATCTAACGTAACTCTAGATTTTTGACATGGGCAACAGGAAAATTGTGTAAAGATTAACCTAACTTGGAAATAATTATAAATTGGCATTTTTAAAAGACTCCATCTCTGTTACATAATTAGATGTGTGTGTTTGATCATGTGTGTGTTTGTCATGAAACTATGAAAAGAAATGACTAATTAGGGGCTTTATTCAGAAATGAAAATCTGGATTTCCCAAACAACCAATAATTATCAAATATTCAATTACATTGTTTGTTTAGTGGAATCTAGACTCTTAAGTCAACAAGAATCACTGTTATTAAGCATTCATCTGATTGATACCAGGCTAGACAGTACAAGGGATAATAGAGAATTGTGGGTAGCAATGCTTGTCTGGTATACTCAGACAGAAAAGACAAAGATTCACAGACTAATTAATGACATCTTGTAGTCTATATACAAGAACTAAGTAATTTGGTGAGTTAGTATTTTTCAATTGAGAAAAGGAGTGCTTTGAAATTTCATTACCCATAACCAGTGGAACCTGAGTAACTATTTCACCATGGGCGATATCTAGGTACCGGCTTGCCCATTAAGTCAAACTTCACTCAATATCTGATATATTTTCTCAGACTCGACAGATGGCTTTTCCATCATTCATATACTTATATGTATCACTTCAATAACTTACCTTTACTCTGATGCAAATCTAATGGCTGGAGAATTGATTTCCTGGTCAGTCCTTCCTTGTTTTAACCCAAGGGGATATATGTGATTTAAAACATCCCAGAAATGCTAAGAAAGAGAGTTAAGAATACTTCCATACAGCTTTTTTGTCATGTGTAACCCTTCCTTATACTTTTCTTAAGTCTTCACTCTTGTACGAATAAAAATCATTTTTCCTTTTTTTTTACCTTGTTATTAAATGTTATAAAGTACAATATATACAAGTGAAAGATTTTCCTTATGAATTTTATCCTAAAATTATATTTTATCACACTTAAAAGTCACTTTTAAACTGGTTAGACATTTCATAAGGTTTAGAAGCTTAAGTTGATATATATATATATATTAACCAATATATTGAATTTAAAAACAAAAATACATCAAAATTCTTTAGAAGTCTCTATACTTACAGCATTTTTAATTAAAGCATGAGAAGAATTCCCAAATTAAATTAGTAGTACAAATTAATGTTGATTTTTGTGTTTAATCCAAAGACTATATTCATCAAAATGTTATGGGAAAAAATGAAAAAGAATCACTCTATTAGAAATCAGGTTTACAGGAAGAGATAAGCAAGAGGGGGATTTTGCTAACAACAATTAAAAATAATCATCATAAATCATAAGCTATTATTTTCAAGAGATTTCTTTCATGTATGGTCTCTTTCATAGGTTGCTTTTAAAAATATGTTTCATGTTCCCCTTTTTTCCAGTTTCTAAAGGCAATGAGGTAGAAACTTCATTTTATCTGTAGATTTATCTTTCTATGTTGAATTGTACACTATCACAGAAAAGCAAGAGAATTCCAGAAATATACCTACTTCTCTGTCATAGACTATGCTAATTTCTTTGACTGTGTGGATCACAACAAACTGTGAAAAATTCTTAAAGAGATGGGAATACCAGACCATCTTACCTGCCTCCTGCAAAACCTATATGCAGGTCAAGAAGCAACAGTCAGATCTGAATATGGAATGACGGATTGGTTCCAAATTGGGGAAGGACAATGTCAAGGCTATATGCTGTCACCCTGCTTATTTGACTTACATCCAGAGTACATCATGCGAAATGCCAGCCTGGATGAAGCACAACCTAGAATCAAAATTGACAGGAAAAATATCAATAACCTCAAATACAAAAATTATACACCCTTATAGCAGAAAGCAAAGAGGAACTAAAGAGCCTCTTGATGAAGATGAAAGAGGAGATGAAAAAGCTGGCTTAAAACTACATTCAAAAAATGAAGATCATGGCGTCGGGTCCCATCACTTCATGGCAAATAGATGCGGAAACAAGGGAAACAGTGAGAGACTTAATTTTCTTGGGCTCCAAAATCACTGCAGATGGTGACTGCAACCATGAAATTACAAGGACACTTGCCCCTTGGAAGGAAACTTATGACCAACCTAGACAGTGTATTAAAAGCAGGGACATTACTTTGCCAACAAAGGTCCATCTAGTCAAGGCTATGTTTTTTTCCAGAAGTCATGTATGGATGTGAGAAAGCATAAAGAAATCTAAGCACTAAAGAAGTGATGCTTTTGAACTGTGGTGTTGGATAAGACACATGAGAGTAGCTTGGACCACAAGGAATTCAAACGAGTCCATCCTAAAGGAAATCAGTCCTGAATATTCATTGAAAGGACTGATGCTGAAGTTGAAACTGCAATACTTTGGTCACCTGATGTGAAAAGTCTACTCATTAGAAAAGACCCTGTTGATGGGGAAGATTGAAGGCAGGAGGAGAAGGGTACAAGAGAGGATGAGATGGTTGGATGGCTGCTGCTGCTGCTGTTAAGTCACTTCAGTCGTGTCCGACTCTGTGCAACCCGATGGATGGCAGCCCACCAGGCTCTCCTGTCCCTGGGATTCTCCAGGCAAGAATACTGGAGTGGGTTGCCATTTCCTTCTCCAATGCATGAAAGTGAAAAGTGAAACTGAAGTCGCTCAGTCGTGTCTGACTCTTAGCGACCCCATGGACTGTAGCCTACTGGGCTCCTCCATCCATGGGACTTTCCAGGCAAGAGTACTGGAGTGGGGTGCCATTGCCTTCTCTGCGTTGGATGGCGTCACCGACTCAACGGACATGAGTTTGAGCAAGCTCTGAGAGTTTGTGAAGAACAGGGAAGTCTGGCATGCCTCACTCTATGGGGCCACAAAGAGTCAGGTATGACAGAGCAACTGAACAAAAAACTATCGCAGATTTGAATTAAGCCTGGGAAAATTCAAAATAAGATATATAGTGATCTAAAATACTACATTTTTGCTACAAATAATACATTTATTAGGTCAACCTCAAGCTCTCTTAGGAGGGTGAGTGCTTCCACCTCTCTGAATCTTCCTGAGAATGATTGAATCTTAGTGGTATGACTATACTCACAGGAACAAGTGGTTACAGACTGAGCAATGAGGCAGGTCAGGAAGTGACAAATGACCCTGCTAGGCTTCAGTGTAGTCAGTGGTTAACAACATTGGATAATCTTTGGATGTAATGTTTTCTGTATCAGAAAAATTATTTAATACTAGCTCTCATTGGAAGGCCTATGTATAAAGTAACTATTATCAGTGAGTTAATTCTGTTCATGCTCTCTCTTAGAAATTCATCTTTTAAATATATTTTTTTTCATAATTTCTTTTTTAATATAAATTTATTTATTTTAATTGGAGGTTAATTACTTTACAATATTGTATTGGTTTTGCCATACATCAACATGAATCCACCACAGGTATACACGTGTTCCCCATCCTGAACCCTCCTCCCTCCTCCCTCCTCCCTTCCCATACCATCCCTCTGCATCTTCCCAGTATCCAGTATCATGCATCAAACCTGGACTGGTGACTCGTTTCATATATGATATTTTACATGTTTCAATGCCGTTCTGTGTGCCAGGATTTTAATCTCATGTCCACTATTTTAATTATATAAATTGTTTCTTTGCTACTATGGTTTGTATTCCATTGCTTTGCTTTAATCCAAATAAAACCCATGTGTTGAAAGCAACAAAGGTAAATAACATTGGCATTTTGCATATTTAATTAGAAAATTATACATATATTTCTTATTTTTGATCCTATTTTTTTCATTTGTAATGTATTTTTAATAAGTAAATGTACTTAATTATACCTAGAACATTTGAATCTATCACCTCTCAACCTGCCCACCTCATTCATTCATATCCTCATTCTAAGAGAACTAATACACATGTAATATAAACAAAATGTTGAAAGTGAGGTATTTCAGAATTATGGTTAACTTATCAATGTCACTATTTTACAAATAGTAATCACATGTTTTTATAAGAGCATAAAAAGTGAAGAATATAAAGACTAAATTCCAATTAGTTACTTTGTTTTTATAAGTATTGCTTTTATGTTTAATAGGCAGATCAGAACACAAGTAATTTGATCAAATATATCACAGGACATATTTGACTACTTAATAAAACAGTGCTTTATAATTGTTTTTCATTTTATAGGTAGTGCCAGAAATCATTGTTTAAAAACTTCAAAGAAGCTGTCTGATTTTACAAGGCATATTTGAAAATATGCTTGTAAATACTTGTGATAAATTTAGAAAGGTGGTTTCCCATTTTTGCATTGCAAGAAAATGAAAGTGAAGTCGCTCAGTTGTGTCTGACTCTTTGCGACCCCATGGACTGTAGCCCACCAGGCTCAAATATAGGGGCTTCTCCAAGCAAGAGTACTGGAGTGGGTTGCCATTTCCTTCTCCAGGGGATCTTCCCAACCCAGAGATCGAACCCAGGTCTCCCGCATTCCAGGCAGACACTTCAACCTAGGAGCCACCAGGGAAGCATGCTGCTTATTCTCTAATATTTTGATGGTCATTATGAACAACACAGTATAGATTTACTTTCTTTTTATTATTCCTATATTTGACACTATAGAGTTGTGAATCAGACATGGACTGGGATCTCAAAAAGAATGAAAACCTAGTAGGACAGCAATATATTTTAAATATAAACTTTATAAAATCAAACTGGAATTACTTTCTTTATATCTTCTCTACCCATCTTATCTTCTAACGAAAATCATTGATTTATTGTCTTTTTTCCCTTTTCTTTTTCTTCTACATGCTCTGTTTCTTCAATGGTCTGATTTTCCCATTTCACCCAGAACTTCACATTCATAATCACAGTGATCAGACCAGAAGCTACATACTTTAGTAAGGATGTGTGACTCGTAGAAATGTCAACTATATTATTGTGCTCAGTTAAAAGATATCACCCATGTAAGTTTCCTTACTCAGGAATTTGCACTAAGAACATGTGAAGCTTATATAATGTTATAAACCAAAGTTACCTCAAATAAAAATAAATATATATTAAAAAAACTTACAAAGAATTTGACTCCCAGTTGTGAAGAAGCTCCTGGAAGTACATACATGAAGATGAGAGAGACAATTAAAGGACACGTGCTCCAAAAATCAAGAGACTACTTTATTCCCTGTTAGGATCCTGGGTGTGTTGGCATTTTTAAGTTAGACTTGGATAAGTGAGGATGGGTTGGAAAAGGCAGCTACAAAGCCATAGAAGGTTTTCAGATATGATCAGTGTAATGACTGGTGCCTAGGTGGAAGGTAATCCTGGTGAGAATGCCCTAATTCTATGAAGAATTTATTTAGTTAGAGCAGCCATGGAATTAAAAGATGCTTACTCCTTGGAAGAAAAGTTATGACCAACCTAGATAGCATATTCAAAAGCAGAGACATTACTTTGCCAACTAAGGTCTGGCTAGTCAAGGCTATGGTTTTTCCAGTAGTCATGTCTGGATGTGAGAGATGGACTGTGAAGAGGGCTGAGCACCGAAGAATTGATGCTTTTGAACTGTGGTGTTGAAGAAGACTCTTGAGAGTCCCTTGGACTGCAAGGAGATCCAACCAATCCATTCTGAAGGAGATCAACCCTGGAATTTCTTTGGAAGGAATGATGCTAAAGCTGAAGCTCCAGTACTTTGGCCACCTGATGCAAAGAGTTGACTCATTGGAAAAGACTCTGATGCTGGTAGGGATTGAGGGCAGGAGGAGAAGGGGACGACTGAGGATGAGATGGCTGGATGGCATCACTGACTCGATGGACGTGAGTCTGAGTGAACTCCAGGAGTTGGTGATGGACAGGGAGGCCTGGCATGCTGCGATTCATGGGGTCGCAAAGAGTCGGATACGACTGAGTGACTGAACTGAACTGAACTGAGTCCAACTTAAGCATCTGAATGCAGAGTTCCAAAAAATAGCAAGAAGAGATAAGAAAGCCTTCCTCCGCAATCAATGCAAAGAAATAGAGGAAAAGAACAGAATGGGAAAGACTAGAGATCTCTTCAAGAAAATTAGAGATACCAAGGGAACATTTCATGCAAAGATGGGCTCGATAAAGGACAAAAATGGACCTAACAGAAGCAGAAGATATTAAGAAGAGGTGGCAAGAATACACAGAAGAACTGTACAAAAAAGATCTTCATGACCCAGATAATCACGATGGTGTGATCACTCAGCTAGGGCCAGACATCCTGGAATGTGAAGTCAAGTGGGCCATAGGAAGCATCACTATGTACAAAGCTAGTGGAGGTGATGGAATTCTAGTTGAGCTATTTCAAATCACTGTCCCTTCAGATTATAAAGAATCTGCTTGCAATGCAGAAGACCTAGGTTCTCTTCCTGGGTCAGGATGATCTGGTAAAGGGAATGGATACCTACACCAGTGTTCTTGACTGGAGAATTCCATGGACAGAGGAGCCCAGTGGGCTATAGTCCATGAGATCACAAAGAGTCAGACACAACTGAGTGACTAACACTTTCACTTTCACAACATGGTAGGCAATAAAGAATAACCAATGTGGAGACCACCCAGTGATCTCTGTGTAATCTGTGACCCGATCTATAAAAATATGGACTGAGTCATTCATAATGTCTTTCAAGTGTTAAACTAAGAAATGGACATATTATGGCAGTGAATCATGGGAGCAATAGCAGAAAAACCATGAGCAAACCTTGGGACTAGAGGGGACTGATGAACCAGTGATGATTCAATATAATGTGGGGATGGGGTTTGGAGTGAGGGACAGAAGATAAACAGTCAACTGAGTTATGAAAAGAAGCAAGCATTCAGAATATAGCTAGGTCATGCAGACTGTGAAAGAATGAAGAGTTATAGATTCTGTCTGTAAGAACCACCTCTTCCTTATTGACTGTTGCATAATTCTAATAACACAACCCATTAATCTCTATATTTTGCATTGAAAAAATGCAAACTGAAATGTGTCTTCTAAGATAGTAGATTCACAGCTGATAACACAATCAACAAGAAGTAGGGGGGGAAAGTCAGTGTGGAAGTGATACATGGGATAAGTTGAAAAAGTGAAAAATATAAAAGGTGTATTCAAGGCAGAGATAAAGACTAAGTCAATTTATATGACATAGAAATTTGGAAAAGCAAAATAACATCAGTGTGCCTGAAGCATGCAATTGTAGATAAGGCCAAGTGAGAAATATAAATTGGAGGTAGAAACAGATCCAGATAATGGAAGGGATTTCATTTCATTCTTTGGAGTTTGTATTTGGTACATCAGTTCAATTCAGCTCAGTCACTCAGTTGTGTCCGACTCTTTGCAACCCAATGAATCGCAGCACACCAGGCCTCCTCGTCCATCACCAACTCCCAGAGTTCACTCAGACTCACGTCCATCGAGTCACTGATGCCATCTAGCCATCTCATCCTCGGTCATCCCCTTCTCCTCTTGCCCCAAATCCCTCCCAGCATCAGAGTCTTTTCCAATGAGTCAACTCTTCGCATGAGGTGGCCAAAGTACTGGAGTTTCAGCTTTAGCATCATTCCTTCCAAAGAAATTCCAGGGCTGATCTCCTTCAGAATGGATTGGTTGAATCTCCTTGCAGTCCGAGGGACTCTCAAGAGTCTTCTCCAACACCACAGTTCAAAAGCATCAATTCTTCAGCGCTCAGCTTTCTTCACAGTGAAACTCTCACATCCATACATGACCACAGGAAAAAACATAGCCTTGACTAGACAGACATTAGTCGGCAAAGTAATGTCTCTGCTTTTGAATATGCTATCTAGGTTGGTCATAACTTTTCTTCCAAAGAGTAGGCGTCTTTTAATTTCATGGCTGCAGTCACCATCTGCACTGATTTTGGAGAGCTAAAAAATAAAGTCTGACACTGTTTCCACTGTTTCTCCATCTATTTCCCATGAAGTGATGGGATTGGATGCCATGATCTTCATTTTCTGAATGTTGAGCATTAAGCCAATTTTTTCACTCTCCTCTTTCACTTTCATCAAGAGGCTTTTTAGCTCCTCTTCACTTTCTGCCATAAGGGTGGTGTCATGTGCATATCTGAGGTTATTAATATTTCTCCTGGCAATCTTGATTCCAGCTTGTGTTTCTTCCAGTCCAGCGTTTCTCATGATGTAGTCTGCATATAAGTTAAATAAGCAGGGTGACAATATACAGCCTTGACGGACTCCTTTTCCTATTTGGAACCAGTATGTTCCATGTCCAGTTCTAACTGTTGCTTCCTGACCCGCACACAGATTTCTCAAGAAGCAGGTCAGGTGGCCTGTTATTCCCATGTCTTTAAGAATTTTCCACAGTTTATTGTGACTCACACAGTCAAAGGCTTTGGCATAGTCAATAAAGCAGAAATAGATGTTTTTCTGGAACTCTCTTGCTTTTTCCATGATCCAGCAGATGTTGGCAATTTGATCTCTGGTTCCTTTGCCTTTTCTAAAACCTGCTTGAACATCAGGAAGTTCATGGTTCTCATATTGCTGAACTTGGCTTGGAGAATTTTGAGCATTACTTTACTAGTATGTGAGATGAGTGCAATTGTGCAGTAGTTTGAACATTATTTGGCATTGCATTTCTTTGGGATTGGAATGAAAACTGACCTTTTCCAGTCCTGTGGCCACTGTTGACTTTTCGAAATTTGCTGGCATATTGAGTGCAGCACTTTCATAGCATCATCTTTCAGGATTTGAAATAGCTCCACTGGAATTCCATGACCTCCACTAGCTTTGTTCATAGTGATGCTTTGTAAGGCCCACTTGACTTCACATTCCAGGATGTCTGGCTCCAGATGAGTGATCACACCATCGTGATTATCTGGGTCATGAAGATCTTTTTTGTACAGTTCTTCTGTGTATTCTTGCCACCTCTTTTTAATATCTTCTGCTTCTGTCAGGTCCATACCATTTCTGTCCTTTATCAAGCCCATCTTTGCATGAAATGTTCTCTTGGTATCTCTAATTTTCTTGAAGAGATCTCTAGTCTTTCCCATTCTGTTCTTTTCTTCTTTTTCTTTGCATCACTGAAGAAGGCTTTCTTATCTTTTCTTGTTATTTTTTGGAACTCTCCATTCAGATGCTTATATCTTTCTTTTTCTCCTTTGTTTTTCGCCTCTCTTCTTTTCACAGCTATTTGTAAGGCCTTCCCAGACAGACATTTTGCTTTTTTGCATTTCTTTTCTTGATCCCTGTCTCCTGTACAATGTCATGAACCTCCATCCATAGTTCATCAGGCACTCTATCTGTCAGATCTAGTCCCTTAAATCTATTTCTCACTTCCACTGTATAATCATAAGGGATTTGCTTTAGGTCATACTTGAATGGTCTAGTGGTTTTCTTCAATTTAAGTCTGAATTTGTTAATAAGGAGTTCATGATCTGAGCCACAGTCAGCTCCTGGTCTTGTTTTTGTTGACTGTATAGAGCTTCTCCATTTTTGGCTGCAAAGAGTATAATCAATCTGATTTCGGTGTTGACCATACAGTGATGTCCCTGTGTAGAGTCTTCTCTTCTGTTGTTGGAAAAGAGTGTTTGCTATGACCAGTGCATTTTCTTGGCAAAACTCTATTAGTCTTCACCCTGCTTCATTCCGCATTCCAAGGCCAAATTTGCCTGTTACTCCAGGTGTTTCTTGACTTCCTACTTTTGCATTCCAGTCCCCTATAATGAAAAGGACATCTTTTGTGGGTGTTAGTTCTAAAAGGTCTTGTAGGTCTTCATAATCAACTTCAGCTTCTTCAGTGTTACTGGTTGGGGCATAGACTTGGATTACTGTGATATTGAATGGTTTGCCTTGGAAACGAACAGAGATCATTTGGTCGTTTTTGAGATTGCATCCAAGTACTGTATTTCGGACTCTTTTGTTGACCATGATGGCTACTCCATTTCTTCTGAGGGATTCCTGCCCACAGTAGTAGATATAATGGTCATCTGAGTTTAATTCACCCATTCCAGTCCATTTTAGTTCGCTGATTCCTAGAATGTCGATGTTCACTCTTGCCATCTCCTGTTTGACCACTTCCAATTTTCCTTGATTCGTGGACCTGACATTCCAGGTTCCTATGCAATATTGCTCTTTACAGCATCAGACCTTACTTCTATCACCAGTTACATCCACAGCTGGGTATTGTTTTTGCTTTGACTCCATCCCTTCATTCTTTCTGGAGTTATTTCTCCACTGGTCTCCAGTAGCATGTTGGGCACCTACTGACCTGGGGAGTTCCTCTTTCAGTATCCTATCATTTTGCCTTTTCATACTGTTCATGGGGTTCTCAAGGCAAGAATACTGAAATGGCTTTCCATTCCCTTCTCCAGTGGACCACATTCTATGAGACCTCTCCACCATGACCCTCTCGTCTTGGGTTGCCCCCCGGACATGGCTTAGTTTCATTGAGTTAGACAAGGCTGTGGTCCTAGTGTGATTAGATTGACTAGTTTTCTGTGAGTATGTTTTAGTGTCTCTTCCCTCTGATGCCCTCTTGCAACACCTACCATCTTACTTGGGTTTCTCTTACTTTGGGCATGGGGTTTCTCTACGGCTGCTCCAGCAAAGCACAGCCGCTGTTCTTTACCTTGGACAAAGGGTAGCTCCTCATTGCCTCCCTTCCTGACTTTCAACATGGGATAGCTCCTCTAGGTCATTTGGTACATAATGTAGTGATTATTTGTGTTTATGCAGGTAAGAGATTGACATATCTATATTGGAGGAAGATCATTTGAAGAGCCTAATAAATACTGAGAGGCAAGTTTGCAATGTGTCATGATGCTCCAGGTTACACATAAATATGGCAGGAAGAGTTGCAGAGATGTGTATATGAAGGTTGAGTTGGAGGACTGGGTAACTGATTCAATGAGGGGAGTGGAGGAAATAGAGTCTAGAATGATACCCAATTTCATGATTGTCTCAATGAAGAAGACTACTACTTTCAAAGATTGTGAGTTTAAAAAAAGAAAAAAAATCAGATTGGTTCAACAATAACAAGTTCAGTTTTGACTGTGTTCTACCTGTGGTGGCAATGGACCAGCCAAGTAGAAATCAGCTCAGTTGTAGTATCAGTAGTCTTGACACTTCCACTTAGATGTCTGACAAACATCTTCACCACAACTTACTCAAAATTGAAGTCCAGATTCTTTTTATTTTCTGATACCTCCAAATGAATGTAATATCCATGAAAATAGAAAATGCATTTGCTTCGTTGACCATTGTGTTATATGCCTAACATTGTGCTAGCTCAGAATGTGCATACAGTATATATTTAAATGTTAAATTAATCAAAGAGGTTAAACGTGAAGTTAAAAGTTAACAACCTCAAGATGGCAGCTTAAACTCTAGGTATACATGAGGTTACTAAAGGACTAGGGAATAGTCTTAAACATGAGGCAAAAGGGACAAGGCTGTCACACTAAATTTTTCCCCTAGAACACTACAGTATGTGAATCATAAAGTTGAGACTTAAAGTATATAGGATATTGAAAAGACACACCTAATGAACATCAGACACAGAGCGAACACTATATACCACATAGTCATCTCAGATAAATCACCAAGAAACTTACCATTTTTTCTTTGAATAATTCAGAGAAATTTTAGAAATATATATTTTAAGCACAAAATTTCAATGTGCTGTAAGTAAATAGAGCACAGTGGAAACATCATATACAAATATAATGTGCACTGGACCAGATATTTAATAAAAGAGCTGTCTCTATTTCAGCAAAATAAATAAAAGAATATGTCCTTGCAAAATGATTTCAGAATCATCACTAAAACTTTTATCACAGTTGGTAAATGTTATGCATTGCATAAGCTTGGGTCTGACTAACAATAAAAAAATGAAATCTCATGGCTAAAATGCCTTGAGAATCACTGTTCCCATGAAATTATAATTAATACTCATGTTGGCATTGCTAGGACATCAATAACTGAACTCAAGTTGATAATACCGTTGTCCTTTGTACTCAGTTTTGTACTTGTGATACATTATGCTCCTCAACTGTATATCATATTGTGGCTCAAATATTACCTGTGTGATTACTGTTCGTTATCTATGATGGAAAGTAATCTCATTTTTTTCCAAAACCTGCAGATACATATTTCTGAATTAAAAAAAAATAAATAGTCATGCAGGGCAATGTCAGTAATTTCTTGAAATTCTTCATGGTTTATCAGTAGATAAACTCTAAGGTAATTTTAAAAATTAAAGTAACATAAAAATAAAACACCATAGATAATTGAGATTTTGGAGTTTAATAAAATATTGTGCAATAGTATTCAAGTTCATTTCAATCTATGTTCCTCAGTCTTAGAGGGAAAAAAGAAAACAAGTCTTCCTTTACAAAGTTTCTCAGTTTTACAAGTTTAGATAAGCATTGTCCTTGAGTTTAAAACATTTTTTAAAATAGATAAAATTATTATAGCAAATAATTATAATTTAGAGTTAAATTATTAAGAGAGATTTCAATTCAGAGGAGGTGATATTTTTTATTGTTAAGTTATTTCTGTGTGTGTGTATGTGTGTATGTGTGTTTACATTTCATTTTGAAGAGGAAATCTTAAAAATATTATGGAATATATTATTTATATCACATAAAGGTAATTACATATGATCTTTCTATGATCTATTTTTTTTTTAAATTTAATTCTCTAGAACCAAAGGCATTTTGTAAACCTCATCAAGGTTTACAGCAGAGGGGAAGAAATATCTGGAATGGAAAGTGAAATGCCAAACACTTATGCTTAAATGAAGGCTGGTTTGATTTTGTTTTGTAAATGGATATCCAAGATCCCTTTCAAACAGAGATTCTTACTGGTAAATAATTTTTTAAAACACTGATCTAAACTAGTTGAAGAAATACTACATACACATTGTAAAAAAGTGGGACACAGACTATCAGACTCTTTTTTTTTTCTCTAACTTTGTTTTTATCTGAGAGAGAGAGAGGGTGAGCTCTCAGTTTCTGATTTCAAGGACTCCACCGCATGATCTCACCTTTTAGAAGACGCTTTAAATTCCTATTACTCCAGAGAAGTAAAGCCTTTTCTTTCTTCTTTTTGATTCAAACTCATTATACCTATATATTTTACCCACTGACTGCTCTGTGTTTATTTTGAACTTAGCTTGTTCCTTTTACTTTTTTTCTTTTAACATTTTGTTTTTTATGACTTTCTGTTTCAAGTAGGAAGGGAGTTCAGGATAATCAAATCCTGCCATTTCATTGGGCAGGTACCTGACCAGAATTTTATTCTTATGTTAAAAATATACTTGCTTTAAATATATTTCCTATTGAAGGAAAATCTTTTATAAGAAAAGGTGTCTTATGCCCTGTTGTTCTTTTATAGAAAAGTGATGTGATTATCTGGCTACCAAATATGATGAATTAGAAGATATATGAGCTAAGAGAAGCTATAAAATGGGATTAATTATGTTGATTTACAGAAAAAAAAAAAAACAGGGCAAAATGTATTGCATATGGCAACATAATGTGTATAAGAGATATGTAGTATAATTTGCTATATAGTGTAATTACCCTAAGCATTACTTCACTGTTCTGAAGAAATTACTGGCAGGTAAGATCTTTTGGGTCATCAAGGGAATCATTTTGCCATGCAAAACTATTCTCTTAAGCATATTTTCCAGGATTCTGCCCAGTTTTAAATGATACAAACTATAGGTCTTGGTGAGTGACTTCATAGCTGAGTAAAGCATTTTATAGTCATAATGATGATGCACATAATAGCTAAAATGAGCTGATTTTGGAGAAGGCAGTGGCATCCCACTCCAACACTCTTGCCTGGAAAATCCCATGGACAGAGGAGCCTGGTGCGCTGCAGTCCATGGGGTCGCTAAGAGTCGGGCACGACTGAGCGACTTCACTTTCGCTTTTCACTTTCATGCATTGGAGAAGGAAATGGCAACCCACTCCAGTATTCTTGCCTGGAGAATCCCAGAGACAGAGGAGCCTAGTAGGCTGCCGTCTGTGGGGTCGCACAGAGTCGGACACGACTGACGCGACTCAGCAGCAGCAGCAGCAGCAGAGCTGATTTTACTTTCCCCTCACAATGTCCATAGGTTAGCAGAATAATTTTAGCCATTAGCACACAATCAATCATACTGTTAACATCATGTTTGGCCAAGATCTTTAAGGTCATAAGTTCCAATATTTCAATATATCTTGCATTTTCTCTACACACCCCTGATGCAGTCTCAGTTTTTACTCCCTTCAAAAATAACTTTTCCACCCTGACAGTAGCTCATTGGATTGCATCTGTCTGGTATTACTGTATTTATTTACTTTCTTGCCAGAATCAATGCAAAATATCTCTAATTAATTTTCCCAATTATCATAGTCTTTTACATATTTCCTTCTAGATAACTTTCTTCCATGGTCCCCACCATTTCCTAAAATTTATAGCTTCAATTGCTTGCATCACTCTTAAACCAACTCAACTTTTCAGATGTAAATAATCAGCATAGAGAATAAAGCAACTATTATCTCTCTTTTAAAACTTAATCCTTGATTACTCCAACAATAATCTTTAATAATTATTCTCTACATTTTTTGTGTTAATATAATTGACAGAAACTAAAGGGAGGGGAATAAAATGAATTTGAAGATTTCACTACTGTTTTTTTCTATCAACATGTTACCATCCTTCCAAGTAGCATGCCTCAGATTGCTTTATTCTTATTCTCCCCTTCCAAATATTGCCAAAATCCCTTCCTATCTTTTGTGTTTTTGCAAATCGTAGCTTAATCTGGGTTTCCACTCTTTTAATGCTATCCTTAGGGGTTTATGATGCTTTTATTCTTAATTTTGTCTTCTTCTTCCATATTCATTAATTTTTATATGTATTTGTTCTCGGGCTTTGTGTTAGACATATCACTGAATATTTTTTTCTTATTTTTTCCAATCAAAGTGACATTTTCACAATCATTTTGAGTTTTTTTACAATTTTTTAAATTATTTTTTCTTTATAAATTTGGATTTCTTTTTTGTTATCATCAATGTTTCTAATGTTAACTTTAGAACATTGCTAACTTCTCTCTTATTCATTTTTTATCTTGATGTAGCATTCATTCATCTTTTTCCTCTTTTTGTTTCTTTCTACCGAGGTCTAGATAATAATTTTAGCCTTTATCTCTTTGTTAATAAATATATTCCTTAGTTCTAGGTAATTCAGTTTTTACACCATCCATTATTGCTAGGGAAATGAAAACGCAAAAGAGATCTATAAACACAACAAAAGCAAATCAAAAGAAAACACTACGAATTTACTTTGCGAGTTTGAACATGTATTGTTTGGACATCCAATGAAGATTTTCATCAAGCATTTAGAAATATGGGACGATAGCAAACAAAGAAATATCAAAGGGTAATTTGGCTTCACATGCTTTATGACTTTATTGACTCCTGGTTTGCACTTGTTCTCCATGTACTAAAAGCTAGTTTAATAGTTTACAGTAATAATAATTTAATAGCAATGATAATTTAAGATAATATAGGAAAAAATTTTCGTAGTCAAGGATTGCAGGCTATTTGAGAATAATTTACAAGCCTTGTTTAAAAAAATTGGGCAGTTGTAAATAGTGAGGTCTCTATGATTAACTTTACAGGGGACACTATCTATTAAAACACAATGTTATTCATCATCTCTGGCCATGGACACCAATATCTGCTAGGTAACATCACAAAAATTATAGTATCTTACTTATGTTTTGTTTTTATCCCACAAATTTTACTATTTCATAACTGTACATTATATTTAAAATTTATGTTGACTTTAACATTGGTCTCCATTTAGTACAGACATAGCTATTTATTTTTCAAGCAATAATGGCTGAATCATGTTTTATTTAGGGAATTCCTGGTGGCTCAGATGGTAAAGAATCTGCCTGCAATGCAGGAGACTCAGGTTTGACTACTGGGTCAGGAAGGTCCCCTGGAGAAGGAAATAGCCACCCACTCCAGTATTCTTGCCAGGACAATTCCACGGACAAAAAATCCTGTGGGTTACAATACATGGGGCCACTAAGAGTTGGACATGATGAACACTTTTAAGATTACTTTTCACTCCATGTTTTATTTAGTATTGCTTGGGATCTAAAATGAGGCAACAACAAACCAAGAACTATGTAAGGAAACTGAGTTTGAGTCACACAAATTTCATCAGAGGAGTGAATGAAATTTTATCTAAGAAATTAAATGTTTCTCTGGTCTTCAGGGTTGAATAGAGTAGTACAGAAACATATAAAGAAGGAACAGTCAGTGAGAAATTTGGCAATTTTGCTATCAAGCACAGAAAGAAAGAAGATTTAAATGTGCTAATGCTTTCAGAAGCCATCTGTGGTAGATTATATTATTGTTGAGCAAATATCCACTGTCCTCTTCCTTCCTGCATGGAAGAAATGATACACCACTGATAGTAGGCTTAGATTCTCTGGTTCCTGCTTTCTGCCTTGAAAAGAGCATGTCTTTGGCAACCTCTGTTCTGTCAGGTTGAATCCTGAGTGAGAAGACTGGTAGGACAGAGCTGCTGCTGCTACTGCTAAGTCACTTCAGTCCTGTCTGACTCTGTGCAACCCCATAGACAGCAGCCCACAAGGCTCCATCATCCCTGGGATTCTCCAGGCAAGAACACTGGAGTGGGTTTCCATTTCCTTCTCTAATGTATGAAAGTGAAAAGTGAAACTGAAGTCGCTCAGTCGTGTCTGACTCTTTGCGACCCCATGGACTGTGGCCTACCAGGCTCCACCATCCATGGGATTTTCCAGGCAAGAGTACTGGAGTGGGGAGCCATTGCCTTCTCCAAGGACAGAGCTAAATCTACCCAAAGGCCTGAACCAGATTTTCTGGAGCCACCTGCATATTCAACACTGGGAAAAATATTAAGTCTTATAAATCACTGATATTGTAGTTTATTTTTATGAGGGTTGTTGCAGGTAAGGATAATTAAAACAATAACCCAAATTATGGCTAATACAGCAGGAGAGATAACTGAAAGAATTGCAACAATAAATACATTAATATGATTAAACATTGAATGGTTGTCTTTGTTTTAATTGCATAGTTTTTAAAGAATCTACTGAGATGACTGGATTACTCATGTGATTGGAGAAAAATTATGCATTTTTTGTGCTAATGTGAAAGTTACATAATTACATGTACTTTTTTTACTTTTTCATATGAAATGAATAAAAATTTGTCAGTCTCATCTTGGTAAATAGTTTTTCTTGGATTTCTGTGTAGATTTATTCTATTTGAAAATCTTAACTGGTTTTGAGCTTGCAGGACAAGATTTGAGAAAGTAGGAAATTCTCTAATGTAACTAGTTTTCAAGAGTAGATGCTTTTAATATTAGCTATTAGCCAAGGGGAAATAGCTCATTTTTCTACGCCATGTATATGTGAGCTATAAATAACAGCTCTGTAAACAAGGGAAAGCCTGATATCTCAGTCAAGTGTTAAGTACAATGTTTGTGTTATTACTAATATTTTCTATCTTCAAATATAGAAAACCTTTTTGCTGAGGTTTTAAGGAAGATGGAGAGATTCTTGTGATTCACTAAGAAAATTCATGTTTCTTAATCAGTGCCAGAAAGTGTATTAAAAACTGACAGTTTTGACAAATACTTGATTAAAAGGAAATATATCTACAGATAACACTTTGCTACCCTGTCAAGTTTAAGGTCTCTTTTCAAGACAATAGATATTATTTTGAAATCAGATAAAGCACTCTATTTTTGTCTTTCTTTTTATGAGACATATGGAAAGCAAGGTTGTTCAGGAAACTTACAGGGCTATTAGTTAAGCAAATTGTCCTTGAGTGAGGACTTTAAGATCTCTTTGCTCTATGTCAGTTATCAAATTGCCCAAAGAAATTTGCAGATCTAAGAAAGAAACCAGTTGGGAAGAATCATACAAGAGAGAGAAAAAGATTTGAATGCAAGTGAAGGAAGAATGACAACAAAAATAAGAATCGGGGTTCAGAGGTGTGTTTAAGGTGAATTATGTGTGGAATTTTCAAAAACTGCATGGAAGGAGTTAATATTATCACCACCCAAATTACAGATGAGGACAAAGTTAATTGCAGCAGATGAGTAATAAACCCAAGCACTATTTAACTACTTTTCATAGACTGTTGCACTGAATCTCACAAAAACCTGATGAAGATGATACTTTTTATCCATTGTACAAGAAAGGAAGCCAAAGCCCAGACAATTGGATAACCCAGTGCAAACTTTATTGTCATTAAGTGTCAGAGCCCAGATTTAAAAGCAGTATGTCTAGCTGTGGAATCTGCAGTCCTAGATTATAACATGGAGGTGAAAAACATATGTAGATATGCTAGCTCTGGAAGGCTGGACCCAACTGTAAATGTTAGAATGGAGTGCACTGTGTCATAATCATAATCCAGATATATTTTAGAGACTATGGAAAAGGACAGTTCCAATTTCCCTGTATGATTTTTTTTAAATAAAATTGTTTATAAAAAGTGATTCTAACATCAATTTAAACAGCATTCCAACGTGGCACTAGTGGTAAAGAACCCATCTGCCAAGGCAGGAGACATAAGAGACGCAGGTTTGATCCCTGGGTTTGAAAGATTCCCTAGAGACAGAGGAGACTGGCGGGCCACAGTCCACAGGGTCACATAAAGTCAGACAAGACTGAAGCAACTTAGCACACATGCAAATAGCGTTCTAAGGTTCTAAATGCAATAAGTTCATTATGTTGGAGTAAGATATTACGGACTTATTAAAACAATTGGGACATCTTTTCTCCTCATGGATTTGTTCTCATCCTAGGCTTCCCTGGTGGCTCAAATGGTAAACAATCTATCTGCAATGCAGGAGACACAGGCTTGATCCCTGGGTCAAGAAGATCTCTTGGAGAAAGAAATGACAACCCATCCAGTATTCTTGTCTGGAGAATTCCATGGACAGAGGAGCCTGGCAGGCTACAGTCTATGGGGTTGAGAAGAGTCAGACACCGACTGAGCAGCTAACCCTTTCACTTTCATACTTTGCAAGCTGAAGTAAAGTGTAAAAAAAAAAAAAAAAAAATCACACCAAGACTGTTTAGGCATGACCACATTATAACTTAATTCATTTAATATATTTTATATTTTCCCAGAGGCTCTCAGAGTTCCCCATGAGTAGTTCATAATTAAGTTGCTATTTTTTTTGTTTGTTTGCTTCCAAATGTGGATGTTAAGTCAATACTTAATTCTCCATAATGGTAACACTGAGCCAAGTGATCAATCATACAAAAGAAGAGGAACATTGATTATCAGTTCTGTTGCTGCTTCTATCACTTACTCCCCAGCTGAGCTTATTACAGAAAACAACCCACAGCAGTGATTTTGCTGTTGTGTTAGGAAGCTCTTTGCAGTTCAAGTAATTTGCAGAATATAATAAAGGACATAAAGCATGCTAAAAAATGGGTTATACTATCATATTTGATTTTCCAAATTCATCTTTGAAAGTCTTTTTGGCCTGTGGTGTGTTAGACATATATAGTACTTATATAACCTGACATCATCTAGCTTTAGGCATGTAAGCAATTAGAGGAACATGGTATATAATATTTGATTATTTTGTTCTTCAAGGTAAAACTGAACCATTGCTCTTTATTAAAACTGAATCATAAATCGTGTTGGAAATCACAGTGACTTCCATCCACCGGATGTGTGTGTGAAATTTCAAGGCTGTATATTGTCACCCTGCTTGTTTAACTTATATGCAGACTACATCATGAGAAAAGCTGGGCTGGAAGAAACATGAGCGGGAATCAAGATTGCCGGGAGAAATATCAATAACCTCAGATATACATATGACACCACCCTTATGGCAGAAAGTGAAGAGGAGCTAAAAAGCCTCTTGATGAAAGTGAAAGAGGAGAGTGAAGAAGTTGGCTTAAAGCTCAACATTCAGAAAATGAAGATCATGGCATCCGGTCCCATCACTTCATAGGAAATAGATGGGGAAACAGTGGAAACAGTGGCAGACTTTATTTTTTGGGGCTCCAAAATCACTGCAGATGGTGACTGCAGCCATGAAATTAAAAGACGCTTACTCCTTGGAAGGAAAGTTATGACCAACCTAGATAGCATATTCAAAAGCAGAGACATTACTTTGCCTACTAAGGTCTGTCTAGTCAAGGCTATGGTTTTTTCCTGTGGTCATGTATGGATGTGAGAGTTGGACTGTGAAGAAGGCTGAGCGCTGAAGAATTGATGCTTTTGAACTGTGGTGTTGGAGAAGACTCTTGAGAGTCCCTTGGACTGCAAGGAGATCCAATCAGTCCATTCTGAAGGAGATCATCCCTGGGATTTCTTTGGAAGGAATGATGCTAAAGCTGAAACTCCAGTACTTTGGCCACCTCATGTGAAGAGTTGACTCATTGGAAAAGACTCTGATGCTGATAGGGATTGGGGGCAGGAGGAGAAGGGGACGATAGAGGATGAGATGGCTGGATGGCATCACAGACTCGATGGAAGTGAGTCTGAGTGAACTCCGGGAGTTGGTGATGGACAGGGAGGCCTGGCGTGCTGCAATTCATGGGGTTGCAAAGAGTCGGACATGACTGAGGGACTGAACTGAACTGAGCTGAACCGTCTTTCTCTCCCTGACTTATTTCTTTTAGCATAACGAGCTAAAGTTCCGTCCATGCTGTTGCAAATCGCAAGATTTATTATTATTATTTTTAATAGCTGACCAATATTTCATTGTATTTATGTACATTTTCTTTATCCTTCATCCCTTCATAGACACTTTAGCTATGTCCACATCTTTGTTATTGTTAATAATGCTGCAATTAATGTGGGGGTACATATATATTTTTCCAGTTAGTGTTTTTGTTTTCTTTAGATAAATGCACAGATGTGGAATTGTGGGTGTGGATCATATGATAGTTCTATTTTTAACTTTTTGAGGAATCTCCATACTGTTTTCCCTGGCAGCTGCACCAATTCACATTCCCATTAACAGAGCCCAAATGTACCCTTTTCTCCACATTCCCTCTAATGCTAGCTCGTTCTTATCAATTGATAGCCATTCTAACTGGTGAGAGGTAATGCCTCATTGGGCTTCTCTGGTGGCTCAAATGGTAAAGAATCTTCCTACAATTCAGGAGACTGGGGTTCAATTCCTAGGTTGGACAGATCCCCTGGAGAAGGGCATGGCAACTCACTCTAGTATTCTTGCCTGTAGAATTCCATGGACAGAGGAGCCTGGCAGACTATAGCCCATGGGGTCATAAAGAGTCAGACATGACTGAAGCGACTTGGCATGCACACACTACTATTGATTTCCTTCTTTCCATCCTCTTCCTGTTTCTTCTTTTTCTTCTTAATCTCTGTCTTTTTTTTCTTCTCCCTCTCTGTTCCTCCCCTTACCTCTCTCTGTCTTTCCTCTAGAGTGAGGTTAACTTTCATAAAGCTTTCTAGCATATATCTCTAATGCTCTTCTTGGTTAAAACATATTTTCAAGTTCATGACTAACTCAATTACTGGAAAAGTTAATGAACTTTAATAACTGCTTTAAATTTATCAGATTTGATAACTCTCATTGAGGTAAGGGTGAATTTGTCTAAGTCCTGTGGTGAAGGGGTGAACATGAGGACCATATTTGAGTTCTGTCAGTAGAAAAGGGAAATAAATAGCTCATGGATGTATCATGAGTTAGTATTTATTATGCATTTTACCAAGCATTTTATATGGTTATATACTCTTTTCTTGTGTGAAGCATTAGAATAAGATAGCTGTATAAAGTTAACTATAACCATAATATCACATGATTCCCTCCTCTTATATCAATAGGTAGTTAGCATGCACACTCAGTCATGTCTAATTCTTTGAAATTGCATGAACTGTAGCCCTCCAGGCTCCTCTGTCTGTGGAATTTTCCAGGCAAGAATACTGGAGCCAGTTGCCATTTCTGCTCCAGAGGAAATCCCTTACCCAGGGATCAAACCCAAGTCTCTTGTATCTCCTACAATGGGAGGTGACTTCTTCACCACTGTGCCACCTTGGAAGCCCCTTCTTATATCAATAAATATTTCTTATTTAAAGCCTCCTCCCTTCAAAAAGAATAGTTTAATTTGTTTTCTGTTGTCATTGTTGAATGGTTAATACAAATATACTCAGAATATGAGTTGGACTTTAAACATGTTTCCTATTCCTTCTGTTCATTTGATAATATAGAAAATAAACATTTACTAAATATGAGCTGAAGAATTGATGCTTTTGAACTGTGGTGTTGGAGAAGACTCTTGAGAGTCCTTTGGATTGCAAGGAGATCCAACCAGTCAATCCTAAAGGAAATTAGTCCTAAATACTCACTGTAAGGACTGATGCTGAAGCTGAAGCTCCAATGCTTTGGCCACCTGATGAGAACTGACTCACTGGAAAAGACCCTGATGTTGGGCAAGATTGAATCCAGGAGGATAAGGGGACAACAGAGGATGAGATGGTTGGATGGCATCATCAACTCGATGGACATGAGTTTCAACAAGCCCTGGGAGTTGGAGATGCACAGGGAAGCCTGGCATGCTGCAGTACATGGGGTTACAAAGAGACGGACACACTGAACAAATGAACTGAACTGAACTGATATATGAGAAATATTCTTTTCTTTTCACTGGTGAAATAAAATAATTGTCATTAGTTTGGGAGTTTTACAGTGCCCTCAATATTTAAATTTGTATTTTTTTCTAATTTTAGTAGAGTAAGTTTGGGGTTTTTTAACATCATTTGATTACTGCACAAAGGAGACAAAATAAGGAAAAATGACAGAACACTCAAGATAAAGTAATCAGTTTTTATGGTTTTAATGTTTTTCCATGCCTCCAGTTCTCCAGAGTGTCACTATATTGTATATGCAGTCTACCTCAAAGGAAACTTTTACCTTTCCTTATTGTATCTGCATGCATTTCACACTGTACCAAATAAGCATATTAGGAATAGGCAATAAAAAACATCAGGGTATGATTCCTTTTCAGTTGATATCTGTGATTGCTGGAATATTCACTTTGATGATATTTACTAACCATATAAAATGTTTGGTAAAACACAATAAATACTAGCTCATGATACATCCATGAGCTATTTATTCCCCTTTTCTTCTGACAGATCTTCTGACATAACTCAATATCACAAAAACATTTTGTGATTGGTTTTCAATCATAAAAAACAAGGTGATTGAAATAGGAAACAGTAGTTATTTAAAGATAATAACAGTCCTGTCATTCAAAAAGTACCCTTAAATATCTTGTCCAGTTTAATGCATGTTGTTAAGCTATTTCAATTATGGGTCTTAACATGATATGCTTAGAGTTTTTTCCTTAAAACTTATACATCTTTCATGGTAATGACAAGTAAATCCACATACTCATATCATGACAGTTTGGCACAGGGAATCAATGATTTCATATAATCCTTTTGTACCCAGCTAGGAACAAGAAGAGGCTGCAAAGCGGTGCCTTAAGTTATAACTGTAGTGTTTTCTCACATACAGGAAACTCAGAGGGAGGAATTCAGTATTAAAGCACGGGATCAGATTTTCATCTAGCAGCCATCACAACAGTGTATCAGGCATAAAGAAAGGAAAGAACAAAAGGGAAGTGTGCCCTGAGGCTTGGGAAGTTCCCTTGGGAATTCCATTTTTATCTCATTGGCCAAAATGTGTTACATGACAAGAAGGGAAAAAAAAATGTATTATCAATTTTTTAAAGCTGGACTCAGTGACACTACAAATAATGTCAGACTTTAGGTGGCTCAGATGATAAAGAATCTGCCCCCAATGCAGAAGACTGGGGTTTGATCCATGGATCAGGAAAATCCCCTTGAGAAGGGAATGGCTTCCCAATCCAGTATTCTTGCCTGGTAAATTTCATGGACAGAGGAGCCTGACAGGCTACAGTTCATGGGCTTGCAAGAATCAGACATAACTCAGCAACTAACACTTTCACTTTAGTGGTAAGAAAAAGGAGAAGATATTAGGAGGGTATTTAGCAGTCTCACCACATTTAGTGTAAGAGAATCTTATTTTGAGAACCAGTTTAGTTCTCATAAGGAAAGAATAATAAACTGGACAAGATGAAGTTCAAAACTGAAGGTATTTTTAAAGTAAAAGATGTCCTGAATAGGGCTGAAAACATTAAGTACGTGGAATCTTCCTTTTAGGTTTCAACAAATCATATACATTTTCATACGTTTCAATATTTTTATTCTGAAAACACTCAAGGTACATAATTGCAACCCTCTTTTTTTCATGCATTGTTCAGAGGACACAGGTGTCTCGTGCCCAAATACCATCTGTGTAATATATCACATGTCCCAACTCGACATCTGCATCTGTTCCCAACTTCCCTATTCCTCCAAATTGAAGAAATATTCTCTGTCACTTAGGACTCCACAGCTAATGCTGTTTCAATATTCTTTTTTGTCTCTCATACCCCATTATTTTCCAACTCCTGTGGTTTCTAACCTCTAAAATTCCTACTGTACTTCATATTTCCATTCTTATGTCACTCTCCTCCTGATAGAATTTTCTCAATGATCATTACTCAACTAATTACTTTCCAAATTTGTTTACAAACATTTCACTTTCTTAACAAAAACAGAAATAATTACAATCCCTACAGAAATGAAAAGACCTCTCACTAACCTTTAAGCCTTCCAATAGCATCAGTCTTTTCCGATCTAGATGTGCATCGTTCCTCTAGGCTGAACTTTATTCCAGCAAAACTTGATTATTTTTCATACATTGTTTATTTTTTCTAAAATCTGAACTTTTGCTCACACTATACTTCTCTACTTAATAAAGTCTAACTACTACTTCCATCTGCTGGCATTTTAGTCATTTGTCAAGTTCAAACTCAACACTGCTTTCTCTAATAAAGATCTTTATGATTTATCCAAGCAACTATAGTTTCTCTCTTCTTTTGACCTCTATGCATCTTATTTTTATTATTTTAAAAAATTCAGTGTACTTAGTTTTAATAGAAGTGATTAGATATTCTTATATTCCCTGAATGAGATTGCATTTAACAAAGTATAAGAATAATTAAATAGTTCTCTTCTTTTCAACACAATATACAAATGAGGTCTGCCTATACGCCTAGAATTGCAGATACTTTGGTATTGTTTTGTATTGTGTATCAGAACCAAGTGTTGTAAATATTAATATCCCCCAGGTTCCTTACCAGAGTCTGACTTCTGGTTACCACTCAGCAGCAGCCAACGTGAAGAGGGACTTATTCAAATAAGATCAGACAGAAAAGATGGAATTCAGAACTGGTCCCAGGCCTCAAAAGCTGAAAGTAATACCAAAATGATGTTAAACTTATTCCAAGAATTAAACTGGAGGCTTCTCTGGTGGCTCAGCAGTAAAGAATCCACAGACCAATGCACGAGATGTCGATTCTATCCCTGGGTCGGGAAGATCTCCTGAGGCAGGAAATGGCAACCCACTCCAGTGTTCTTGCCTGAGAAACCCTATGAACAGAGGAGCCTGGTGGGCTACAGTCTGTGGGGTCACAAAGAGCCAGACACAAATTAGCAACTAAACAACAAATATTAAATTAGATAACAGCTCTGAAATTGCTATTAGAATATTAATGTGCTTTTCAAACTATTTCCTAGTCGCAAAAAACAGGCACAATTTTGCTTTTAGGACATGAAAACAACATTTGCTGATAAACATAAACACAGAATTTTTAAAAATCCATACACACACACACACATATATAGTAATCATTGCAGAATATTTTTGTTTCTATTTCAGCTTATAACTGGATGGAGAAACCAAGATATTCCTTTTTTTTTAAATTCTCCTTTGAAGACAGTGAGGGAATAGATTGAATGCGTCATTAGAAAGCACAGAATTGCTTTGAGTTACTGTAACCTTTACCAGCCATTCAGGAAGAAAAGCTGAAAGACTACATTTGAAACAAAAAAAGAAGACATTTCTATATATCTCACCAACATCACTAACTTAGAACTGTCTACACCCCCCCAAAGCCAGAATAGTTATACTTATGTATGCACATGGATGATCATTTAAATACTTCCTACTTAATGCAAGGCACTGCTTATCTTATTTACCTAGTAATTGAATTACTATTAAACCTTTATTATTAAAGTCATTTGGGAGTAAAGTCTCCCATTATAGTTAGTTATTCAAACACTTAAACTCCAGACTCATATATTCCACTCCTACTCATTGTTTCTACAAGCACTTTAGCCACTTTAACTTAGAATGTTCCAAAGTTAACTTGCCATCATCATGTTCTACCCATTGCCACCCCATCTCAGTTGACAAATTCACTTTTCTAGAAACTCAAGGTCAAAATCATTGACTCTTTCTTACTCTCACACTCCACATTTTTTTTTAGTAAATGGTATATATATATGTGTGTATATATATATATATATATATACACATACATGCGGGCTTCCCTGGTATCTCAGATTGTAAAGAATCCACCTCCAATGCAGGAGACATGGGTCTGAACCCTGGGTTGGGAAGACCCCTGGGAGATCCCATGGGAAGATCCCCTGGAGTGGCAATCCAGTCTAGTATTCTTGCCTGGAGAATCCTATGGACAGAGGAGCCTGGTGGGCTACAGCCTATGGGGTCACAAAAAGTCGGACATGACTGAGTGACTAAGCATAGAACAACATATATATATATATGGCTTCCCTGGTAATTCAGTCGGTAGAGAATCCACCTGATAGGCAGGAGGCCAGGGTTCAATCCCTGGGTTGGAAAGACTCCCTGAAGAAGAAAATGGCAACCCGCTCCAGTATCCTTGCCTGGAGTATCCAATGGACAGAGAAGCCTGGAAGATGGTAGTCCATAGGGTCACAAGAGTTGGACACGACTGAGAGACTAAACCAGGAGATATATATTTAATCTTCAAAAATATTCTGAATCTTTCCTGGACTACTGAAATATCCTCCTAATTGATTTTTATCAATTTTTCATTTTTTATAATACAAATTATTCTCAAAATAACAGTCATAATGACACTTTTAAAATAACAGATCAAGTTCCTTCTCTGCTAAAATCTCTCTAGATACTCCCCAGACAGGCAGAGTAACAACAAAACTCTCCATATAAGTCTAGCCCCCCTACCTGTGCAAATGCCCATGTACCTCTTTAACTTTTTCCTATTCTTCCTATCTACCCATTTCTACCCAAAGACTGGTCTTGATTTCCTGGATCCAGTGGTATTGTAGAACTGCATTTGAGTATTGACTATTAAATTTTAAGACAGGGAGTTCCCTGGTCGCCTAGTGGTTCAGATTCAGGGTTTTCACTACTGTGACCCAGGTTCAGTTCTGGTCAAGGAACTGGGACCCTTTAAGTCACATTTCATAAAGGAAAAAATAAAAATAAAAACTACTCAGAAAGTCAGATAATTCAGTCATTGCTAAAAATTAAATTATATAGTAAAATTTAATTATATTAAAATTGGGTAAAATATACTTGAAATTCATCACTTACTAATTATTTTGCTGCATTTTATGATAATCTATATATAATATATATCATGTTATATATATTATATAATCTATCTATATATTTAATATGATCTATGTATTGAAGATTATTTATCTCTATCATAATTCTATCCATATCTATTAAATATATAGTAGAGATATTATACTGTGGTGTCTGAATTCAATGACTACATGTTGGTTAGTTGAAAATGACCATAGCCATATTTTATACCATAAGAAATCAGCAAATCTATAAGTCAGGAATCTCCTCTGAAGCTGGTTTCAAATCTTCATCATTGCCTAGAATACACTATTAATTTGCATTTATCTTTGTCTGAAAAGCATTCCCTTTGGATATTTTCAAGGATGGCTTCCTCATACACTTCAGTTTTCTTCTCAAATATACTTCCACAGTAAGACATTCTCCAAGTACTTTATCTTAAGTCACACCTCATCTCTGATTTTTTTCCTTTTATTGATTTCATGATATTCTTATAGTCAACATAATTTATGATAAAATATTCCTATGAAGACTTTATATGAGTCATTTATTATGATCTTTTCTTTAGTTCTATAGCTCCAGCATTTAGGACAAAGCTTACTATATATATATGTTTAAAAGATACTTAATTTTAAAAGTATATTATTTTCTGACAGTCTGCCTTCTGATCTGTCAATTTTTCCTATAGATGATCATATTTTCTGAAAATAATTCCTACTTTCAGTTCAGTTCAGTCGTTCAGTCATGTCCGACTCTTTGTGACCCCATGAATTGTAGTATGCCAGGTCTCCCTGTCCAATACCAACTCCAAGAGTTCACTCAAACTCACATCCATCGAGTCGGTGATACCATCAAATTTTAGGCAACAAAAAAGTTTCAGTGAATTGTGATGAATTAATATGCGATGTTCTTTCAGTTCTAAAGAAAAATTAATAGAAATTAATGACAAAATTCTTGTATATTTGGAAATGAAATTTCTTGTTATTAAATATTTTGCATAAAACAAATTCTATTATGGATACAACATGTCAAAATCTAGAACATATATAAAGCAATACACATGACGAAAATCTATGCCATTCAATATTGATTTAAAAATTACATAAATAGAAGCTAAATAAGATTAGCTTTTATTAAAAAAATTTGAGACTAAAAGAAAATAGCAAACTTAAGTGAAAAATAATAGTGAGAAAGCAGACAAATTTAGAAAAGAATAAAACTAAAATTTGGGTACTTGAAAAATATATGAACAGAAATTTGGCATAAATTAATAAGAAAACAACAGATAAGATGTAACAAGTAAAATGTAGAATGATAAAGATAACTTTAATACCACAAAAATAATATTGAATAAAATTAATAAACATATATTAATAAAACCAGAGATATGCATATAACTATTTAAATCTAATCTTTTATAATTTTGTGACTTTTATCCAACTACTCAAAGCACTCAGCATGTTCACACTTATCATTTATATACAGTGTTCTGATTGTTGAGGTGATCAGATAAAACAGTTATAAATTGGTTCAGATCAGACATCCTTTCAGAGACAAAATATGCAGAAAAATGGCCAAACTACATATTGCAATAAAAGTTCAACCCACAGCCTCTATAATAACCAGTCTAAGAAGCCAAAACCTTCTCTGAAGCAATCATCGCAGGAGGCTCAGAATTGATCAATGACTGCCACTTTCTCTATTTTTGATCCCACATCCAACTTTGGGCAGCTTGCCTAGTGGCTCAGCTGGTAAAGAATCTTCTTGCAATGTGGGAGACCTGGGTTCGATCCCTTGGTTGGGAAGATCCCCTGGAGAAGGGAAAGGCTACCCACTCCAGTATTCTGGCCTGGAGAATTCCATGGATTGTATCATACATGTGGTCACAAAGAGTCAGATATGACTGAATGACTTTCACTCACTTCACTCCAACTCAGGGTTAAATGGAGAAAGCCAAACATGTTCCCCAAACCAATCATTTAGGATTTGTTCTTATTTTTGTTTTAATCAATAAGTCATGTCCGACTCTTTTACAACCCCATAGGCTATAGGTCACCAGGTTCCTCTGTCCATGCAATTATCTGGCAAGAATATTGGAGTGAGTAGCCATTATCTTCTCCAAGGGATCTTCCTGATCCAGGGATAGAATCAGAGACTCGTGCATTGAAGATATATTCTTTTCCATCTGAGCCACCAGGGGACTCCTTTTTATACATGGTATATAGCAATCAGATTTTTTAACAAATCCTATATTTGCACAAAATCAGTATTTAGGTAAGCTTGTATTGACTGAAAATTTCTAAATTATCATGAGTTTTACATGTAGATTGTCAATCAAGAAAGACATCACCTCAAAGGTGATGTTTTAACTATTTCAGTTTTCTTCCCTCTATGAATTAGCTAACAGTGACTAGGTTTCATAGTTGTGAGTTGTGAAAGTAAGCAAAGCCCAAACACGTGAGAACAAACAACAGGTATTTATCCAAAGCTTACAGTAACAAGGAAGTTGGCCAGTGTCACTTACATCTGACTGAGATTCAGAGACAGGCAGGGGACTGGGAAAGCTTTATAGAAAGAAATGGCAAGGTTTCAGATATGGTCTGATTGGAGGTTGTTGGAAGAAGAAAGTTGAAAGCTGGCTAATTAGAAACAGGCTATCTTAAGTAATTATCTGGGTCATAAAGATATTTTTTGCACAATTCTTCTGTGTATTCTGCTTATGTTAGGTCCATACCATTTCTGCCCTTTACTGTGCCCATCGGAAGCTTTACGTGTACCTAACAGAAGCAGAAGATATTAAAAAGATGTGGCAAGAATACACAGTATAACTATACAAAAAGGGTCTTCATGACCCAGATAATCACGATGGTGTGATCATTCACCTAGAGCCAGACATCCTGGAATGTGAAGTCAAGTGGGCCATAGGAAGCATCACTACGAACAACACTAGTGGAGGTGATGGAATTCCAGTTGAGCTATTTCAAATCATAAAAGATGATGCTGTGAAAGTGCTACACTTAGTATGCCAGCAAATTTGGAAAATTCAGTAGTGGCCACAGGACTGAAAAAGGTCAGTTTTCATTCCAATCCCTAAGAAAGGCAATGCCAAAGAATGCTTAAACTACCACACAATTGCACTCATCTTACAGGCTGCTGCTAAGTCACTTCAGTCATGTCCGACTCTATGGACCCCATAGACAGCAGCCCACCAGGTTTCCCCATCCCTGGGATTCTCCAGGCAAGAACACTGGATTGGGTTGCCATTTCCTTCTCCAATACATGACAGTGAAAAGTAAAAGAGAAGTCGCTCAGTCGTGTCTGACTCTTCGCGACCCCATGGACTGCAGCCTATCAGGCTCCTCTGTCCATGGGATTTTCCAGGCAAGAATACTGGAGTGGGGTGCCATCACCTTCTCCAAATCTCACAGGCTAGTAAAGTAATATTCAAAATACTCCAAGCCAGGCTTCAACAGTACATGAACCGTGAACTTCCAGATGTTCAAGCTGGGTTTAGAAAAAGCAGAGGAACCAGAGATCAAATTGCCAACATCTGCTGGATCATTGAAAAAGCAAAAAAGTTCCAGAAAAACATTTATTTCTGCTTTATTGACTATACCAAAGCCTTTGACTATGTGGATCACAATAAACTGTGGAAAATTCTAAAGACATGGGAATACCAGGTCACCTGACCTGTCTCTTGAGAAACCTATATGCAGGTCAGAAAGCAACAGTTAGAACTGGACATGGAACAACACACTGGTTCCACACAAGGAAAGGTGTACATCAAGGCTGTATATTGTCACCCTGCTTATTTAACTTATGTGCAGAGTACATCATGAGAAATGCTGGGCTGGAAGAAGCACAAGCTGGAATCAAGATTGCCAGGAGAAATATCAATAACCTCAGATATACAGATGACACCACCCTTATGGCAGAAACTGAAGAAGAATTAAAAAGCCTCTTGATGAAAGTGAAAGAGGAAAGTGAAAAATTTGACTTAAAACCCAAAATTCAGTAAAGTAAGATCATGGCATCTGGTCCCATCATTTCATGGGAAATAGATGGGGAAACAGTGGAAACAGTGGCTGACTCTATTTTTCTGGGCTCCAAAGTCACTGCAGATGGTGACTGCAGCCATAAAATTAAAAGATGCTTTTTCCTTTAAGAAAATCTATGACCAACCTAGACAGCATATTAAAAAGCAGAGACATTACTTTGCCAACAAAGGTCTATCTAGTCAAAGCTATGGTTTTTCCAGTAGTCATGTATGGATTTGAGAGCTGAACTGTAAAAATCTGAGTGTCAAAGAACTGACGCTTTTGAACTGTGGTGTTGGAGAAGATTCTCTAGAGTCCCTTGGACTGCAAGGAGATCCAACCAGTCCATTGTAAAGGAAAACAGTCCTGAAGATTCATTGGAAGGACTGATGCTGAAGCTGAAGCCCCAGTACTTTGGCCACCTGATGGGAAGAACTGATTCATTGGAAAAGGCCCTGATGCTGGGAAAGATTGAAGGCAGGAGGAGAAGGGGATGACAGAAGATTAGATTGTTGGATGGCATCACTGACACAATGGAAATGAGTTTGAATAAACTCTTGGAGTTGGTGATGAACAGGGAAGCCTGGTGTGCTGCAGTCCATAGGGTTGCAAAGAGTGGGACACTACTGAGTGCTGAACTGAATTGAACTATCTTAAGTAATTAAGGGCTTCCCAGGTTGCTCAGCAATATTCCCAGGTGGAGCTAATAGTAAAGAACCTGTCTGCCAATGCAGCAGACTTAACAGACACAGGTTCAGTCTCTGGTTTGGGAAGATCACCTGGAGGAGGCATGACAACCCACTCCAGTATTCTTGCCTGGAGAATCTTATGGTCAGAGGAGACTGGTGGGCTACAATCCATAGCGTCGTGAAGAGTTTGACACGACCGTAGTGACTTAGCACACAACATGCAGATGGTTCTGTGGTAAAGAATCCAGATGAAACTCAAGGGACATGGGTTTAGTCCTTGGGTTGGGAAGATCCTCTGGAGAAGGAAATGGCAACCCACTACAGTATTTTTTTACTGGAAAATTCAGTGGACAGAGGAGTTTAGGGGGCTATAGTCCATGGAGTCAAAAAAAAGAGTTAGTCAAGATTTAAAGGCTAAAACAACAACAAATCCTATGTGGCCGGTTTGGGGAACATATTTGGCTTTCTCCATTTGATCCTGAGTTTGAAGTGGGGTCAAAAAATAGGGAAAATGGTAGTCATTGATCAATTCTGAGCCTCCTGGGATGATTGCTCAAAGATTGTGTTTTGGCTTCTTGGACTGGTTACTATAGAGGTTGTGGGTTGAAGTTTTGTTGCAATATGTATTCTGGTTATTTTTCTGTGTATTTTGTCTCTGAAAGGATACCTGACTTGAACTGATTTACATCTATTTTAACGAATCACCTCAACAATCAGAACACTGTATGCATGCATATATATATATATAAAATACTTAAAAGTGAACATGCTGAGTGCTTTAACTAGCTAGATAAAAGTCAGGAAATTATCTCAGTGTTAACAACACAAAAGCCTCTTACAGGAAAAAATCACACACACACAGCATTCAGTGAAAACTACCCATTGCCTAGAGGATAGCCCACTCCAGGTCACATGACTCCAGTCCCTCATAGTCTCTGACCTACTTTACACCTGTGCATTGTCTATATCCAGCACACCCTGCTGGGTTATATGATTTAAAACTTTGTATTGTCTTTGAGCTATCTTACAATTCTGTACACCTATGACTGCTGTTCTAATTCTTTTCTGGCCAAGTTATAATATTTTTCTGTTTCCCTCACTGAATGAACTAAACAAAATATTTTATGATTTGTTCACTGTTATAGCTGTATGAAAGTCATAATTTTATCTTTTTTTTTTTCATCTGAAAATCCTCTTTTAACACAATCCTTGACCTTCTATGAAGATTTACTGAGCCTGAGTTTGAAACATGTAATAAAAAGTGAGTTTTTGTTGTTGTTGTTGTTTTTCACAGTGTCTCTAACAAGCCAGGCCATTTAGAATTAGGATCTATGGTTTTTAAATGCTAAGGCCAGTAGTACTCAATTCTACTAATGAAACTCAGTCTCCCTAAAAACAAGTTCCATTATTGTTTGCTATTAATCTCTCTGTCCAAAATTTTATTCTTTTTCTTATCCCCTATGATATCATCTTTGAGCTAACTGAATACTACTTAAACAGAGACAGATGACTAAAACTGTTGTTGATAACCAAAATTGCTACTATAGATATCATAATTAAAGTACCAGCTCGGCTTGTTTCTCCAGGGCAAGGTGATATTACAGACCCTGGCGCCATGGACTGCCGGGGTCCAGCCCCGGTGGATCCAGGGAATTCAAAGCGGGGATGGCATTGGTGAGGAAAACTTATTTATTTAATTAGAAATATAAAGAGATTAAGAAGAAATAGTATAGTAGGAAAATTAAGTGGAGAAAAGAGGCTGAATAACTTGGTTTACATGGAAAGCCAATAAAGTTCCAGACAAGGAGTTTGCACCATCTACGTTAGGCCACCAGAGTCCGTTTGAATATCGGAGAGTGCCACGTCTTGGGCTCTCTCTCTTATGGATCTTAGAAGCCGGGACAAGTAAGGTAGACATGGCGAGCCTCCACGCCCCAGATGGGAATTCAGCCAGAAATTAGAGTAAAGAGAAGACATGGGGGAAACCAGTCCAGCGACTGGCCCAGCCTCTATTGTCTAGAAAGGCCTTTTATATCTTTTTGATTGTACATAGAGATCAATGGGTAATACAAAATTATGTAGCATTAGCAGCCCAGGCTCTTATCAAAACCAGGCTTTTCTCTCTGCATACCTAGTTGTATACACAGGTCTTAGGTGATTTACATCATCTTCTGGCCAAAAGGGCCAATTAACATTTTAAAGCCTTTTTTCTGATAAGGATTTGTCAACCAGAAGACTTATTTGTGTTGTTCTTCTCAAAGTCTGGTGCCACTCTCAGAAAGCACTAAATAATGTTATATTCTTACATAGCAAAGATACAGCAATTTATAACAAGTAAAAGGAGTACAGTGATTTATAACAAAAGAAAAGTAATTAACTCAAAAGTCTAGTGTTGCTAACATCAAAACTACTATATATCTTTTTCCATATCCCGATTGCATTGATTAACATCCTCCCAGGTGCCTAAAAGATAAAGACTATGGAGGCCTGGCGGCAATCATTGAGTCAACAGTGAAAACCCATCACCAATGATTTTTAGCTCTTTAGAAAAGGCTCTGTATCTTTAAGATGCTTTAAGCTTTGTGCCTCTCATGGTTGAGGGCTGTAAGCAACTCACAAGCTGTAAGAGGTCTGGGGGAACCTATTAGGCAAGCTAGAGAGTTATCAGAGGGGGTTTAACTGAAACATCCCTTTCAAATGCAGAATACTAAAGCCCTGGGTTGACTTTTTCCAGAGTATGTCAGAAGAGTGGAAAAGCAGAGTACAAAGGCCGGCAGATTTTTGGTTTTGGGGGTACATGCTCAGGAAATACCAGAGGGACACCCTGAGATCTAACTCATCTTGCCCATCAGATCTCTGCTACATGACCTTGACCACCTGGCCTGCCTAAGAATCATAAATCATAGATATCCCAACTCCTGAAATTATGATTAAGAAATATCACAGAACTGTCACAAGACAAAGATTAATCCCAGACTCTTTGCTTTTCACCTTTATAAAAAATCCCAAACTCAAAGAGCAAGCTGAAATGGATCCAAGATTTCAGAGGATCTTCCTGACCCAGAGATTGAACGTGGGTCTCCTGCATTGCAGACAGCTTCTTTAACATCTGAGCCCTAAAATAAACACTGTACTTTTCCTTTACCACATGCTGTTATCAGCAGATTTTCTTTACTGGATAGGACAAGTTGGGATCTATTACAGTTGGATTCAGTACACTGAAAGTATTAGGGTAGAGTGTAGTCATAGATGATGTTCCCTGAGCTTTAACCATTAATTTATTTCTTAAATTTAAGTCTAGAAACCTAATTTTAAAAAGCTGCCCATAATCACAAACCACACATCTCGTGACAATGACTATCCATAAATTATTCAAATGATGATTTAATATGCTTGTAAATAGTTTGGCATGAATACTAGAAAGAGATTTCTTTAGCTCAAATTATTTTTATTATTTTGCTGCTGCACTTCCAGAAATATAGAAGCCATTTCCACAACTAAAAGGCCAAAAGATTTTCAGTGTATAACACTTCTTCATGATGTCTAACTTCAACCAAAGCAGTCACTCTATTTAAAAAGTTATTTCAGAAAATCTTTTACAACAGTGCAATAAATTTTGCAGCCGTTGTTGGTAATGATAATTTGTTATTCTTTATTACTAAATTGAAGGTTTCCTTGCTACCCATTTACTGGCTTTATGCCTTTTTTCATGTTAATAATAGCTAATTAGTGTTCCTTGCAATTTTTCTTTGATAAAATGGATGGATTCAATTGAATTCATCTGTAAAAGTAAGACATTTTTGAACCCTGCTTTGCAGTTTTAAAGAAGTCTTGCATTACATACCGTGTAAAAAATGGACTCCTCTAAAATATATGTTTTTTTTTTTTAATTTGGTTTAACTAAAAGAATGTTATATATGTCATGAGGGTCTTTTCTTCAGTTTTGTAGGGGTTTATTTTATTAGTAATTCAATAAATACTCAGAAAAAAAAGAAACATTTTAATTCTGGCTGGTCTTGTTAGGAAGTTAGACATGAGCAAAGAGGGGTGGCATAGCTGAAAAGAATTCAAGTTGATCTCTAAACCCCACCCTAGACATGCCCCAGTGTAGCCCAGGAAGCTCACCAATATGCTACAAAATAACCAGAGTCTTTTCCAACTCAGGTGTGCATGCCCTAGGTTAACAGTGGACACTAACCATCAGGACTTCACCGATTCTGGCACGTGCACCCCTGATGCACAGCTATATCCTCAACTGACTTTAGACAGCCAAGAGCCTATTAGTAGTGTTAGTTGCTCAGTAGTGTCTGACTGTTTACAATCCCAAGGCCTACTAGGCTCCTCTGTCCATGGAATTCTCCAGGTAAGAATACTGGAGTGCATAGCCATTCCCTTCTCCAGGGGAATCTTCATTACCCAGGGATTGAACCTATATCTTCCACTTGCAGGAAGGTTCTTTACCATCTGAGCCACCAGGGATGCCCCAAGAGCCAATTAAGTGTTCACAAATATTCTATATGTACATACATCTGACCATAACAGACTAAATTATGGGAAAGACATGCACAATAGAGAGTGTCGTTATGTAGCTTGCAACTGTCAGTCAAAATTGTCAGATCACAGTCATCTAGCCCACCTAGATGAATATGTAAAAGTCCTGTGTTAAAAAATCCCACACCTCATCATTCCAGTGTGAGTGCCTCTCTTGGCTTGGTCCACCTCTTTCTTGAGATAGTCTTTCTGTTTTTTCTTCAAAAAACTTGTTTTTGCCATGCGTAAGACCTCAGATTCTTCTTTGTGTCCTTACCAAGAACCAAAGCCCATGAGGAAAGATCCTCTTCGATTCTTCTTACCTACTGTCTCAAGAATAAGTGTTAATGGATATTTGAAATGTATCCCAAATTAGTAAAAATCTTATAAAATAGTTTTTTAGTTTGTATACTTTTGCTATCCTAAGAGTATGTGATTTATTCTGTAATTTTATAGGTGAGTCAAATGGTAAAGAATCTGCTTCAAATGTGGGAAATCTGTGTTTGATATCTGGGTTGGGAAGATCCCCTGGAGAAGGGAAGAGTTACCCACTCCAGTATTCTAGCCTAGAGAACTCCATGGACTGTATAGTCCATGGGGCTCACAAAGAGTTGGACAAGACTGAGCCACTTTCACTTTCACACATAAACAAAAACAGCTCAGTCATTCTTTCCTCAATGTATTCATCATTTTGTGAAAATTTAAAAAGCTATGTGATAAAGCAGTTTAATTGAGGTTGTTAGTAGAAAAATATATCATACACTCATCTGACATGCTACAGCAATATGTGAACCATGAACTTCCAGATGTTCAAGCTGGTTTTAGAAAAGGCAGAGGAACCAGAGATCAAATTGCCAACATCTGCTGGATCATCAAAAAAGCAAGAGAGTTCCAGAAAAATATTTATTTCTGCTTTATTGACTATGCCAAAGCCTTTGACTATGTGGATCACAATAAACTGTGGAAAATTCTTAAAGACATGGGAATAACAGGCCACCTGACCTGCCTCTTGAGAAACCTATATGCAGGTCAGGAAGCAACAGTTAGAACTGGACATGGAACAACAGACTGGTTCCAAATAGGAAAAGGAGTCCGTCAAGGCTGTCCGTCTTCCCTGCTTATTTAACTTATGTGCAGAGTACATCATGAGAAACGCTGAGCTGGAAGAAGCAGAAGCTGGAATCAAGATTGCCAAGAGAAATATCAATAACCTCAGATATGCAAATGACACCATCCTTATGAGAGAAAGTGAAGAACTAAAGACCCTCTTGATGAAAGTGAAAGAAGAGAGTGAAAAAGTTGGTTTAAAACCCAATATTCAGAAAACTAAGATCATGGCATCTGGTCCCATCACTTCATGGGAAAAAGAGGGGGAAACAGTGGAAACAGTGGCTGACTTTATTTTTCTGGGCTCTAAAATCACTGAGAATGGTGATTACAGCCATGAAATGAAAAGACACTTGCTCCTTGGAAGGAAAGTTATGACCAACCTAGATAGCATATTCAAAAGCAAAGACATTACTTTGCCAACAAAGGTCCATCTAGTCAAGGCTATGGTTTTTCCAGTGGTCATGTATGGATGTGAGAGTTGGACTATAAAGAAAGCTGAGCACCAAAGAATTGATGCTTTTTAACTGTGTTGTTGGAGTAAACTCTTGAGAGTCCCTTGGACTGTAAGGAGATCCAACCAGTCCATCCTAAAGGAGATCAGTCCTGGGTGTTCATTGGAGAGACTAATGTTGAAACTGATGCTCCAATACTTTGACCAACTGATGTGGAGAGTTGACTCATTTTAAAGGATGCTTATGCTAGGAAAGATTAAGGGCAGGAGGAGAAGGGGACAACAGAGGATGAGATGGCTGGATGGCATCACCGACACAATGGACATGGTTTTGAGTGGACTCCGGGAGTTGGTGATGGACAAGGAGGACTGGTATACTGTGGTTAATGGTGTTGCAGAGTCAGACATGACTGAACGACTGAACTGACTGAATAGAATTCATCAAGTAAATTAATACAATCAAATTAAAATAATATCAGTTAATTATATTATTAACAGGAACAGGAACATCGCTCAGTCATGTCTGACTCTTTGCGACCCCATGGATTGTACCCTACCAGGCTCCTCTATCCATGGGATTTTCCAGGCAATAGTACTGGAGTGGATTGCCATTTCCTTCTCCAGCAGATCTTCCTGACCCTGGGATCGAACCCGGGTCTCCCGTATTGTAGACAGACGCTTTTACCGTCTGAGCCACCAGGGAACTTACACCTGTAACTGTGCTTCCCTGTTGGCTCAGATGGTAAATAATCTGCCTACAACAAGCAGACTCAGATTCAATCCCTACTTTGGAAAATCCCCTGGACAAGGGAATGGCTACTCACTCCAGTATTCTTGCCTGGAGAATTCCATGGACAGAGGAGCCTGGTGGGCTACAGTCCATGAGGTTGCAAAGAGTTGGACACAACATGACTTATCTTATACCTAGAATTATAGCAAAGTACATCATGAGAAATGCTGGACTGGAAGAAACACAAGCTGGAATCAAGATTGCTGGGAGAAATATCAATAACCTCAGATATGCAGATGACACCACCCTTATGGCAGAAAGTGAAGAGGAGCTAAAAAGCCTGTTGATGAAAGTGAACGAGGAGAGTGAAAAAGTTGGCTTAAAGCTCAACATTCAGAAAACGAAGATCATGGCATCTGGTCCCATCACTTCACGGGAAATAGATGGGGAAACAGTGGAAACAGTGTCAGACTTTATCTTTGGGGGCTCCAGAATCACTGCAGATGGTGACTGAACCATGAAATTAAAAGATGCTTATTCTTTGAAAGGAAAGTTATGACCAACCTAGATAGCATACTGAAAAGCAGAGACATTACTTTGCCAACTAAGGTCCGTCTAGTCAAGGCTATGGTTTTTCCTGTGGTCATGTATGGATGTGAGAGTTTGACTGTGAAGAAGGCTGAGCACCGAAGAATTGATAGTTTTGCACTGTGGTGTTGGAGAAGACTCTTGAGAGTCCCCTGGACTGTAAGGAGATCCAACCAGAACATTCTGAAGGAGATCAACCCTGAGATTTCTTTGGAAGGAATGATGCTGAAGCTGAAACTCCAGTACTTTGGCCACCTCATAAGAAGAGTTGACTCACTGGAAAAGACTCATGCTGGGAGGGATTTGGGGCAGGAGGAGAAAGGGACGACCAAGAATGAGATGGCTGGATGGCATCACGGACTCGATGGGCATGAGTCTGAGTGAACTCCGAGAGATGGTGATGAACAGGGAGGCCTGGAGTGCTGTGATTCATGGGATTGCAAAGAGTTGGACACAACTGAGCGACTGAACTGAACTGAACTTATATACTTTAGAAAATGATCATAATTGCATGCTCCGTGATTTTGAGAATTTTAGTAATATATTCTCGGTGTACGTCCAAAACTTATGAGAGACCGAGTATACAAAGGGACAAGGGCCAGGCCATATACAAAAGAAGAACTCTTGATTCTCAACACATCGCAATCAGGATCAGAAAATAACTAATTATCTACAGGAAAGCAGCCTTCCGTCTATGTCAGACGTGTAGTAAGTAAGACCACTATCTCTAGTAATAATCTGAGAATCCAAATAAAAACCTCAGTAACAAGAGGTCGCAAATTGCCCGGACATAATACCTGACAGCATCCCTATTTTTTGTACCTCTTTCCAATGTAGGACTAACCGATAAGTCCAATGTGCACCCCTAATCAATTTGGAGAAGGCCCTTGCGAGTCCCTTGGACTGTAAGGAGATGCAACCAGTCCATCCTAAAGGAGACCAGTCCTGGGTGTTCATTGGAAGGACTGATGTTGAAGCTGAAGCTCCAATACTTTGGCCACCTCATGCAAACAGTTGACTCATTGGTAAAGACCCTGATGCTGGGAGGGATTGGGGGCAGGAAGAGAAGGGGACGACAGAGGATGAGATGGCTGGATGGCATCACTGAATCGATGTACATGGGTTTGGGTGGACTCTGAGAGTTGGTGATGGACAGTGAGGCCTGGTGTGCTGCGATTCCTGGGGTTGCAAAGAGTCAGACACCACTGAGCAACTGAACTGAACTGAACTGAATTGAACCAATTACATAGGAGGTTTCTTTTCAGTCAGCCCACCTCCAGCTTCTCCAGGCCAACAACCTCCAATCAGTGACATCTGAAGCCTTCTCTTTTTTCACCATAAACTCCTCTGACTGCTTTTGCGTCTCTGCCAAAACCTACATGGTGGTGGCTGATTCATTTTCTACAGCAAACTGGATAAATAGCCTTTGCTAGGTCTTCATTTATTTCCACATGTATTTTAATCTTTCCTCAAAGTTTTCTCCATAGGTAAACTATAAATCTATATATAGGAACAGTGAGGCAGAGATCCAACCTACTCTTAAAGAATCTAATGGAATTGAGTTTACTAAACATCTTAAAGTACACTCATGTAGAAACATGAGTTAAAACGTTAAAAACAGGGATGATAATTATCAGATTATTACCATGAATGAACCACAATTCTAGGTGTTTTACATTATTTTATTCACAAACAACACTTTGATAAAATGCCTATTATTCTCATTTTAAAGATGAGAGAGTTGAGATATTTGAGAGATTAAGTTACTCAACTAACCCCTGAAATATATCATTGTCTTGAAGTTATCAGGTAGCAGAGGAAAATTTTTAACCTTGGTAATCCAACTATGTACACTTAACTAATGCATTAGACTGAATCTAAAATTAAGAATGACTCAAACTTCTGTAGCCTATTTTGAGTTTTTAAACACAGAATGCACAAGATACCATGAGCTAGATTGTAGCTATAATGTAAGCTATATTATTGTTTATTTGAATAGCTGTAGTTCCTATTGCTCATAAATACTAAATTACTATTATAAAAGTAGTTTTGAATTAATCTTTAACTTTCTCTTTATAGAAATTAATAGAAATATGGAACTTCTAGAATGTCATGCACTTAGGTTATAGTTTATATTTTCAAACACTTGCTATGAAACATAATTTATACCATAGACTTCATAATTCTTGCTTAGCAATTAAATACTGCATAATAAGCTTTATCACTCTATAATTTCAAAAATCACAACAAAACTATTTTCTATATATTTATATATGGTGATACATACCTCCAACTATCAAAACTTAACTTAGAATAACTTTTTATTTCTTATATCACTCTTCAAGACCCTGAAGGGATTGAGGGCAGGAGGAGAAGGGGACGACAGAGGATAATTGGAGATAACCCAGGTTTTAGAATCAGACTTTGAATGAGCTTGAATTGTTATAAATACCATAAACTGGTGGCTTAGGCAACAGAAACTTATTTCCTCATAGTTCTGGAATCTGGAAGTTGGAGATCAAATTTCCAGCATGTTTGGTTTTGGTGAGAGCTCGCTTCCTGGCATGCAGACTGCCACCTTCTCCCTGTGTTCTCACAAGACAGACAGAGAGCAAACTCTGGTATTTCTCCTTATAAGGGCACAGATACTATGATAATAGTTCCATCCTCATTACTTTATCTTACCCTAACTACATCCCAAGGGCTCCATCTCCAGATATGATCATATTGTGAGTTAGAGCTTCAACATATGAATTTGGCAGGGAGAAGAAACAAATATTCAGTCCACAGCAGGCCTCTAAATCTTCAGGTTCTTTTTCTGTATTCAAATGCATCTTAAAATAGGGACTTAGAAATGGGCCTTAAGTTTCAGGAATTTTCCTTCTTCAGAGATATTCTCAAACATGTTGTGTACGTGTGCATGCTGAGTCATGTCCAACTCTTTGCAACCCCATGGATGGTAGCCCTCCAGGCTCTTCTGTCCATAGGATTTTCTAGGCAAGAATACTGGAATGGGCTGTCATTTCTTCCTCCAGGAGATCTTCCTAATTCAGGGATCAAACTGGTTTCTTTTGCATCTTCTGTATTAAGCAGGAAGATACTTTACCAAGTTTGTCACCTGGAAATGGACCCAAGACCTTGCTTGTCATTGTCAACTTTCCTCATTTTCCCCTGAATATTCACTCTCATACTAAAAAAACTCATCCTAAACTTTTTAAAAAAATTTTCTTGATTATTTTTATTCTTTTCTTCACACAACAGCATATGTATTTTCATAATTAAAGCCAATAACCTTCTATTTTCCCTTTAAACTTACCAAAAGAGACAAAAAAAAAGTTTTCTAAATTAAAAAATATAATATCAGCAATTGTAACTATTGCATTTTGCATATCAGAAATGAATATGCATTTCTTCATTAAAACAAACATTGATTACTGAAAGCAAAATATTGCTGAAATTGATTTTGGTTGAAGAAAAACATAGGCCCCTATTTTTTCCCAAATAAGGCCAATCCATTTTCATTTTTTTTTTTTTTTTTAGAAATGGGCTTGCAAAATGACAATGAAATGAGAGATTGAAGCAATTATCCACACCATTCAGATCAAATAGACTTTCATTAAATAAGAGCAGATGGTATGGGTAGAAATTGTAGCTTGAAGGCTATGTTCCTCACATACTATGTATGGAAATAGATTGTTTCTTCAGTGCATTTATTTCAAAACAGTCTACACCTCCTCTAATAGATGAGTTTTTTTTAAATGTCAAATGGTAACTTATAATCATAAATTAAACTTCCCAACCATTTAAAATAATAAAAAGCTATCTATAGTTATCAAGTTCACCAAATTGTAGTAAAATAGGTACTTAATGTAAATGTTTTATCTGGGGGCCTGGCATTCCAAATGGACAACCTGCAGGCTTCCACACAATCTCTACAAAGATATATCAGGGAAAATGACACACTAGCACCAAAGGATGCAAAATAAATGTATTACTCACAGAGTAAACAACAAAACAATTCCTAATAAAGAACCCATTGAGTTAAATTCTGAGTAAAACAAGAGTTAGGGATTGGGGGCAAGTAGCTCTGGTCTTTATTGCAGTTAGATGTTGGAGCCATGGTGAAAGTTTGAACAGTTTTAATTACCTACAAACACCAATGGAGAGGGTTCAAGGAGAAGACTCTTGAGAATCCTTGGACAGCAAGAAGATCACAACAGCCAATCCAAAAGGAAATCAATCCTAAATATTCATTGGAAGGACTGATGCTGAAGCTGAAGCTCCAATACTTTGGTCACCTGATAGAAAAATTGTGATGAAAGTAAAAAGTGAAGTCGCTCAGTCGTGTCCAACTCTTTGCGACCCTTGAATGTAGCCTATCAAGCTCCTCAGTCCATGGAATTTTCCAGGCAAGAGTACTGGAGTGGGTTGCCATTTCCTTCTCCACAGGATAAATTGTGATAGAAGCCACCAAAAAAGATATGTCCAACATGTAACCAAAAAAGAATAAATTCAAGAAGTGCTGGTATGGCATAATGTTGCTTTCTTTCTCAAAGTAAATACAATGTTTTGTTAAGTTCTAAACTTTTTTCAAACAGAGAAATTACTTCGCCAACAAGGGTCCATCTAGTCAAGGCTATGGTTTTCCCAGTGGTCATGTATGGATATGAGAGTTGGACTATGAAGAAAGCTGAGCATCTAAGAATTGATCCTTTTGAACTGTGGTGTTGGAGAAGACTCTTGTGAGTCCCTTGGATTGCAAGGAGATCCAACCAGTCCATCCTAAAGGAGATAAGTCCTGGGTGTTCTTTGGAAGGACTGATGCTGAAGCTGAAACTCCAATACTTTGGCCACCTCATGCGAAGTGTTTACTCATTGGAAAAGACCCTGATGCTGGGCCGGATTGTGGGCAGGAGGAGAAGGGGACGACAGAGGACGAGATGGCTGGATCACATCACTGACTCGATGGACATGAGTTTGGGTAAACTCTGGGAGCTGGTGATGGACAGGGAGGCCTGGCGTGTTGCGATTCATGGGGTCATAAAGAGTCAGACACGACTGAGTGACTGAACTGAACTGAACTGAAGCTTTCTTCAGGAAAGATATTTGACATACACTCGTGCACACACACATACACACACACACACACACATATATATGTGCATTTCCTTCTTTAAGGGGTCTTCCCAACCTAGGGATTGAACCCTGGTCACCTGCATTGCAGCTGGATTATTTACTATCTGAGCCACTGGGAAACATAAAAACATATGTTATGTAAACAACATATGTATACATAAGTATATATATATATATGTCTCTGAATTTCATATAAATGAAAATAATAGAATCTCTATTTGTGTGATTTGAAATATTTGCTCAATATTATAAAGATAAACCCACATTCAATTATTACTCTTTCATTTTCATACTATATTAATATCCCATTGCGTGAATATAACACAATTTATGTAATCATTCTAGGATGTATGAACATAATGCATAATACATGTGCAAGAGTTCTTCAGTGAATAGAAGAAGCATATCTGGGCTGTAGAATATTGACATTTATAAGTTTACCATTAATAGCAATTCACTAATTTGGTGTTCATAAAGACTTTACAGGACTTTGCTACCACAAATAATAAGAGAGCATATATATATATATGTATACACACACACACACACACACATATATATATGACTTCTTTAGTTGTCCAGATGCCCTATATTTCACATGCTTGTATTCAATTTATGGCATAACAGTGAGCAGAAATGCATTAATCAGTAAGATCAGTTTTAGTGCTTTCAGAACTCTGTAACATTGAATTTTTTTTTCTATGCCTAAGCATGGAAATACATCCCCCCTACCCAGTTAACAGTTATAACAGGGCAATTCCTAATCTATTCTAAGAAGTATATTTAGCATTACATTGAAAGTACATGAACTATGGCTAATACTACAACTACAAAAAAAAATTATCTCTTCCTAAAATATAGTACATGAAAACTACTCACTATAAATTCTATTTCTTTCCATTTATCAACATTTTGTCTTCTCTTAGACAGAAGCAGCTGGCAGTACTGTTTTCCCTGGGGTAGACAAGCAGAACACTCTCTGAAGACACATGAAAGAAAGGTAAATGTGCTTATCCGAGTGGAAAATATGGCAAGCACATATGTTATTCATGACAGCGATTAGTTCTTGAATCAACAAATATATGTTTTCAAAAGTAGCCATCTATAGAGATCAGCATACACACATAAATCCAAAAGGAAATCTTATGAGATTGAGCTGGTTAATTCAATCCAAAGTTATCTTATCTGAAACATCTATGAATAAAGGTTGCAAAAACTAGAGTAGCTTTGTTTTCTTCTCTGTCAGAGATCTTTCTCTTTGTGTGAGTAAACCAAATATACAGTCAATGAAGAAATCCTTGTTTGAGAATTCAGAAGCTTTTTGTGTGTGTGTGTGTGTATTTTATTCTAATGAAAAGTATATGAGAGAACTTATCCTTAGAGAATCTAAGAAATTTTATCAAATCACTCAAAGGGAAGTTTAGCACTGAAACTCATGATCACTGCTTGTTACAATTAAAAAAAAAAAATCTGCTTTCATCTCACTAAAGCAGGTTACCTCAGAATTCATTGAAATGCAAGATCTTCAGTAGATTACTTAGCTTTCATTATAAAGCATAGGGCTCTCAAATTGAATTATGTTTGATGAACTACTGAAAATAATTCCTTCTTGTGGTGCTTTAATTTTCCTAGCATATCTTCAGTCTAAAGAGTATTAGCATAAGATTTAACATTGTTATGTTACATATTTAAATTTACCTACTTAATCAGATATATTTAATCCACTTTTATTTAAATATTTAATTGGAATTATTTTGGTTAGCATTTTGGATCAGCCAGAAAGGTGTTGAATTACTACATACTGAATTTATGCATTCACTAAATGATTATGTTCATACCCAGGGTGGCTGTTAGTCATTTGTTTTCAAAAATCATTTTTACAGTGAGAATAACTTTTAAAAGTCTAAAACTGAGTGCTTGAAAAAATTTAGTGCTTTGTTATTCCATACAGAATATGCACTCATAAATTAAACTTGAGAAGAATAATCAATACATAGGAATTTTACATTTAATATAAATTCAGCATGAGCAGAAGTGAGATTAGAGAGAAGACAAAATAAATAAACAAATAGGTGAGAAAATATCCCAAAGCTTATCTCTACTTAGGAATGTTTGTGATTTTTTTCTTTATTTGTATCTTCAGTTTCAAAAATCTCACATAGCATGAATTACATTTATCCAAAAATGTTTAAATGTTTACAACTTTTATCTCTGTGATGAGTAATAACAAACTATTCTTACATTACACACACTCATAAGCACAGAAAAATATGGAAAAAGCTAAAGTCCTTTTTAAAAAGCACATGGTGTTTCTTGACTGGACAGCTGTGTATTTTTCATGGGAAGGTTCATATTTCTATGGGGTAAGGCTATAGCTGGCACTTTGGCAATAATCTCAGACCTGAACAATATTGTTCACAATCAATGGTTACTTATTCAGAAGAGGAAGTAAAAGCTCTTTTGATGAGGTGAAAGAGGAGAGTGAAAGACTAGCTTAAAACTCAATATTAAAAAAGTTAAGTCCCATCACATCATGACAAATAGATGGGGAAACAATGGTAACAGTGGCCAACTTTATTTTCTTGGGCTCCAAAATCACTGAAGATGGTTACTGCAGCCATGAAATTAAAAGAAGTTTGCTCCTTGAAAGAAAAGCCATGAAAAATATAGACAGAGAACTAAAAAGCAGAGACATCACTTTGCTGGCGAAGTCCAAGTCAAAGTTTTGGTTTTCCCATTAGCCATGTACAGATGTGAGAGTTGGCCCATTAAGAAGTGTGAATGTTGAAGAATTGATGCTTTCAAAGTGTGGTGCAGGAGAAGACTGTTGAGAGTTCCCTGGACAGCAAAGAAATAAAACCAGTCAATCCTAAAGGAAATCAACCTTGAATATTCATTGGAAGGACTAATGCTGAAACTGAAGCCCCAGTACTATGGCCACCTGATGCGAAGAGCCGACTCATTGGAAAAGACCCTGATGCTGGGAAAGATTGAAGATAGGGAAAGGGCATGATGACAGATAATGAGATAGTAGGATGGCATCACCAACCCAATGGACATGAGTTTGAGCACACCCCAGGCAATAGTGAAGGTCAGGAAAACCTGCGGTACTTCAGTTCAAAGGGTCCTAAAGAGTCAATCACAACTTAGCTACTGAACAACAAGGCAGTAGGTGACCTAGCTGCCTCTGAAGAGACCAAACTTTTTTTTTTTTAATTGATATTTTTCTAGATATATCACTTAATAGAAAAATTGAACTTTCTGACAATTATTTTAGAGTTAGTAATATTTTTTTTTATGTCACACATAGCTGAGAAAGACAATTATGTATTCAGTGAAAGTATCTGTAAACGTTGGATTCCAGTCCTGTTTAGGTTATCTGTTCTAATGTGGACACACAGTGAAGGGAAAGAAAAGTCCAGTGACAAAAGTAAAGGGTTACTTGGGAAAATGACAACACAAAAGAGGAAGAGAAGTGAGGCTGGATAACTGGCAAAGATGTAAGTTGGGAAGCCCTCCTGGGCTGATGTTTTTGTCTCAAAAGAAGCATCTGGGAATGCTCCTGAGAATTCTGCTTTACAATTTATCTTCCTGATGCAGCACAGAAGGTAATGTTTTCTCCAGGTCTTGTCTGCCAGAACAGATGCTTCTCTATGAACAGCTGTTTTATATGCATTCCTTTTACACAATATCAGAGTCAGTTTACTTCTTCAGGTCATCTTGAGCATCATTTTTCCTCATTACAAGTGACAATTAGGGAAAGCTAATATATGTGACTTGACTACTCAGCAAGATGGGAAAATCAAATGTGGTGTCTCTAAAGCCTTCTAGATTGCAGCAGGACTGTACGTTCTGCTGTCAAGAGAATTAACCCTTAAGAAAATTTTCTATATCAGTGGAATAACAAGTTAAATATAGCCTGGTTGTACCCAGAATCTTGACATTGATAGAAAGTTTATATTCTAAGACAAAATATGTTAACAACTCATTGGCATTAATTTGCAGTAAAATATAATATATATATTATTTTTAAATATAATATGTAGTATAGTATATACGTAAATGTAAGATACTGGGATATCAGCTCAGAAGAAGGAGAGTTAGTTTGTATATGTAGAACTTTTCCTTTTTACTGTACCTAAATTAATAAAATTACCAAAGAAAGAGATCAAATTCTCATCTAGAGCAAAATTAGAAAAAGCTCACCAACATTCTACATATTTTGAAATATCAATGTGACGTAAGGAAATTTAGAAGAAACATAGAGAATAAAAGTAGCCAGCAAACAATTCTCTCAGCATTAGAGCACCATGTTCTTGTTATCACACAGAAGGCATTTTGAAGAAGAATAAAGTCATCTAAATTATTATTATTTTTGACTTGACATTGAAGAAAAAAAATGGTATGGAAACAGGCTTGGGTGATGTCAGAACCAGATATGATAACATGCATAAGAGTGTACCCCTCTACTGTCAGAGAGAGGTAACTCTGTGACGCCTCACAGATCCAAAGGCTGTAAGTGTTGTGGTGGCAACTCTACTTCACATAGTTCCTCAGCAAGGCAATTGTTTAGCATGGAAGAGGAAAAGAATGGATACATGTGGCCATCCCATAGTGAACAAGGTTAAGTCCTACAAAATGGTGACGGAACCCACAGAGATGGGATGCTACATAGCTAGAAAGTAAGCACAGGTATTCCTGTGGCATGAATTATATTTAAGACTTATCTTAGATTAATTATTCTTCTATTTGTTGATTTGTTGTTTGTTTGTTTGTTTTTTTTTTTTCCAGGCAAGTGAGAAGTTGGTTTCATATTGAACTGTGTCACCATCCAGTCTCCAACTCTGTTTCTCAGGGGTGAAGAAAATAGAATAGTGATCTAAACAATTCTACCTGCATTACATTTTAGCAAAGTGAAAACCTTTTTAAATTGGTTCTTTAAAAAATATATTTATTTTTAATTGAAAGGTAATTACTTTACAATATTGTGTTGGTTTCTGCCATACATCAGCATGCATCAGCCATAAGTATACACACATTCCCTCCCTCTGGAAACTTCCTCCCCCATCCCACTCCATCACACTCCTCTAAGGTCATTAAAGTGCAAAACGATATACTTGTTTGCCTAAAATCTTGATTATTTTTTTTTTTGTCAAAGTAAGTGGTAATTCTAAGCATATCAGTAAAAAGAAAATGGCTTGTTGTGTAAAGACTTAAAATAACATGGTGTCTAACAGTTACAATCATATCCGAGTTTTCAATCCATTTTCAGTTTTACTATAAGAGGTTTTACATAGTAAATAAATATTAAAAATTTGCAAGATCACAGAGCATTTGGAAGAGGACGATCAAGGATACTGTCCAGTGGGTAGATCCAGAATATCCCAGAAGTCCAACAGAATCACCAATATAATGGTGCTAAGTAGAATGATGCACAGGGGGAGATGAGGTGAAATAGAGAGAGAGAAGAAAGGGAGCCACATCCACACAATATGAGGACAGAAAAAAGTGATGTCTCAACAAACAAGTTCCGAAGAAAAAGTAGGCAAGAGTGCAGGAGGTTTCTTGGGCTATTGTTCTAGATTTTCAGACTCGCTCTTGAACTGCAGTGTGTTCCAGTGGCTTAAATGTATCACCAATGAGATCCTTCTCCATTCCTTAACGTTGGTGACCAGTGCAACTTTCTTTTCAATGCTGGGAAAAATAAGGTTTCAAGAACTGCATGGACTGCCCAATTTCCCTTCTTTCCAGTTCAGGTAATTGAGGCATTTTTAGTAAAAATAATTTTCAGTGAATTTCTACAATGTTTACAGTGTGTATTTGAATAAATGACAGTATTCTCTAAATGAGTAGGTAGTAAAGCCATAAAACACAGAGTGCAGCATTTAGAAGTGCAGCATTTACTCATCCTGGGGGAAAGACATGCACTAACTGGTCAGGAAGTGATTGCTTCCGACCCGATAACTAAATGGGTTACATGCACCCAAACCTTGCTCTTTACAACAAAATCACACACACACACACACACACACACACAAAGCTTCAGAAGAGATAAATGACTTGCCAGAGAAAGGGCAGAGGAGGTTCTTCTCTAATGAGCTCTAAAGTGTTCATTATAAAAGGGAGAGATTCTTATCTCTGTAATTCCTGGAAAAGGAAAGTAGAGAAAGCAGGCACAACATGAAGTCAGGGAACAGTTTCATTTCAGTAAGCATCTTGCAGACAAGCAGTAAATTCAGTGATGAATGGCATGTAGATTTCTTTTCTTCTAGGAATCACGGTGTGTATACATGGCCCCTCCTGGCATAATGGTCTTATTCAAACTAAGCATGTGTGTGTGTGCTTAGTCACTCAGTTGTGTCAGACTCTTTTTGACTCTTTGGAATGTAGCCACAGGCTTTTCTGTCCATTGGATTTTCCAGGCAAGAATAACAAGAGTGGGTTGCAATTTTGTGGATTTAAAGCTTCATAAGAGAAGTTAAAGAGAAGTTAAAGATGAAGAAAACCATGACAGTATTGAAAAAAATGTGTTTCTAATAAATTTATTTTCTTTACATGCAACTCATTTTTTTCTGATTTCATAATGTCATATGAAATAGTTTTTAATATTCTAAAATATCTTACTATGTATGAAGACTCACATTATTCTTTTTTTTTTATTCTATCACTTTTATTGTTCATCTTTTACTATGATGGAGACAATTCACACATGTACTATAATTTTCAAAAGAGAGAGACTGAAAGAGCTTACTAGGCAATAAAGACAACAATAAAATCACTTTGTTAAGGACTAGATGGGCAAGATACCCTTAGTAATACATGAGCATATTTGTTTCAATGAGTATGTGGTGATAAAAGGTAATTTGACAAAATAGATTTAGTTAGACAACTTCTAAGAGAGTTTTAATACTATCTTTTTTTTATGTTTATTGCTTGCTGTTCAAACAACAATTTGTTGTTCAGTTCAGTTCAGTTCAGTCACTCAGTCGTGTCCAACTCTTCATGACCCCATGAATCACAGCACGCCAGGCCTCCCTGTCCATCACCATCTCCCGGAGTTCACTCAAACTCACGTCCATCGGGTCAGTGATGCCATCCAGCTGTCTCATCCTGGGTCGTCCCCTTCTCCTCCTGCCCCCAACCCCTCCCAACATCAGAGTCTTTTCCAATGAGTCAACTCTTCGCATGAGGTGACCAAAGTAATGGAGTAAAGAAATCCCAGGGCTCATCTCCTTCAGAATGGACTGGTTGGATCTCCTTGCAGTCCAACAGACTCTCAAGAGTCTTCTCCAACACTACAATTCAAAAGCATCAATTCTTCGGTGCTCAGCTTTCTTCACTGCTTATTTGACTATCGCCAAGTCATGTCCGATCTTTGTGACACCATGGACATGGCATGCAAAGCTTCCATGTCCTTCACTATCTCCCAGAGTATGTTCAGACTACTATCCATTGACTCAGTGATGCCATCCAACCATCTCACCCTCTGTTGACCCCTTCTCCTCCTGCCCTCAATGTTTCTCAGCATCAAGGTCTTAGGTATACATACATCCCCCTATTCTTAATCAATGCATTATACTTGCACCTCATACCTAACAGAAACAAGAGCTCTTCAAAATATTTTAACTCTATATTTAACACATACAGTAATTATATTTTTGCATCTAAGAGGCCCATAAATTAATCTAACTACAATAGTGAAGTTCAGTTAAGTTCAGTTCAGTCACTCAGTTGTGTCTGACTCTTTGTGATCCTGTGAACCACAGCACGCCAGGCCTCTCTATCCATCATCAACTCCCAGAGTTTACCCAAACTCATGTCCATTGAGTCAGTGATGCCATTCAACCATCTCATCCTCTGCCATCCCCTTCTTATCCTGCCCTCAATCATTCCCAGCATCAAGGTATTTTCAAATGAGTCAGCTCTTATCATCAGGTGGCCAAAGCATTGGAGTTTCAGCTTCAACATCAGTCCTTCCAATGAACATCCAGGACTGATCTTTTTCAGGATAGAATGGTTGGATCTTTTTGCAGGCCAAAGGACTGTCAAGAGTCTTCTCCAACACCACAGTTCAAAAGCATCAATTCTTTGGCATTCAGCTTTATGATCCAACTCTCACACCTATACATGACTATTGGAGAAACCATTGCTTTGACTACACAGACCTTTGTTGGTAAGGTAATGTCTCTGCTTTTTAAGATGTTGTCTAGGGTTGGTCATAATTTTCTTCCAAGGAGCAAACTTTTAATTTCATGGCTGCACTGACCATCTGCAGTAATTTTGGAGCCCAAGAAAATAAAGTCTTTCAGTGGATCCATTGTTTCCCCATCTATTTGCCATGAAGTGATGGGACCAGACTGCAAGATCTTAGTTTTTTGAAGGCTGAATTTTAAGCCAACTTTTCCAAACTCCTCTTTCCTTTCATCAAGAGGTTCTTTAGTTCTTCTTCACTTTCTGTCATAAGAGTGGTGTCATCTGCATATCTGAGGTTATTGATATTTCTCCCGGCAATCTTGATTCCAGCTTTTGCTTCATCCAGTCCAGCATTTCTCATGATGTACTCTGCATATAAGTTAAATAAGCAGGGTGACAATATACAATCTTGATGTACTCCTTTTCATATTTGGAACCAGTGTGTTGTTCCATGTCCAGTTCTAATTGTTGCTTCCTGACTTGCATACAGAGTTCTCAGGAGGCAGGTTAGGTGGTCTGGTATTCACATCTCTTTAAAAATTTTCCACAGTTTATTGTGATTCACAGCATCAAAGGCTTTAGCATAGTCTATGAAGCAGAATTAGATTTTTTTTTTTTTTTGAATTCTCTTGCTTTTTCTATGATCCAACTGATGCTGACAACTTGATCTCTGTTAGGACTGTTATAACAATATACCAGGATTGGATGGCTAAAACAAGAATTCTTTTTTTTTTTTTTGTTTCATGGTTCTGAAGGCTGGGAAGTTCAAAATCAAGATACAATCAGAATTGGTACTGTTGAGAGTTCGCTATCTGGTTCATGCATGGTCATTTTCTCAGTAACTTCATGAGGTGGAAGAGACAAGGAGTCTTGTGTCTTTTTTTTTTTTTTTTTTATAAGGGCACTGATCCCAGTCTTGAGGGATCAATCTTATGACTTAATCTCTTCACCAAAGCCCCACCTTCTATTACTATAATAATGGTATCATTATCATATATGACATTATAATTTCAATATAAATATATTAAAACCCACAGAACATACACTATAGAGTGTATCCTTATGTAAACTATTGACTTTATTTTATAATACTGTATCAATATTGATCAATTTTACCAAACACACCACACTAATGTAAAATGTTAATAATAAGGAAAACCGTATGTGATAAGTGGATATGTGGTATATAGGAATTCTGTCCTTTTCCTTCGAATTCTCTATGTGTTAAAGAAAAGACAATATGAGTTGAACTTTGAGGATATAGAGAACTGGACATAATCTCTCTCCTTCCCTTACAAAACAACAACATAATGAGAAGAATCTGCATATTCATAACTGCTCTCAAATCCATCAGAAAGCTGAACCTGCAGGGCAGACAATTAACCATAAATGTAAACAATGACAAATGACTCTAAATTAAGACAAAAGACTCTAAAATAAATAAGAAACAAACACTTGCTTACATGAGAAAGATGCTACTGAGCATTGGCAAAAATAATTTAGCTGTATTTTGAATAAATTGCTAAATATAATTGTTGACTGGCAAGAATATATGAACTTCTGGAGGCTGGATACACAAGAGGAGTTTGCACTTATGTGCAGGTTTACAAACTTCATTTTATTAGCACTTTCAGGAAAGATTAGGATCAGGGCAAGAGATGATGCTGGCTTAGGGAAAAACGGCAGCAAAAGAAGACAAAAGTCAACCTTGGATTACCTTCTAACTCTCCTATGAAGGACATTCTTAAAATGCTTGGTGAAGGGCAAGTACCACAGTCACCTTTTAGGTTGCTGGTGAAAATCTATTGCAACTGGATGAAAGGACCAGAAAACAAAACCCTTCTACATGTATGGGAAAGCAAGAGCAAGTCCTGGACCTTCACCTAAAGCTGGGAGAGAGTAGGATCATTGGTAATGCTCTACACCCGAGACTCTGGAAAATAGTGCCTGCTTAAAACTGAGATTTAATCAGAATAACAGGGAAGGCCCCACTGTGCCCTTGACATCAGGCTAATGAATGTTAATCATCAAGTAACCCTAGTCCTACTCTTATACTCTGATGGAGCTTCCCTGGTGGCTCAGATGGTAAAGAATGTGCCTACAATGCAGGAGATCTGCATTCAGTCTTTGAGTTGGGAAGACCCCTTGGAGAAGGGAATGGTAATGCACTCCAGTATTCTTGCCTGGAG